>NC_080791.1:61866552-62189052 GCF_028018385.1 Neofelis nebulosa | reverse complement strand
CTGTATGCTGACCATTAGAAAATGCTGATGAAATAAGCCAAAGAAGACGTAAATAAATGGAGAGGCATACTAGGTTCATGAATCAGAAGACTCAGCATAATAAAAAGATCATATATCAATCTTTCCAAATTTTATCTATATATCTAATGAAATTCCTATCAAAATCCCAGCAACATTTTTGGTAGTCATAGACCCACTTATTCTAAAATCTATAAGGAGAAGCAAAGGACCTGAAATATATAGAACAATTTTAAAGAAGAATGATGTGTGAGAAATCACTCTACTTGAAGTTAAAGCTAACTATTTAGCCATAATAATCAACAATAGTGTGTCAGTGGCAGAGGATAAATGCAGAGATCACTGGAACAGAATAGTAAACCTCAAAACCGGCCTACATAAATATGTCCACCTGATTTTGGACAATTAATTATACAGAAGTAATTTAATGGGGGAAGAACAGCTTTTGTCAACAAATGGTGCTGGAGCAATGAACAATCATAGGCCAAAAAGAAGGGAAGGGAAGGGGAGGGAAGGGAAAGGAAGGGAAGGGTAGGGAAGAAGGGAGGAAGGGAGGAAGAAAGAAAGAAAGAGGGAAAGAGAAAGAAAAGAAAGAAAGAAAGAAAGAAAGAAAGAAAGAAAGAAAGAAAGAAGAAAGGAAGGAAAGAAGAAAAATGGAGAGAGAAAGGGAGGGAGGAAGGAAGGAAGGAAGGAAAGAAAGTTAACTCAAAATTGATCATAGATTTAAATATAAAATGAATACTCATAAAACATTTGGAAGAAACAGAAGAAAATCTCTCCAAAATCTGGAGCAAGATGAAGAGTTTTAAGATGACACCAAAAGCACAACCCGTAAAAGGAAAAAAATCAATAAACTGGGCTTATCAACTTAAAAACTTTAAAAAGTTTTAAAAATTAAAACTTTTTACTTTGAGAAAGTCCCATTAAGAGAATGAAAACAAGCTATGGGCTGGGAAAATTTATTTGCAAACCACACATCTGCCAAAGGCCTTACATTTACAATATGTAAAGAATCCTTAAAACTTAGTGGTAAAAACACAACAAATTCAACTAGGAAGCAGGCAAATTACACAAACTGATATTTCATCGAGGAGAAATGTAACAAACAAGCACATGGAAAATGCACATCATTAGTAATTAGAGAAATGCACATTAAAACCACAATGGCATAGCTATCAGAGTGACTGAAATAAAAAATACCGATGACAAAAAAAAAAAAAAACAAAAACTAGGACACCAAATGTTGGTGAGGATACAAAGAAACTAGATCACTCACGTGTACCGGTAGAGCCACTCAGGAATACAGACTGTGGTTTCTTATGAAATTGAATATTCACTTAGCGTGCAACCCAGAATTGCACACTGAAGCATTAATCTCAGAGAAATGAAAATTTACATCTACACAAACACCTATGAATGAGTGTTCATAGCAGCTTAATTCATAGCCCCAAACTGGAAACAACTGAATCATCATTTAACATATGAATGTTTAAAAACACTATGGTACATCCTTTGTACATCCATGGTAGAATAACAGGGAATTCTACACAATAAAAAGAAATAAACTACTGATACACAGAACTATGTGGATGAATACCAAGCAAATTATGTTGAGTGAAATAAACCCAGTCTCTAAAGGTTATGGGCTGTATGATTCCATTTACGTATCATTCATAACAAAATTTTAGAGATGAACACCCAGTTAGTGGTTGCCAGGGGCTAGGTATGGAAGGAGAGGGATGTGGATAAGGCAACAAAAGATCTCATAAGTGGTGATGAATAATTCTGTATCATAACTATGGTGGAGGTTCTGTGAATCTAACGTCATAGATTTAGAACTACAGGCATACATGCGCACACACACTCACACACACAAAGAACTATACACACACAAGCACACATACAAATCGTACACATAAAACTGATAAAGTCTAGTAAGTTCTGTGGTTTGTACCAATGTCAACCTTACAGTTCTGATATTGTGTTAACTAACATGGGGTGTTACCATAGGGGAAAACAGGTTGATAGAGAGAAACATGAACTCCCAGTACATAGTTACTATACAACTTTCTGTGAATATATAATTATTTTTAAATTTTTTTAATGTTTATTTATTTTTGAGAAAGAAAGAAAGACAGAGCATGAGCGAGAGAGGGGCAAAGAGAGAGGGAGGCACAGAATCCAAAGCAGTTTTCAGACTCTCAGCTGTCAGTACAGAGCCTGTCGAGGGCCTGAAACCCACGAACCATGAGATCATGACCTCAGCCAAAGTCTGATGCCCAACCGACTGAGCCACCCCGGTGTCCCTAATTAATTCAAAATTAACAGATGTTTTGTAGGGGCGCCTGGGTGGCTCAGTTGGTTAAGTGTTCAATTCTTGTTTTCAGCTCAGGTCATGATCCCAGGGTTGTGGGATGGAGCCCTGCATTGGGCTCCATGCTAAGCATGGAGCTTGCTTGGGATTCTCTCTCTCTCCCTCTGCCCTTCTCCTCTGCTTGCATGCACTCTCTCTCTCTCTCAAATTAAATTAATTAATTAACTAATTTAAAAAAGATGTTTTGCAGTTGTTAAATGTGAAAAAGTTATCTTAAGACGAATGAAAATAAAAAGCAATAATTATAATAGCTAATATACATAAGTATATGTTTAACGACATTCTAAACATATTACATATAGTAACCCATTTAATCCTCATAAGAACTCTATAATGTTTATAAAGTAATCCTAATTTAGAGATGAGAAAATGAAAGTAGTGAAATTAATATGAATAATACTCAAATCCTTGCTTATAGTGAATTTTCTATGATTAAGAAATGGAAAAAGACAGAAAAGACATACATATAGCTATTAATGTATTTAAATGTTAAATAATTAAATCAGTTTATAAAAACAATAAAAACATAATCTAGACATATTGGATAAATACTTAAAAATGAGACTGAAAACATGTATTGTTATAATACATTTTAAAATTAATGAAAACAGATAAGGAGAAACTAGAGTTTTGAGAGTTAAATGGCAAAACCAAAAATAACTAAAATCATCTGGGGGATTTAGTAGTCAAGAGCACAACCTGACAAATAAAAATAAAATGGATTTGTCTTTGCCTCTGACATTTTCCTGAGTTTCTGTTTCCCCATCTGTAATACCTATTTTATGAAGTGCAAGTGAAGGTGATGTGAGGTAATGTATATAAAATGTTTTGCCTGGGACCTGTAAAGTAAGTACACAAATGATTGTTACTATTACCTTATAAGATGAACTATGGTCATCTAATGTATGTTTAACCTCAATATCAATTAAAAATATAAGTAAAAATTGCAGTATACAGCAACTTCTTACTCAACACGTCTCCAGAGGCGAGGGAAAAAAAGTAAAAATGAACTACTGGGACCTCATCAAAATAAAAAGCTTCTGCACAGCTAAGGAAACAATTAGCAAAACTAAAAGGCAACTGACAGAATCGGAGAAGATATTTTTAAATGACATATCAGATAAGGGGTTAGTGTCCAAAATCTATAAAGAACTTACCAACCTCAACACCCAAAAAACAAATAATCCAGTGAAGAAATGGGAAAAAGACATGAATAGACACTTCTTTAAGGAAGACATCCAGATGGCCAACCGACACATGAAAAAATGCTCCACATCACTCTTCATCAGGGAAATACAAATCAAAACCACAATGAGATACCACCTTACACCTGTCGGAATGGCTAACATTAACAATCGGGCAACAACAGATGTTGGTGAGGATGCGGAGAAAGAGGAGCTCTTTTGCATTGTTGGTGGGAATGCAAGCTGGTGCAGCCACTCTGGAAAACAGTATGGAGGTTCCTCAAAAAACTAAAAATAGAACTACTCTACGACGCAGCAATTGCATACTAGGCATTTATTTACAGGATACAGTTGTGCTGTTTCGAAGGGACACATGCACCCCATGTTTATAGCAGCACTATCAACAATAGCCAAAGTATGGAAAGAGCCCAAATGTCCATCGATGGATGAATGGATAAAGAAGATGTGGTATATATATACATACATATATGTATACACAATACACAATGGAGTATTCCCTGGCAATCAAAAAGAATGAAATCTTGCCATTTGCAACTACGTGGATGGAACTGGAGGGTATTGTGCTAAGTGAAATTAGTCAGAGAAAGACAAAAATCATATGACTTCACTCATATGAGGACTTTAAGAGACAAAACAGATGAACATAAGGGAAGGGAAACAATAATATAAAAACAGGAAAGGGGACAAAACAGAAGAGACTCATAAATATGGAGAACAAACTGAGGGTTACAGGAGGGGTTGTGGGAGGGGGGATGGGCTAAATGGGTAAGGGGCACTAAGGAATCTACTCCTGAAATCATTGTTGCACTACATGCTAACTAATTTGGATGTAAATTTAAAAAAATAAAAAAATAAAACAAGCTAAAATAAAAAAAATTGCAGTATAACATTTTTGTCCTTTTAAATGGCAAAAAAAAAAAAAATTAAAGAAAACTGTGCAACTCCATTATTAGTACAGAGATAAATTATCCTCATCCTTTCTGAGGACATTTTTATAAGATTCATAAAAAAAATCTATAAAATCTGCAATAGCATATCTAGGACTCCATCCTGAAAATAAAAAATTGAAATACCCAGAGTAAGATGTATGTTCAGGGAAGTCTTATTTATATAGTTAAAAATGGAAAGCTCCAAATGTCCAATAATATTTAAAATGTATGAAAATATATATGCAAAGAACAATGAAAGTAAAGCAATACACCAAACTGTTACCAGTGGTTTCCTCCTGACTAGGGATTTTCTTTATATTTTTGTTGTTTTCCAATTGTCTTACGTTGAGTATTTACATCTTATATTAAAAGACGATATGTAAAACTTTGATTTGTGAGCATAACTCGTTCTGGAAACATGCTTGTAATCCAAAGCACTTGTATACCAAAGCAAATTTCAAGAACCCTTGGCTCAGTTGTGATCATGTGACATTGGGCGTCACGTACTACTCCAATTGCAAGACATTGCTCATTTATCCCGTTAAAATTTATTAGAAATGTTTACTCGTCTTGCAGAACACTCATAGAACAAGTTACTCGCAATCCAAGGTTTTACTGTTACTTACAAATAATTTATCTAAACATATCTGGTCTGTAAACTTAAGTGGCAAATAGAAGTGAGCCTTAAATTTGTAAATAGTCATAATGCTATGCAAAAAGGGCTTAAAATAATAATGCTTCATTAAATATAGTAACACTCTGCAGTAAACTACTTCATAGGCATAGTAATTGATTGTATAAATGCATATGTATTAGAAACAATGCCAACAAGTACTGCTAGAAAACTAGTTATACATAGTGGAAAAGAAACATATATAGTACAATCAATATTCTGTTTATGTATCGTATGATACTATTTTCCAGGTAGATAAAGGAGTAGATCAAGCTTTAGATACAGATGGAGATAAAATACAAACACAGACTCATACAGGTGTACATGCAGATATAGAAGTATATAGATATGGATAGATAGCCATAGAAGACAAAATTTTAACAATAAAATTGTTCAGGGGCTGTAAGGTTTATGGGTTTATGAGTTCCATTTCATGTTTGTCTTTTTTCTTAATTTCTAATATTTTCTACAAGAAACATAGATTTTTACAAAGATACATATTTTAAAATGAAATATGGACAACACACTATCTTGCTCAGGAAGGAAGTATCAATTAAAGAGCATACTGGGCAGGAGATGTGGTTGGAGAAAGGACCACAGAAGAGAAGAGATGAGAGGTGGGCATGGAAGGAGGAATAGGAGTTTTCCACAAGCTGATGGAGGTTATCCCAAGGCAGATCAGGGACATGGAGAGCATGGCATGATCTGGGGAAGGTGAGGCATTAATGGCCCAGTGTGTCTGATGCTCGGGTTGCTTGGAGGTGACATGGCAGTGCTGCTATAAAGGAAGTCAGAAATCAGGTCATTAAAGGCCTCGAATGCCCTGCTGAGGAGGGGATCATTGAAGAACATAGCCTGACGTTGAGATAGGAGGGTCCCTGTTCCCAGCACACACCACCCCCCAGAAACTACAGGAGAGACCATTTTCAATCCCCTCAGTCTCCTCAGGGGTTTTTCTGCCAAATACAAAACACAATTCATTTATTTTCTCTTATTACAGACATGCATGCTGATCGGATATAAATTATAATGTAATAGGAATAACTGCAAAACACAGGGATCACTGATTCCAAGAATATCATTAGCCAGAATGAAGGCCATTAAGGAGTAGAGGTTTGTATGTGATTGTCTATAAACATCAGGAGATGTCTCAGAGCTTGAGAAACCCAGTGAGAAATAGCTGAGCAAAATCCCAGGCCAGAGCACGGCTCTCACTTCATCCATTTCTAAAGATCATCCTAGAGTCATTAAGGACATATGACTTCTGAAAATCAATGCATCCTGTCCCAGGGTCTTTGCAGGAGTGGGCTTGCTCAGTCCAACATGGTACTGAGCTCAGTTGTTTTGACAATGAAGGAGTGAGTCCTCCAACCTCCCTGGTGGTCTTGCTCCATAGACAGAACCCACTGAGCTTTCTCCTGGTGTTTCAGCTTATCTCTCCCACCCACCACTTCCACAGACCACTTCACATATGGCTAGAGATTCCGAAAAATCAGTTCTTCAACCAAAGTGATTTCTGCTTTGTAAACAACTTGTGAACCACCTGCTCTCTGATTTGCTTGGTCTTAATCCCATAAATGATGGGATTCAGCATAGGTGGGGCAAGCATGCAGATGTTGGCCAACAAGATGTGGGTATGAGGAGGAATGTGGCGTCCAAACCGCTGAGTAAGTGTTGTGAAGATCGCGGGGCTGTAAAAGAGGACAATGATGCAGACATGGGAGCCACATGTGTTAAGAGCTTTGTGGAGAGCATCTCGGGAAGGGATGTGGAAGACAGCACGGAGAATCAGCACATAGGAAACAAAAATTAGCACCACATCTAAAACCACTGTTAACATTAGGATGGAAAATCCATACCAGATGTTCACACGAATGTCATTACAAGCATATTTGGCCAAGCCAATGTGTTCACAAAAGGTGTGTGGAACAATATTATTTTGGCAGAAAGTCAATCTTTTCAAAAGAAATACTATGGGGTTAAAGTGTACAGAAACTTCTCAGAATTATAGTCACGCCAATTTTTCCAATCAGTGCACGTGTAAGAATAGTGGTGTATCTCAGTGGGAGCATATGGCAATGTAGCGGTCAAACGCCATCACCAGCAAGATCCCCGACTCAGACATGAAAGTGCAGTGGATGATGAAGAACTGAGTTATGCAGCGATCCAGGGATATCTCCCCAGCATGGAACCAGAAGATGGCCAAGGCCTGAGGTACTGTGCACGTGGAGAGGACAACATCTGCTCCGGCCAGCATGCAGAGGAAGAGGTACATGGGTTCATGGAGGCTACGCTTTGTGAGGATAATGCAGATGAGCAGGCTGTTCCCAAGCAGGGTGATGACATAGGAAACGAAGAAGGGGATGGAAATCCACACATGCTGGTCCTCTAGCCCGGGGATGTCCAGCAAGTGGAAGATTGTATGGCTAACAGCAGTGTGGTTTATGGTTGTCATGCTTGGAGCAGATGACCTGGGATCTCACTTTCTGTTCACAAAGAGATGAAAGAATTATTCTAATATTCCTTGTGAATATTAGGACTTTTGTCATATCTCACACTCTTCATCTTCTCAGAACATGCAAATAGGAAATATGCAAGAATGAAGGATATGGTCTGCACCGCAGTGAGTGACAGTCAATTATCCTTACCTCCAACTAACCAAAGTCAGAGACATTACTGTCTGTATTTCACTTTCAAAGAGGATTATGCATAAATAGAGAAACTCATTATTCATGACTGGGAAGAGTGTAAAAAGATACTTGAAACTGACTAATTTAGTAGACAAGAGGCAGCATAAGAAAAGGCGAGCATACCAATCAATGCACAGTATATTCATGAAACACTTCCAGCGTAGGGTGACAGGTGCATAGGGACTTGCACAAACAGTGAAGAACCTGATCACAACTTCATACTTAGACCTCACCCTTCACACAGGACACAGCCATCAGATGTCTTAAAGCTATTAGTGTTGAATGATAACCTGTGAAGGTTTATTGGAATAGTAATTGAAGAGATTGGATGCTAAAAGGTAAGTTGGGTTCCAGGAATAGAATGGATCTGAATGTAATACAGCCACAGAGGAATTAAACTAATATTTATTAAGCTTTGTTTTATGCCAGGAATTGCAGTATGCACATTATACGTGGCACTTTGTATGCTCTTCATGTAGGGAGCAGACATCCACTCTAGGGAGTGGATATTGTCTCCATTTCACACCTAAAGAGGGACTCAGAGAATATGAAACTCTTGTCCAATTTCCCAATCAATAATTGATAGAAATGAGTTTGAAATTTCTCCGACTTCAGTGCATACAGTTTGCTCACTTGTGAAGAGAATCAAGAGAACTTCAAGAGGTAACAGGGCTTGTGTGTCTCATGTTCATACCTTGGGGAGCTAAGTCTAGAAATGACTGAAAGTGGAAAAAGAAAGGCATTATTTCTGGGGATGGGGAGTCTCAGTACTTGACATTTCTAAGATTCTTCTGATAGAAACTAACATGTAATTTTACCATTTGTTTCCTAATACACCTTCCTTCATTCATTAGCTTAATCATTCAGCAAGCTTATTTGGAGCATGGGCTGTTTTTCAGACATCATGTCCTGTGCTTGAGTCCTAACTGGGCTTATAGATTGAGAGAATTGTGGGTAGGTAAGCAGATGAGATCAGTAAAATGTTACAGGTGTAATGGGCTCAGAGGGCACCTCCTGAGAAGACAGCCATGTCTAATCCCATTTTCACCAGAATGAAGAAGAAATGGAACCAATAATAAAATACCTTCATCCTGGGGTTTCTGAAGATGTTAAATGACAAGGTATCTTAAAATATCTAGCTCAGGGGCTAAGATAAATCTTATGCTCACTAACAGTATTTCTTCCACTCCAGCTCCCTCTTTTGGTGCTGCGATTTTTCTTTCTGGGGAGGAAAATCGGCTCCTAGTTTTTCACACCTGCCGAGATGCCCTGGCCCCTTTCCCAAAATTCCCTCCAACATCTGGCTTGGGGCAGGTGACCAGTTTGCTGCCATTCTCAAGGCTTTTTTCATGGTTTTCCAGTAGGGGTCCATAGTCTAAGTAAATGTGTTTTCTGTTTTCTCATCTCTCGTAGAACTATGAGGGCACCTGCCATTAACTGGATTGCTTCTCCTGATTTGCCACCCTACAGGAACTTCCATCTGGCCCATACATTCTCAGCTACCCTCCCAGACCTCACTTTCCACAGCTGCTAGAACCAATCAGATTTGTGCTTCTGGTCTTTACCATTCTTTGTCCAGATGTATCAATAGCCTCCAAGAGGCCCGTCACCTCCGGCCTTTTGGGGACAGAACACCAGCCCAGTCCTTACGTGGATCTCAGAACCTCTCCACCCCCAGATGTCTAATTCACTCACCAGCCTTAGGCTGAGTCTCCAGGAACAGAGGCCATGAGATCCATAATAAAAATTGGCTGGTGGGTCAGGAGTTGGGCTGTTTATCCTCTCTTGTGGAACTCTGGAGGGAAGTATTTATACCAGGGCTCCGGGGACAGAGCAGGTCTCCATCAGCCTCACCTTCTTCCCAAATGGGCTGGGTCTCTAAAATCATTTCCCATTACCCTCCCTTCCCCCTGACCCTCTTACTCTCTTGCTTCTCTCAAGATGCTCTGATAAGAAAGCCTTTTCTACCTAATCTAGTCTTGCTAGAGGCTTATTTAATGAATGTTGACTCATTTTCAAAGGGAATATTAAATACTCACAATTACTATGTACCAATGATTTCTATTTGTAGAGCTTTTTTCCTCACAAAAAGACTTAGGTTGAAGTTATATTCATCCCCTGGATTTTAATAAGTTGGAAATTTTAGAATCATGAATAATGATGTTTAAGTATTGCCCAAGAGTATATGAGCATTTATAAACTGTTAACATGCTTAACAGTTAGTGGAAGAGGTGTGAGTCTTAATCACCTTAAACATTTGTATTTTATTTGCCTGCTCCCTTTGGCAGCTGTTAAGATTTTTTACTTTATCTCTTTTTTACTTTATCTCTTTAGTGTACACAGTTTATTGATTTGTATTCTCTTTGAGGGTCAATGAGCTTTTGTAATAAATAATAAATAAATAATAAATAAAAAATAAATTTATGACCTTCATGTGATTTGGAAAATTCCAGTAATTATTACTTCCAAAATTATTTTCTACCTCAGTCTCTCATCTCAATTTTGGGATCCCAACTACATATGTTAGACCTTCTGGCATTGTTCCATCAGCACCTGAGGGGCTCTTCATTTTTTTTTTTTTTCTTTTCCTCTCACATCTTTAGTTGGAAAATTCTACTGATAAATCTTATGGTTAATTATGAGAAGTACAACTATCAAGGTCAAAGAATAAATGTATTCATAGATTTGTTAGGTATTAAAAGTTCCCTCATGGTGGTTGTACCATTGCCATCTGTCATTCTGATTGTTTATCGAGTGTGGCCATTTGCAAGAATGGCTGCCAATAATTCTTCCCTTGGCTGCACACACAAAGCAATTCCCCCAATCATGAGGTGTAGTCTATTCTCTGACCCATTGAATCTGGGATCACCTTATGACTTGCATTGGCCAATAAAATAGACTTGAAATGAGGTGTGCATTCCAAGGCATATGGACCTGGCAACTTCCATTTTGCCCTCTTGGAGGCCAGCAGCCATTTAAAAAGCTGAGGATAGACAAATGAATCAGAGAACATGTGGAGAGAGATTACACAGAGGACAAGAGAAGCATACCAGCTGACAACCATAAAGGTAAGGGTTTTGCTTTAAAAAAAAATTTGTTTTAATGTTTATTTATTTTTGAGAGAGTGAGAGCACAAGTCAGGGAGGGGAAGATAGAGCGGGAGTCAGAGACTCGAACTCAGAAATGAGAGACATGATCTGAGCTGAAACCAAGAGTTGGACGCTTAACCAACTGAGCCACCCAGGTGCCCCGAGTTGCTTCTTTATAGCATAAACATGAACTGTTCTTGGCATACAGTAGGCACATGATAAATATTTATCGAATGAAATATGACAGAATGAATAAACTTTGAGCAATAGAAATACGTGACTTCAGTTGCTGGGTGTCATTTAAGGTGCTTGGATACCCTGAAATCTGGTGATTCCCTGATCAGGGAGAGTTTGGCAGAGTTTCAGAATGTTTTATGGGTGTTGGATGATGCCAGGGAATGGGATTTGGGAGCCTCTCACTATTCAATTCGTCGAGGAATTTATCAAGAATTCCCACCTCAGCCTGGTACCTCAGGCGGTCAGGCATTTCGCTACAGGCTACATTTACAGCAATATTTCCCATTTCATTTTTCGTAACTGCTCCTCAGACACAGTGCATAATTCATCCTTCACCCCTCGTTTGTCATGCCATGCACTTCTACTACCTCTGCATCCTTATACTCATTGACTTTTTGCCAAAAATATCCTGTTTGACTGATTTTTTTTAAGTCATATAAAATCATGAAATTTTTACTTTAATTTTTTTTAAGTTTATTCATTCATTTCTACAGAGACAGTGAGCGCGAGTGGGGAAGGAGCAGAGAAAAAGGGAGAGAGAAACCCAAGCAGACCCTGCACTCTCAGCACAGAGCCTGAGGCAGGGCTCAAACTCACAAAAACGTGAGATCGTGACCTGAGCTGAAACCAAAAATCAAATGTTTAACCAAATGTTTAACCGACTGAGCCACCCAGGTGCCCCCTGAAACTGTCACTTTAAAATAATAGTAATGAGGGGCGCCTGGGTGGCTCGGTTGGTTAAGCGTCCGACTTCGGCTCAGGTCATGATCTCGCGGTCCGTGAGTTCAAGCCCCGCGTCGGGCTCTGTGCTGACCGCTCAGAGCCTGGAGCCTGTTTCAGATTCTGTGCCTCCCTCTCTCTGTGACCCTCCCCCATTCATGCTCTGTCTCTCTCTGTCTCAAAAATAAATAAACGTTAAAAAAAATTTAAAAAAAAAGAAAAATAAAATAAAATAATAGTAATGAAATGCAAAAAAAAGGACAACTGTTGCGAGTGAGGTTTAATTTACTTTTTCTTTGCTCTTTTATATATATCTTTTTACATTCATAACCAAACTATATCTTTTATAGAGATTTATAATAGTTATTATATTTCAAACATACGATTTTATGGATGCAAAAGACATCAATTTATGATAGAATCATATTTTACCCATCCATTTCATAACTGTTTTTACATTTTTAATAAATTTTCATTGTGATAAATGTATATAACATAAAGGTTACCATCTTGATCATTTTTAAATGTACTGTTCAGTAGTATTAAGCATGTTCACACTGTTGTGCAATCGATCTCCAGAACTTTCCATCTGCAAAACTGAAACTCTATAGTCATTAAACAACTACTCATTCCCCGCTTCCCCCCAGCCACTGGCAAACATAATTCTTTTTGTCTCTATCAGTTTGAGTACTCTCAATATCTCATATAAGTGGGATCATACACTATCTGTCTTATGACTGGCTTATTTTATTTGTCAAAACGTCCTCAGGTTTCATCCATTTTGTAGCATGTGTCAGAATTTCCTTCCTTTTGAAGGCTGAATAATCTATTATATGTAGAAACAACTCATTTACAGGTTCTCAGACCCAATTCCAACATGGGGGAGGTCCTCCACAGAACACAAAGCAATTCTAGGCAACGACCAGGGTGTCCAAGAATTAACTTCATTCTGACACCACCTTCCCAGAGATAGCATCAGATTCCGCAGATTACGTGTTCAGTCCTACAAGACTACCTACCCCTGCCCCCATCTGAGACACCAGGTGCAAGTCCCAGGCAGTTACCTGGGCTTCTGACTTGTACAACCACAACCTCCTCCTTAGGTTCTTTTAAACTCAGGGAAACACTTACATTTGTCAGCTGAAGGATGGAATCAGCATCCTCATGGAAGAGATGCGTAGGATGAGGTATGGAGAAAAAGCGAGGAAATTCCAAGCTCTCTGAGTGCACCACTTTGCCCCAAACACCTGCTGTTCACCCAGTCCTTTTGGGTTTTTATAGAAGCTTCATTCAAAGTCATGATTGACTAAGTCATCGGCTATTGGCTGATTCAACCTCTAGCCCCTCAGGAAGTCAGGGGTGGGACTGAAAGTTCCTACCCTCTAATCACAAGTTAGTCTTCCTGGCTACCAGCTTCTTGGGTGGTGTCCAAAAGTCACCTTCATTAACATAACTAAAGACACCTTTATTGCACTTAATCACAGGAAATTCCAAGGGTTTTAGGAGCTGTGAGTCAGGAACCTGGAACGAAGACCAAATACATATGAGGAATATATTTTGGTTGTCTGGATGACCAAATACATACATTTCTAATAAATCACAATATTGCAACCACATTACGTTTGTCAATTGGTTACGATTTAAGTTGCTTCCACCTTTCGCCCATTACCCACAATGCTGCTATGAACACAGGTATACAAATATCTCTTTGAGACCCTACTTTTAATTCTTTTGGATATATACCCAGAGTGGATTTGCTGGATCATGTGGTAATTCTATTGTTAATTTTTTTTTAAAGAACCACCATACTGTTTTTCATAACACCTGCACCTACCAGCACTGCACAAGGGTTACATTTTGTCCAACACTTAAAATTTCCTGTGGAGATATTTTGGTTGTTTTTGTTTGTTTGTTTGTTTGTTTGTTTTGTTTTTTTTAATAGCAGACAGCCTAGTAACCCTGACTCACAAAGGTAATGTAAACAGATTAAGAAAAAATGTAAATCTTCCCACATATTAAAGCGTTATCAAAAATGCCAAAGTTTAAATGACTTGCTCACAAAGGCATGTATTTAAGTTCAAGTTTTTTCTAAATTATGAAGGAATGTATTTTTTTAGAGTTAGTGTTTTAAACATATACGGATTTTCAAATTATTTGTGCTGATTTAAAACGGGATGAATCTTGGGGCGCCTGGGTGGCGCAGTCGGTTAAGCGTCCGACTTCAGCCAGGTCACGATCTCGCGGTCCGTGAGTTCGAGCCCCGCGTCAGGCTCTGGGCTGATGGCTCGGAGCCTGGAGCCTGTTTCCGATTCTGTGTCTCCCTCTCTCTCTGCCCCTCCCCCGTTCATGCTCTGTCTCTCTCTGTCCCAAAAATAAAAAAAAAAAAAAAAAAAAAAGTTGAAAAACGGGATGAATCTTTACTAACTACCATTCAAATGGAAACAAGACTATTTGGTGCACTAATGCCAACAATGCTAACATGTGTAAACCTGATTTGGGGATGGTATTGTGGAGGAGGGGATGCGCAGGCTTGGAAAGCCATAAATATCTGACCTATAGATGTGCGTCAGAGGGAGAGATACTAAAAGGCGGCTCTGCTTCTGGGCTCCCTGGGGTGATACCTGTCCTTGAGACCTTGAGGCAAATATATAAACTCACCCATCACTCTAATAATTCCTGTGGTGATTCATGCCATCCTAACCCACAGGAACTCCACTTGAAGCAAATAGGTGATATTTTCTTTCTGTGGAGTATAATTTCAGGGTGGAAGACCCTAGCCAGACTGTATGTTATTGGATCTAAGGCAGGTGGTTAGCAATATTAGGACTGTCGTCGACAGTGAAGTTGACAGAGTTGGAAAGACTTGAGCAGTTGTATGCTAGCGCCACAGTCACTGGCTGGCAAAGTCAACTGTGTGCAGGTCTCTCAAACACAGCATTCTGTGACATTACGCTGACAATGCGAAATTGGCCATAGTAGGAGAATATGCACCGTGAAAACTGGCAAATACTACAAATTAGGGCCCTGTTTCTATTCTTTTTTTTAATGTATTTGTTTATTCATTTTTTAATTTTTCTATTTGTTTGTTTATTGGTGAGCTGGTTTACCAGCATACCACGACACTAGACTCACAAATAAGGGCTGTCCAAGTAGAGTGGAAAGTATTATCTGGGGGGCAGTACGAATATTCTGGGCATGAGGACCCTCTTTAGCTCTCAGGGTGCCAAAGATCTCTGAGCCCCTCCAATGACGTTCCACGGTGGCCTCCGATCCTTTTTATTATAAACATCCAAGGATTTAAAGGGGCTTATTTATTATTTCCTTGTCCTGATCCTTCATTACACTCATCCAATATTTGCCACTTGGCTGTTTTGTTAAACATTTTGAAGACTTACACCGTGCTTCAGCATACTGGGTTCTGGAAACACACAGAGAAAAAGGATAATTTTGTGAGCCCTCACAAAATTCACTATTAATTGGAGGAACATGGCCAAGTAGTCAGATATGCTCCTATCTGAGAAAGGGCTACTGACTGACCAAACTCCTTGTGAAAACAAGGGAAAAGAAATGGTTTAAGGGGAGATGTATCAGTAAGCACATTCCTGACATACTGGGCAAATGATAAGAACTTCCCTGAAAAAAGGTCTTTTTCTCAGCAAGACAAAGCAGGGAGCTAGAGGTGCATTGTCCAGGATTGTGAAAGTACCTGGATCAAGGCTAATGAAGGATTCATGAGGCATCTGAGAAATTATCTTCAGTGACCCTGAGCTAAACAATCAGCCACTTTAGTGCATGCAACTTCAGCTGTACAACAGACCCCAATTCTGGGCCTCTTAGCCTCTATATTCTTCCTCACAGTAGAAAAACTCTCTTTGCTCCCCCCAAAGTATCCAATGAATACCACTGTTTGTAATCTCTTCAGGCTCTTATTCTGCTTCAGATTCATCTCCTTTTCCTGCTATTTTTTCACGAGCGTTGCATGAACAGCCGGCCACCAACCTCAATAGTATTATCATGTCTATTTTCAATCCTTCCATCTCCTCCAGCAGGATAGCTTTCCTCAGGGATGTGTGTTCTCAAAGCGGTTGTGTGGCCACTGAATGACCTGGTGGTACTTGTCCTCAGCAGGCAGGTCCTCACAAGCCTCTACTGGCAATTCTTTCACATGATTTATTTTCAGTGGTTTCACCGTTACCGAGAGTTATAGGGACAGAAACAGGAGGGGATTTTCCTACTGCAGAAATAAAATGCAGAGATGAGGAGAGTAGAACCCAGAGAGGGAGACAACTATGTTGACACGTACTCACTGTGTGCTAATATTTGAGTCACACACTAAGTCAATGCAGAGATGATGATGGTTGCTTATCTGTGAACTTCACCATAGCTCAGTTCAGATCCTGAACTTCTCACTATCTGAGTTCAGCACCAAGCTCCTCTCCTGAGAGTGGAGATAGGGATGTCAGATTCAACACACAGTCAGAGAGGGCATGGAAGTGAAGCCCTAGAGTGTGGCCTGGATAATATTGGTGGGATTTCAGACAAGTAATTTCCAAACCCATGTTCTATTACCCCTACTCTTCATTCTATAGCAGAAAGGTTAGGACATGGCTACTTGCCCAGGGAATGCCTTTGTTCTGCTCTTTCTCCGACCCCCTAATCATAGTCAGAAAAACCTTCTCAATTTCATTCAGTTCAAAAAGGTCTTTTGCCCCTTAATCCACTCACAGAAGATGAAAGAATGTATAGTAAGTTACAAAAAAATCTTCCATTCCCAGCTATATTCCATGGAGCTGTGACAATGTTCTTGAACCTCGAAGTCCTATTTGGGAAAATTGGTGATGACAATATCTATTGCCTTGTACTATTACAAGCCATTACAGATGCCATGGGCAGTATTTTTATATCAGTGCCTATCACTGAGATACAAAGGATCACTTTCCAGATCTTATCTATTTCACTGGGCTAGTAATCCTTCGGTTTATATTACTAGTGTAAACACTTCAGTGTCCAGATATTCTAGTCTTTGTTAGCTTTCCCCCTTCTAGTCTATCCTCAACTCAGCTGCTAGATTAATATATCCAATTAATGTTTTCCAGTTTCTTTTTTTTTTTTTTACATTTTATTTACTTTTGAGAGAAAGAGAGACAAAGCATGAGTGGGGGAGGGGCAGAGAGAGAGGGAGACACAGAATTGGAAGCAGGCTCCAGGCTCCGAGCTGTCAGCACAGAGCCCGATGTGGGGCTTGAACCCACGAACCATGAGATCATGACCCGAGCTGAAGTCAGTTGCTCAACTGACTGAGCCACCCAGGCGCCCCAATGTTTTCCAGTTTCTTAACTCATCATGGCTGACCATTTACTCACAGATTAAATCCAAGATCTTGAATTTATACTCTGGGCAAATATGCTTTGGCCACCATCTTCTCAAATTTACACTGCCACCACCACACGGAGCTGAAAGCTGTTTTGTTTTCCCCAGAGTTCAACCCACTCAATGTTATCCGTAACCAAGGCCCAAGAGTCAAAATAATCTTATATTTGTCTCCATTGTTTTATAACCATGTCATATGTCAATAGCCATATACAATGTATACGGTTCATCGTACTAGGCTGATTTTCTCACTTCTTCTTTTACTTTAAAGTTCCAATTGACATCCCCGACTGTGGTGTCAAAATATGCATATGGAAATATTTTACTTTCTTTCCCAACATAAGCTTTCAACTTAAATTTTTTTTTTTTTTAATTTTTTTTTTCAACGTTTTTTATTTTTATTTTTGGGACAGAGAGAGACAGAGCATGAACGGGGGAGGGTCAGAGAGAGAGGGAGACACAGAATCGGAAACAGGCTCCAGGCTCTGAGCCATCAGCCCAGAGCCTGACGCGGGGCTCGAACTCACGGACCGCGAGATCGTGACCTGGCTGAAGTCGGACGCTTAACCGACTGCGCCACCCAGGCGCCCCTCAACTTAAATTTTTTATCATTACCTTAGTCAACACAAACTACAATTCAACTTTCGTATTTCTTAGTATCATTTTTCGGTAAGGTAGCTATTGAAGTCTTCTCCTACATTTTGAGTATTATGAATTTCTTTTGACTCTTTTGTAATACCATTTACATTTCAAATGGTTCCCTGACTTGTCTTGGAATATCCATTATTGGTCCAAACTAAAAGAGGATAGTCTCTAGGTACTGTGATTGACAGATCATGGATCAAATAGTTGGTGGCCATTAATAAAGTATAATTTTCAAAGACTATACATGCTCCTTAGCAGATCCAAAAGCTCACAGATTGTTTTGTGCTGTCAGCGCATGGCCACTGGCACACATTCCAATTACCATCTTCCAATGTGTCTTTGACATGGAAGTAACAGGGATTTGGATTCATTCCATGATCCTAAGGACAGAGCCATCTGAACATTCTGTTGTAGCACAAGGATGCCCTTGTTGCTCTAGAAGCCACTGAAATTAAGCACAAGATATATAAGAGGTGGTATCATTGATATGCTGCATGGAATGTAACCCAATAGTGCTACTATTGAAATGCCATCATAAAATGAAATACAGAAAAGGGAAGTCTATTAGACATTTATGTAGTAGATTAAAATAACAAACAAGAGGCTCCAAGTAACCCTGGAGTAAGACTGTAAACTTACATTGTGTATGAAGACAAATTGGCTTTATTGATAGGAATAATAACAATAACAACAGCAACAAAACAGTCAAACACATACAAATCCCTTTTGTTTTGTGATATCAACTAATCTTCAAACATGCAGTACGACTGGTCCTAATTTGTTCTCTATCCAATGAACTATTTTGTTAATTCCTCTTAGTCCATTGACAAAATTTAGAACCTCTTCAATGGTTATTAAAGATGATTTAATGACTCAAGTCTCTCTAGGCCTTAAGTTATTGTATAGTTTCCTCCAATACACTGTGGTAATCTTTTTTTTTTTTTTTTTTTTCTGTATGACTCATTTTGGCTTTGATAACATTAGCAGGTCAGTGTGCAAATGTCCTATAGTAATAAGCATAGAACAATTATTGCAATTACCTTATTTAGAAGCAGACATTAACTTTGTTAGAGAAGTACATCAATCCAAGACTATAGGAGAAAACCAATGACCATAATATTTAAGTCGTATGGGTATAGCTTTTCTTTAGCAGGATTTATCAACAAAATGTGCTATTACATTTTAATCTCAAGAACATCTCTTGATATTATCTTCTACAATGGTACTTTTACTAATTTTGTAACACTGTCTTCCTATCAAGTGTTATATTATTATTGGTGAATAGAGGTTCTACTTCTTCTTGTGATATGGAATTATCATAATAAAGGAAGGCAGAGGAAGCTTGACCTCTCATTTTCTTTCCGTAATCGTCTCAGTAGTTTATTGATATTCAGCTCCTTGTAATTATTTAACATCTATTTTTCCCCCTTTAACTTCATTGTTCAGTAACTAAATGAACATCTCTTTTTTTCCTTGAGCGAGTGCACAGGAGTTGAGGAGGGGCAGAGAGGGAGACAGAGTATCCGAAGCAGGCTCTGCGCTATCAGCAGAGAGCCATTATGCAGGGTTCAAACTCTCGAACCGTGGGATCATGACCTGAGCTGAAACTGGAGGCTTAACCGACTGAGCCACTCAGCCACCTCTGAACATCTATTTATTTAAGTAGGTAACTTTGTCCATCCATATTTTTTCCTCTAGTTCTTTTTGAATTATTTCGTGTCTTTATGTATGTCCATAGGCCCAACCCCCTCAGCTCAGCTCTCATTAGTACTTCGTCTCTGCAGATGTCTTCCTGGCAGTGACAAGATAAGAGACTGAACAGAACCCACTTACAATCTGTACAGGAGTTCATCCAATCAGATCAGAGTATACATTCCAGATCTGGTTGTCTCTAACCTCCTGAAAATCCTGATAATACTCTCTACCAGTTCTATTTCTCTTATTCTATCTCCTTTAACTTTGATCGTAGCTTGGCCTTTAATTTAAAAAGATGGTTTTTATTTAGCTTATGCCTATGCGTATGACAACAAAACATCTCATCTCTTCCCCTTTTCTTTATGAGTTTTAGGCTACAAGATGGAAAAAACATGGTTCCAGAAAAAAAACTAAGATCCTGAGTCTTTTGTAATGAGGAAGAGGAATTGCCTTAGGTTCCAGGCACTCCTGACTGTCCCACCTAACAGACCACTAGGTCTCTGCAAAAATCTGCACTCTCCTTCCCTTGAAATTTGATTGTACACGATTGCATGTGGCTAGACATTTTTACATTTTTCCTTGCAGTTAGGTATGGCCAGATGGCTATTCTCAGCAACAGAAAGTGAGCAGAAATTATGAATTCCGTATATAACTGAAAAATTTAAGAAGCAAACTGCCTGTCCAGGCTTTTTTTACCCTTCTGCTGGCTTGATGCTTATGACAATACTGTCCTTGGGGATGGCAGAGACTCAGGAGGAAGAAAGCTTGGTGCATGAAACTCACATGAAACAGTGCCACACAGCACTAATTACACTCGTGTTTGATTTTTATAAGAAATAAATGTCTTTAGTGTTTGATCCTAAGTTACGTGTTTGGATTTACTTTTCACAGCAGGTTTGTCCTGCTGTGCCCAAAATGTCAAGGCCAGTAGGCCTCTGCCCAGATTTCCCCAGGAGTCAGGGCTGCAAACTCATTCCTCCAAATCTCAAATTGGACAACCTTCCCCAGACCTTACCGACACAATCCCAGCTAGTACTATGTGTTTCCTTATTGTCTACGGTCATTCATGGAACACTTCTGCTGGCAGACGGCAGCTGGGCTAACTCCTTTTTCCTGAAATTTATTTCCTGGGAAACTAAGTGAGAAGGGAGCAATTACTCAGGCCGATTCCCTTTTATCATTTCTCACCCGTGAACACCCACCAGCTCTGTGGACAACCATTTGCCGGCTCTATCTCCTTTCACATTTCTTCCAAGTGAAATGGAAATCAGGATGAAGAGTGTGCACTTGGCCTCTGGTCTCCCGCAAATTTCATCTCTCAAGTAAAACCCTGCCCTACAGCAAGCCATTATTGAGCTCTGATTATATCCTGTACTTCATCTCCCCCCAGACACCAGAGCTGAGCCTGAGGATGAACTTGTTAGGATTTCCTCAAACCATGAAAGAACTACAAAAGTCCAGCAGACTGATGGCTAAAGACAGGGACCAGACTAGGCAGTCATATTCTCTGGCCATGATCCCTTGCTATGATCTCCCACATTGTAAATATCTAGATATGTTGAGATCTTCTCTCTGCCATTACCTTCTTCTACAAAAATGCCTCAGAGGGGCAGGAGGTCTGTGTAGAGATGAACATATCTGCCTACACAAGGCCCCCATAGGGATAGAAATTGCATTACAATAAGATCTATTCAATAGAAAAGCTACGTGAGCCACATATGTAACTTTAAATTTTCTAGCATTTACATCAAAAAAGTGGAATGAAACCGGTGTAGTTAACATATACTTATTTAATCCCGTATACGCAAAATATTATCATTGCAATCTACAATAGAAAAGTTGTAAGATACCTTACATTTTTTTAAAACTAAGTCATTGGGGCACATGGGTGGCTCAACCAGGTAAGCATCTGACTCTTGATTTCAGCTCAGGTCATGATCTCACAGTTCATGAGATTGAGCCCCATGTGGGGCTCTGAGCTGAAAGCACAGAGCCTGGTTAGGATTCTCTTTCTGACTCTCACCTGCTCTCTGTCTCTCTAAATAAATGAATATAAAAAAATAAACTAAGTCCTCAAAACCAGGTGTGCATTTTACATGTACAGCAGACTTCAATTCAGAATAGTAATACTTGAAGTGCTCGATAGCCACTGGTAGCTCTTGGCTACCATATCGGACAGCTCTAGCTAACTTCTATTTCCACTCTCACATCCACCTCATAATTTCTTTTACAGCTGGCTCAAAAGCATATAGCACCTCTGCCAAAGTCATAGCAGCTCATTCACAAAGCTGTTCACATTTGACCATAAAGAAAGGGGGTAAAGCTGGAAAAAATCATTCTCTTCCTTAAAATTCTTTATATTATTTTCTTTGTATGTTTCCTCCCATTCTGGGAGAAAAACTTGTTTTGGATTTATCATTTTCTTCTCTCCTTTTTCTACTTCAATGAATTTTGGAGATTTGTTTTAAATTTTCAAACACTACGCTTAAAATTTTAAATCCATGAAGGTTGTAGTAAAAACTGAAATTAAAATTTCTTTCTTTGAATTTAAAGCCATCAAAATTAACATTATAATGGTTTTTAGCACTCAATCCTATATATACTTACACAAAAATACAACACTTTGTTCATTTGTTGCATTTTATAAAACCTGACAGTGATGTTTTAAGAATGTAACATTACAGGTCAATTTCTTTCATAAACAGAGATGGGAATGTAACCTAAACAATGTATTAGCAAAAATAAATCCAGTATCACATGTGAAGAATAATAGTGATTTATTTCAGGACTTTGTGTTGCATTTAAAAATGGAAACAAATCAATGTACTCCAATAGCAGAATAAAAATGACACAAGAAATCTCCATCTTATAGACAGTATCTGTTGAAATTCAATTTTCCATTCAATATTTAAAAAATATAGAAAATAGAACAGAACTTCCTAAAAGTTTGATCCCATGAATCAACAACAATAAAAAGAACTCCATCAAATATCATGCTTAATGGTAACATGTTGAAAGCTACCCCCCACCCATCCAAAGTTCTGTAATTAACTAGTCAGGGATGTTCACTATCATCTCTGGGTATATTCTAGCATTGAGTACATGTTCAAAGTGAAAGGCGTGAGAGTGTAGGAATACAGAAGTTCAGAAAAGAGAGACTGAGGTACAGATGGACCTCAGACTAGAGGGTACTGCTCAGGTGTGAGTGGAGATGGCAGAATGTTCAAGAGCTTGGGCGACGCAGGGTCATCGGGACCACACAGTTGCAGGGATTAAAATATGGAGAAAGGGTGCTAGGAAAGTAATATTTAGAGAAGGTGTAGATGGGAAAGCCATGGTTCGTGACATTATAAAAGGAGACAGTGCCAGCCTCGTAGTCTAAGAAAATCCCAACCCGGCGAGGGGGCACCATCATAGAGAGGAGCAGGGAAGTGGAAGATTCTTCATAGGCTCTATATTCATGTTTATGATGTAGCCCAATCACCCAGTATCCACTTTGAGGTTGATATCTGGAGTAAACATTTCGATTATTCGTAAACTGGTTGAAACAGTACGTGGGTTCCGTTGAATTACTGCACACCCCCAGGATCCAGTCAGTCTTCTTGGCCACATCTACCTCCCAGTAGTGTTTCCCAGAGGAGAAATGTTGGGAGCCCAGGATACCACAGTCATAATGTTCTTCCAGGTAAGACCCAGGCAGCGTGGCACCCACAAATCTCACTTGTCTCCGGTTTTTAGACATGACAAGATTTAAGTTAGCCGTGTGTGGATTCAGAGTCACGTCCACTGTGGGAAAAGATACAACATCAGCAGGGGAGGATAGGTACGTGGGTCTTAAGACACTGAGAAGAGGAAACACAGAAGTGGAGGAATTGGAACTACATGGGACTACATGGGGGTATGGAGGGATGGTATTAACACTTCGTGCCTTAGAGTATGTGGGTATGTCAGAGTAGGGGGGGAGCATGTGAAAGAGAATAAGGACATGTTGCTCAAAGATGCCATGCTGGCTACTTACCCCAGTAGCTCTGGACATCCGTCAGTTCTGTAATGATAATCAGAGTCAATCATGTTGCACAGAATTGACAGTCTCAGGTCTGCTGTCTCCCCATCATGGATTGATGGGGGAGGCAGGGACTTCTGTAAGGATGCAAGTTGGCCATCTCATTCCTCCTTAAATATGAACAGTTATCTTTTGCAGCATGCTATGTCCCTCCCTCTCTGACCTCTCTCTGCACCACTCTCCCCAAATATCAACTCTTCGCTCTATTCTATTTATTGCTTGGGCTACAATAATTCCACATCCAAAAGCTGTCCCCTGAATCTCCTCACCTCTAAACACTCGCAGCATCCTTTTCAGATCTGGGACTCGAAACATACTCTTCAGCTTGGTGGGCAGAGCTTCTGGCTTCTTTAGGGTCCAGAACTCACTTCTAGAGAGAAGAGACCTTATGAATCTCCTGCACTGCTGCCCTTGGGTTCTTCCAACACCCGTCTCCCTCATCTCCCAGGTCCCTGGGAGAACTTCAACATTCTTTCTTGAAGAAAATTAGCATAATTCAGCAAAGAGCCCTAGCACTGGAACCAAAGACCTGGACTAGAAACTAGCTTCTCAGCATCTGTGTAAACTATGATACGATCTAACCCTTCAAAGCCTCATTTTGGTTGGTTTTGTTGTTTTTGTAAAATACAATCATTTTCCCTTCTCTCTCTACATCTTAAGACTATGTAAAATTAAATAAAATAGTGACTGGGAAATCCTTCGCTTCCTCTAAACAAGATACAAAATGCTTACAAGTGCCACCTCAGAGGGTCTACTACAAGGGGCTGTGTTGAAGGGAGACTGCCAGGAACCTGCTGCCAGGGCTCTGAGAGTATTGAGTAAAGGGCTTCTTCTGAAGACTGAGTTTAGGCCTTAGGGTCTCCCAGAGGCCTAGGGAGAAAGGCCTTCAAAAAGAGGCCTGTCTCTAGGAATATTACGCCAGTTGGAGAAAGGAGACATCTTCTCCAAACTGAGAGTGAAGACTTCAGAAAGGACAACAGTCTCCATATTTCATGTGTCTGTGAGGAGCGTAAAGGTACCAGGTGTGTGGACAACCTTAGCCGTCATCTTGATGGATGAAATTCTAGAGTATGTGATAGAGAAGAGAACAGCTTTTGTTCCAGGCCTAAAACAACTCTTCTCAAGATTTCACATCTATGTTTTTATTGGAATTGAGAAAAATGGAAGTCTGAGGAGAAATAGGTAGCAAGGCAGGACTGTTCTAAAGCTAAGAGAGAAAGGGAAATTGAAGGCAGATGCCCCAAGAACTGATTCTTGGACCTTGGGAAACACAGATGGGAAATTTCCCTCTGATAAAAGACATGGACAAAGAAAATCCCTGTGTAGATTGAGGTAGCTATAAACTACTGGAATCAGGGCTGGAAGCAGGTAGAGCTTTGTGGCAAAAAGGTTCCATCATAGGATATTAGAAGAGTAAATGATACTGTAACCTTTTATTCTTAAGAACCACTGTCCCCAATTTGTGACATCCATCCCCGCCCCATCACTCAAATTCTCCTACCATAGAAACCAGGTCATTCCCTTTAGTTCAGGGAACCCAAAAATCCTCATGATGAGCAGCTCAGGACATCATAGTCCTAAATCTCCCGTCTTGTGATTTTTCTTCTTTCCTTTTCCATTGACCACAAGATAATGCTATGGGTATCGGAACCTTTGTCAATCCAAGGGAACCACCCTGTATTCTCCTACACATACCTTTTCATGACATCACTCACATCCTAGGAAGGAAAGAGAAATTGTTAAGGCAAGGAGTTATAGGTCTTGTCCTCTAACACAGCCTCATCCATTCCTTATCCCATCCCCACAACCCCATGATATCATGGAAATAAAGATGGACCCAATATAGAGGCCACAAAGTGGAGATAAGAACTCAAAGTAGACTGTCCCTGAGCCCCTATGTAGGAATGTTGGGAGATGATTCAACTCATCAATAGCACCTTTATTTTGACAATAGTGTGTGTGTGTGTGTGTGTGTGTGTGTGTGTGTGTGCATGCGTGTGTGTAATGTTATATATGCACATCACCTATTAGCACTAGAGAATCTCACACGATTAAGTCATAATTTCTGTCCTTGAGATGCTTACATTCTAGTTGCTAAGGATACAAGAGTCTTAACTATGGTTATTTTTCAAACTTTGCCTCTTCTAGCCCTCTAAGCTATCCTTGCTGACTTCTTCCAGTTTTCTTGATTTTGACACACACATGTGTTGATGATTCCTAAGACGGAACTTCTGCTCAGATCACTCTCATCTGCACCAGCAAATGAGCCACCGACACCACAAACTCAAAATGTTTAAAGGAAAACTTACTTTTTCTGCAACCATGAGGTCTCGTATCTTCCATCTTCCTCAGTGTTACCAGCATCCATTTAGTCACCACATTTAGACAAAGTATCATCCTAAAAACTACCTTACGTTCACCCTGACGTCCCATCTTAGGCCAAGCCAGTCCATTTCATGCTCGCAACTTCTTTAGCCACCTGGTCTTCACTGTCATCACTGCCACCTCCTGCCTCACTTGAGCAGAAATGCCTCATAGCCTCCCACTTGGTCTCCCTAACTTCTGCCTCGTTACCACAATGACTGAAAAAAAGGCCAACGGTTTCATCTATTTTCTCTGTGTCGGGGCTATCTTTAAACTGGCCTGCATGTGGGAAGCAGTGGAGGTGGTGGATACATGTCAACTTACACCAAATACCCAAGGTTGTGTGGGCCTTAAGGCATGGCTGTACTGAGGAACCCAAATGGGCAAATCAGGGTGCCACGTCATGGCTCTTTTTCTTTTGTTAGTGTTATTCTCAGGGGTCATATTTTGAAACTTGAAAGCTGTGGGCTTGCAGCAGCTATCAAATCTTACTGCGCAGCAATGCCCCATAGATACAGAAAAGAGAAGAGGAATGTGTTTGTGCTGGACAAGCTCTAGAAAAACTGACTGTGAGACGGCACTCAAGTTAAGACGCCCCCTGGGCAAGTCATGCTAATGGGTGTGAGAGTATACACAGGTGCCTGGGCGAGCGACATACACTGATGATCCCTTTGCATGTACGGAGCAATTTTTACATCTTGAGGGGTCTGTGGAGAGGCAAGAATGGGAGCAGGGAGAAGCATCCAGGTAACCCAATGTCAAAGACGAAGCAAAAGGGCAAGAATAAAATGAAGATGGGAAATCAGGAGGAGTGCGGAAGAATGTCATAGTGACATTCTAGTAATGACTCCAATAGTAGGGCGCAAGAACAGGCAATGATTATTCTACCACCAAAGGGAGAAGAGGAAAGCAAGTAGGCAAACAGAAAGTAAGGAACAGCCTGAAGGTTCCAGAAGGTTACAAAGTACATTCTGTCTCCACTTCATAGTCATCCTATTCACACTATGTAGAAAATACCTGCTCAGATTTCAACTTCAATTCAAGCTCCTGCACGAAACCTCTCCAGATTTGACACCTGGCACCCTCCCAATACACACATACGTTCACGCACACACACCCCAGAGTCCAGTCTTCTCTGTGCCTTAAAAAGACCTGTTCGAACTTCTATCACAACACATTAAATGATTCTGCCCTAAGAAGACAGTAAAGCAAAGAAGGGTTGGTGATTACATACAGAACCTCTAAGTACTTGAGCTTTGTAGGTGTTTGCTGGGGACTAAGCTGGGTGAAAAGTACCTGACAAATCCCAAGTCAGCATCAGAGACAACAGGTGCCGAATGCCTACCTCTTCTCAACAGGAGAAGAGGCATTATGTGCCCCACAAGGGATATTTGGCAATATCTGGAGGATTTCTGGTTGTCAGAGCGGACAGGGGTGGGGGGTGGGGGGTGGAGCTACTGGCATCTAGTGGGTGGAGGCCAGGGATCCTGCTAAACATGTTACAATGCACAGAGCAGCCCCTCCCAGCAAAGAATTCCCAGCTCAAAATATCAATAGTGCCGAGATTCAGAAGTGCTGCTGTAGAACATCAATGGATATAACAGATCTTCTCCACTGTATCAAATAAAGTTTTGGACCTCAGTTTATACATAATAAGTAAAAATGAGACATTCCCCTAGCATTTGTACTTTAATTATTCCATTCTTTATCCATGACCTCTACACAGTTTAACAGGTAAAAGGCCCAAGTGGGCCAAACGAATTGTTTTCTTGCCCCCACCAGGTCATCAGTCCCGTGTAAGAAGGGAAGGAGAGTTAGTCTCCCTTTGCCTGGACCGTCAGATCAGGGGCTCCTTCACAAGTCTCACCTGCAGCAGCTCCATTGCCGACCCCTGACACCGAAGCTCCAGGTCTGAGATGAGCTCCCTCAGTGACTGGCTCTGCTGGTCCAGCTCATCCTCAGCCTCTTCTAAAATACTCAGCCCCTTCCTCTCTTCCTCCTCCAGCTTTTTCAACTGTCGCTGCTCTTCTTTGTCCAGGATGCTTCTCAACTTATTAAACTGTGTCTGGATCCTGTGTCTCTCAGGTTCCATCTGATTCTTTAAGAACATGCAAGAGGAAGACGTTGCTAATCTGTTGAGCTGAGGGTCTCCTCTCTGGAGTGGGGATGCGGTGGAGGGGGGGGGGGGGTCAGGCTCAGCACTGCTCTTGGGGCCAGGTCTCACCAGGAGAGGGTAAATGGGGGAGGAAGTCCTGCAGAACCTGTTCTTCCCTTCTGTTCTCTTTTCAGCTCTTCCCAGACTATGAGCCCCAGGCTACCTTATCTAGGCCTCCTAGATATAGACTATGGCTCCTGGGTGAGGTCTAGATTCCAAGCTGCCTCCATGGCCTCCCATGGATCTGCATTGGCCTCTCCTTCCAATTCAGAGTACCAAGGTGGGAATGATCGGCCTGTGTGAGACCTGTCTTTCCAGCAGCTTTCAGAGCCTGAAACCATAGAATAAGGTCTGGAATCAGGAATTGGAGGCCACCAATGGCCTTTCCTCTCCTATGTAACTATCTTCAAAAACCTGAATTCCTTTCTGATGTATTCATTCTCTGACTCCTCCTTCCCCAACTCCACAGCAAGAACAATACCCTTGTTTGTAAGGGTCGCAGTGAGGATGGGGCAAAGGGAAGCTCTTCCAGTCAAATGAGGGAACAGACAGGACCAGGGCTCCTTTGCCCTTGGTTCCCATGCCTTGCCCTGATTCCTGTCCCAGGACACCTTCAGGAAGAAATCTCTCTTACCTTCCAGGATGTCCTCTTCCCTATGATAACAGCTTTTAGTCTCTCAGCTTCCTGCTGTTCTTGCCTCAGCTTCCTCAGAGACTCCTGGAACTTCTCCTTAAAGAAACATCAGGTCAAGCAGGGTCAAGCGCTAGCTTGTCTCTGTGCCCAGAACAGAGTAAATGGGGAAGAGATTATGCTGACCTCAGAAGCTTATCCTGCTGGGGCTGAAGAACTGAGAAGGCCTAAGGATCTTTTATGTAGAGTGGATGCAGGCTGATTGTCTCTCCTCCCAGGGAAAAACCTGCCCGAAGGACTTTCCTCTCATTGCTGCCATATTCCTCACACTTGATCCACCAAGGCCCCTAGCTGCGCCGCCCCCTACCCCCACATCATCCTCTGTTCATGCAGAGCAGGTCTTGAGCAAGAAAGAGATAAAGTTACCCTTGGTCAGTGAGGGCCTTTTCTAGGTTCATCCTCTAGGTAAACAGGAAAACTATAAAGAAATTAGGTTGCAGCATGAAGAAAAGTTACAATCTCCTGCCAAGGCCCCCTGCTCCTCCTGCCTTCCTGCCATGTGGGCTCCCACCTGGTACTCATGGGCAACCTCCTCCATGAGGACTGTGTGGTGACCACGGTGCTCCTGAGACCGCTCACAAAGCCAGCAGATGAGCTTCCCATCTTCCTTGCAGAAGAGCTGGAGTTTCTCTCCATGGTGTGCACAGAGACTCGCCTTCAGCTGCATCCCGGGGCCCAACACCACCTCTCTGAGTCTCTCTGCGATGTTGGCCAGGTGCCGATTCGGCCGCAGGTCCCCGGGCCGGTAGCCGGTCTGGCACACAGGACAGCTGCTTTCCCCTTCTTGGCCTATCACCCATTCTGCGCTGTTCCCTGTGATGCAGGCCTGGCAGAAGCTGTGGCCACAGTCTATGCTCAGGGGTTCTGTCAGGAGCTCCAGGCAGATGGGGCAGGTCACCTCCTCTTGTATGTCCACCAGGACTGCTGAGGTCATTGTAGCTATTCTCCTGGCTCCCGCCCGCCTAGCTGAGATTTCTAAGACACCTCCTGCTCACAGATCCTGGGTAGATGGGCAAACAAAAAAGGGTCAGAGTTGGAATACTACGTGGCAATGAGAAAAAATGAAATATGGCCTTTTGTAGCAACGTGAATGGAACTGGAGAGTGTGATGCTAAGTGAAATAAGCCATACAGAGAAAGACAGATACCATATGGTTTCACTCTTATGTGGATCCTGAGAAACGTAACAGAAACCCATGGGGGAGGGGAAGGAAAAAAAAAAAAAAGAGGTTAGAGTGGGAGAGAGCCAAAGCATAAGAGACTGTTAAAAACTGAGAACAAACTGAGGTTTGATGGGGGGTGGGAGGGAGGGCAGGGTGGGTGATGGGTATTGAGGAGGGCACCTTTTGGGATGAGCACTGGGTGTTGTGTGGAAACCAATTTGACAGTAAATTTCATATATTAAAAAAGAAAAAAAAAAAAAGGGTCAGAGTAAGAAATGAGGGTGAATACTGGGTGGCCCAGTCAGCCAAGTGTCCAACTTGGGCTCAGGTCACGATCTCACAGTTCATGAATTCGAGCCCCAAGTTGGGCTCTGTGCTGACAGCTCAGAGCCTGGAGTCTGCTTCGGATTCTGTATCTCCCTCTCTCTCTGCTCCTTACCCACTCATGCTCTGTCTCGCTCTCAAGTAGAAATAAACGAAAGAAAGAAAGAAAGAAAGAAAGAAAGAAAGAAAGAAAGAAAGAAAGAAAGGTGATTAAAAGGATGTTGGGTATTCTGAACAAAGAGATCAGATACCTGGGGCAACAAGGGCTTCTTATCCTGGCTTCAGACATGTTATTTACCCCAACTCATACTAGACGTCAATTTGTGCTCTCAGTAGAGCAAGAATTATAATTTCCCTTTACTCCTACTGGATGGAGGGACCAACTGTGGCCCATGAGAAGTGGCCTTGTGTGAGCCACCATCTGTTTGTTCTCATCCACCAAAACACACCCTCGGTACTAAAAGCACCAAACAGGGGCTCCTGAGTGGCTCAGTTGGTTAAAAGCACCAAACACGCGGCTGCCTCGGGATGTGTGCACTTGCTGTTACTGCTTCACAGAAGACCGTTCACCCTGATATCCGCCTGACTCAGGGACTTCATTCCACACTCTGCTTTCATGCTCTCTTATCAGAAAAGTTGGCTCTGTCTAACCAACTGAAGCACGGCCACTCTTATAAAAATCACTCTTCACATACTAACCTGCTTCATTGTTCTTTTTATCACCACTTAAATGTACATCTTTAATTGCCTGAATCCTCCCACTAGAATATAAGTGCTAGAGATCGGAGACTGTTTTTGTCCATTACTGTAGCTCAGAAATACCAGTGCCTACACATAGATCCTCAACTTTATTTTTACATTTTAATTCCAGTATAGTTAACATACAGTGATATATTGGTTTCAAGTGTAAGGTCCTCAACTTTTGATGAATAAAAATCCAGAACCTCCTTTTTTCATGAGCTTTCTTGTGAGATTCATTTATTGCGAAGACACTTCCACCTTCTTACAGCTCTGTTCCCTACAGAGCCCTTTCATCCCTCATGGTCACCTTCCCAGAAAAAACAAAAACACCAGCAATGACCACAATAACATGAGGTAATATTTTTATAAAACTTTTATACCTAGCTGTGATTTAGAAATCACATTCCCCTGATTTCTTTAACCCTCATAGAAAAAACCCTGAATAAATAAGTATTTTTGGCTCTTTGATAAAACAATAGAGACAGACATTAAGTGACATAATAAAATCAAACAGCTTATAAGTCATAGAGTTGGCAGAATTTAACATGTCCATAATCCTAGTCCAAGGCTCTGTCCTCAAAGTCAGAACTTTAAACAGATGTTCGGTGGTGAAGGTGGTAAAAATCAGACACAGACCCGGGGCTTTAAGGATGTGGAAATGAGAAAGGTCCTGCTTGATGAAGAAATTTCACCAGGGCCTGTCATAAATTTTGACAGGAGACTTAAGGGATGCATGTGTTGAGAGAGGAGAGGGGAAAGGTGGGGCTGTTGAGACCACGTGCCCTTCTAGTGTAGAACTAGTCCCCAGAGAAAGACCTAAGGAAGATGTATGAAGGGACAAAGAGGTCTTATAGCATTTCAGGCAAGCACTGAATCACTAATGGGATAGAAGTGTGTAAAAGTGGGAGGAAGGCAGGAATGAAGTCCTGATACATGCTGCAGCGTGAATGCCCTTGACAACATCAGGCCAGGTGAACGAAGCCACACACAAAAGATCACATATTATAGAATCCCATTTACACAAAAGGTCCAGAGTAGGTGAATCTTAGGCAGGGAAAATAGATTAGTTGCTGAGGGAGAAAGAATGGGGAGTTACTGCTCAGAGGTTTAGGGTTTCTTTATGAGGTGATGAAAATTCTGGAATTAGATAGTGGTGCTTATTGAATACATTTGTGACTATACCAAAAAATATACCTTAAAAGGGTGAAATTCATGATATGAGAATTATATCTTAATAAACAAAGTGCATGAGAGGAAGAAAGAAGAGGAGGGGGCTTACCCATGACCTCCAGGGCAGAGTTCTCCCCGCCTCTCAGCTTGTATAAAAGGCATGTGATGGGAGAGTACTGGAAAGTCAAGCATGGTTCTATAGCTGCTCTGGGGAGATAATGATGAATGAAACAAATACTCCCCAAGGGCACATACTATTTAGACTCCCAGCAGGAAACAAATCTACTCTCGAAGACACAAAGATAGATAACCGTGATTAATGCAGACAAGTGTATATGAAATGTGTATGAAGGAAATAATCATCAATACCATTTTCTGATCACTTCTATGTGCTAGGCAATGACTGAACTCTTTACAGATATTATATAAGCAATCCCCACAACAATCCTATCAGCCAATTAATTGACTCTATAGAGCCAATTAATAACATCTATTTTCTGAATGTGAAAAGTGAATTTCTTAAAAAGGTGTTTAACTACCAAAAGTCTCAGAGTGAATAAGTGACAAAGTAAAGATAACAATCCAGTTTTATGCAGCTTCAAATCTCAGGTTATTAATCAGAGACCCGCCTGGTCCTTCAAGGGAGAGAATGTTTTCTTCATGCTACCCACATCACCTGCAAGGGCACTCCGGTCATGAAGTGGCTCAGCTTGCTTCTGTCCATATCCTGACCAGCGCTGGTCTCACTTTTTGGCCACACTGCTTCAGGATGGAATCCCAGTTCTTCCTAGCATTTAAAAGCATCCAACAGGGGCGCCTGGGTGGCTCAGTCAGTTACGCGTCTGACTTCAGCTCAGGGCATGATCTCACGGTGCATGGGTTTGAGCCCTGCACTGGGCTTTGGGCTGACAGCTCAGAGCCTGGAACCTGCTTCCGATTCTGTGTCTCCCTCCCTCTCTGCCCCTCCCCCACTCATGCTCTGTCTCTGTCTCAAAAATCAACAAACGTTAAAAAATAAATTAAAAAAAGAAAGCATCCAACAGCTCTTTCTAAATTATCTACAGGCTCCTTCCCCAGCCCAACTCTGCTTCATTCCTGGCATTACATCTTGCAGACTCAGGCTGCCTCCTTTTCCCTGGCAGTATAGGGCAGAAAAGAAGGCATTGGTACTAGAGTAACATGGACCCAGGTCTAAATCCTGAATTTATCAGTGTCTAGTTTTGGAACACTGGAGTAATTCCTGATCTGAGATGTGGCTTCATCTTTCGTGCACTGCTGAAATCATTCCTCCCTTAGGAGTACAGTTGTGATAATTGTCTGAGCCAATGCAAAAACTAGTTATGGTTACACCTAAGCTGGCACTGCTCTCTGATCTTCTGGTGCTCTTACCTCTCACCACAAGGAAAAGGGCCTCTGGATATTTTTACTGGGGACAGAGCAAAGTCTGGTGGATAGATAGCCCTAAATAAGTATCTGTTACAAGAATTCATGAGGCACTTTCTTACCACTTGTCATATCTTCTTACTTCTTTTGGACCTACGATGAAAATCCACTATTTCCATTCATAACAAGATTTAATGAGATGGCATTTAAGGACAACATGAGAAAGCTCAGCCTGAGCCAGTTGCCTCTGTGTGCCTGGGGTAAGGGTCAGTTAAAAAAGCTAGAAGCTTCTCTAACTAGACAGCTAGAAATGCTAGAACTTACTCTAATTTTATTTCTTGCCTGTGCTGAATTAAGACAGATGTCCTTCTCATTGAAAAACACTATTTTATTCTCATTATTAGAAGTTTTCAGTTGTTATATTACTATTGTCTTAAATCACAAAGAGAATTTTTTAAAGACATCTTTCTCGTGCATGTATGTATGTATGTATGTATGTATGTATAGAGTGAGTGTGTGTGTTCTGGCATTTAATCACTTTCCTTGGAAGCCATTTGTCTGCTTGCCTAACTGGAGCCTTGTCTGGGACATGAAAGAGCCAGTTCACAAATGCACTGCCTCGCTGAAAGCACACTAGCCCTGGGCTCCCAAATGTGACCTTCATGTACAGGATAGGCCACGGGGCATTTCTGCCTCCTGAAAGCAATGTAATGCAATAATAGCCAAGTCCTGGAAATAATCCATAAAACCATTAACTGGTAAATGAACACATTTTGGTATATCCATACAATGGCATATTACCAAACAATAAAATGGAATGGATACTTAACCGCAAGATATACTTCAAAAGCATTATATAAAGGGAAAGAAGCCAGATACCAAAGGTAAGTTTCTATATGATTCCATTTATATGAAATCTTAGAAAAAACAAAACTACAGTATACAAGTTGAAAACTGACTAGTGGATGCCAATGTCCAGGGGTGTAAGAAGGGGATTACTTGCAACGGGACACAAAAACTTTTGGGGGTGATGGAAATGCCCTTTATATAGGATTATGTTGGTGATTACCAATTGTCTACATATCAAAGCTCATAGAATTGTGTGCTTAAAGTTAACTTGATAGATGTAAATTAGAACTCATTAGAGCTGACAAAAACAGAAAGAAGAAATGTATTGAGAAAAATTGAAGGCGTAGCTTTCTATCTTTAAGCATAAATTAGAACTGAGCTGTCAAATATGGTAGCCACTTGAAGTGTGGCTAGTCAAAAATGAGATCTTTTAAATTTAAAATACACACCAGATTTCAAAGATTTTGTTAGAAAAAATAATCTAAAATGCAACATTAACTGTTTTTATATTGATTACTCATCCTAAAAATTGACACATTGAGTTAAATAAAATATATTAAAAAATCCGTTTCACCTGTTTCTTCTTAATGAGGCCACCAGAAAATTTAAAATTATACATGTGGTCCCATATTTCTATAGTTATTGTTCACCTAATGCAGTACTATAGATATTCAAGACAAAGATTTTTGAGCAGAAAAGATGATGTAAGAGTTGATGTTGCTTCTCAACGTGTATAAAGTTGAGGCTGCAGAAAAGAAGAAATTGTGAAGGAGGGGAGCACAGAGCTAGCATGTTTGAGTAACCCTTGCCCACATCCCTGCAGGCCTTTGACCACCCGCAGCAGCGGAGCGCAGCCCAGAGAGGACATAACAGGTCAATTCAGCCTCCCTTGGAGGCCGGTCTCAAGAGCAGTGTGGCCAGGCTGAGATGACAGCCCGGCCGTGTGAGCGCAGATCCCAGAGCCTGAGGTGCCTGAGTTCAGTAGGTCAAATTTGCAAATGAAAGAGGCCAAATTCATGACCAGGCAGAACTGTTAAATCAGAAGCAGATGCCTGAAAAAGAAGGTCAGGTGGTCGGCTATCAGCATTGGCATCCAATGGAACTCTTTATGCAGAATCTCAGCCTCACCCTGGCCAATTCAGTTTCTGCAATTCAATAAAGATCCCCAGGTGATGCCTATACACAGACAGGAAGGCTTCAAAAGCACTGTTTTAGATACGGGCGCTTCCTCCACAGGCAGATGCAACACAGGGGGCAAAGTAGCTAGAAAAGGGTGGGGAGAGGAAGAATCAGAGAACGGCTGATATTTAGATCTGAAACATCGGAAAGAATGGAAGCTCACAATTCAGTATCAAAATGGCTGCAGAAAAAAAAAGCCAGTGACTGGGCAGGGAATAGTAAAGGTTAGCGCAGGCTGGGGGCTCACAATAAATTAGAAATAAGATGGCCAGGGCTGCCCACCCCCCCACTCCAGCTGGTAGGTCTACTGAAAAAGCAGCAAAAACCCAATCGGGTGGAAACTGCTTTCATAAGTGAGTTTAGTTTCTCATGCTTAGGGAATAACGGTATTTTTTTTTAACCTTTGTGTAGGGTTATTCTACTTTAACCTGTTATCTGGAATGGATTATCTAACAGGTGGCACTTGATAAATATTTGAATTGGAATATTATCTGCTTCACTTTTTTTTTAAATTTACATCGAAAGAATCTCTATCCCATGCGTTTCAGAAACTTGTAATAACTTTGCAAATTCTTAAAATATTGTCCTGCACAGGTTTTCTTCTTCTCCCTGAGTTTTAGATAATCCATTAACTGAGGGGTTTTTTCTACAGAATAGTTCATAAAATCCTTATTTTCCCCTTGCATTTGTGAATCCCACTTGAAATCCCAACTTTTAAAAACTCTTAAATTTTTAACTTTAGATGTTAGCCATATTCTTCTTTATTATTGTGCATTTTAACATATTATGTTCCCCACTCTATTTATTCTTGCAAAAATCGTTTTAACTGGATTTTAAAATCTCAGCATTGAGTTTGTCAAGAATAATGACTTGATAATTTACTATTTGTAGTCGCCTATGTGTTTAAACCCTCAATACTCACCCAAACTGTAGGGTACAAATATTTCTCTGTCCATTTTATAGATGGATGAAACCTAAACTCAAAAAGGTCAGGGTCGGAGGCAGAATTTGGACACTGGGGGTTCTCAAGCACACATTTCTGCCTCGATTAACTAATCAACGTTGTCACTAATTTGAATTCACTGAGTTGGGGTGAGGATGAAAAGAAATAACGATCAAGTCATCTATATCATGAGTTCGGAAAAGGAAGGGACTTCATGTCTTATACTGACTGCCCTGTCACCTCGGCCAGAAGTGACAGTAAGTGGCGCGTCACAGAAAGGCAGACATCTCCCGGTGGCCGGCACGTCGAGAGAATGAGAAGCCGGAGAGGAACTGGCTGTGAGCAGCCCCGGGTGGTCAAGACTCTCCAAGTAGTTTTAAGGAGATTGTGAGGGCCAGAGGGTGCGGGGCCTGCTCGGTTCCTCGACAGGCAGGGCTCCAGGGCCAGCCCCGCCTCCGAACGGACCCGCAGGTCTGGCGAGGGCGGAAGGCTCACCACCACCCCCAACCCCCTGGCGAGAGGTCAAGGCCTCCCGGGTGGAGGATGAGCGGTGTCACTTCCTGGGGCAGAGCGGCCGAGACGGGGGAGGGGGTGCTGACCTCAGAATCCACGTCGTCCCACGGTTTGCGCCCATTCCCGAACCCAAAACTTCCAGGGCTGCACCCCCCTTCCCCCGCATCCTTACCGCCCCCTAACACCACCCTTTACACAGACTACTCCCGGCTCCCAAGCCAGGGGTCGCCGGGCCTTCCGCGCTCCCTTGCCAAACTCGAGTCAACTCGAAACCGCAGAGGTCTCCGTCGCTCTGGTCCACCCGCGAAGTCCCCCCCCGCACCCCAGCCTGCAGGGCGGGCGGGGCTCCCAGCGCCAGCGGGGACAGCGGTGGCTGGCCAGAAAGAGGACTTGCTCACTAACCTGGACTCTGGGTCTGGATCGGAGCCGAGGACTCGCAGGAGCGGCAGCCTCCACCCACCCCTGCCCAGAGACTCCGAGCCCAGAGGCGGGGCGAGGCGAGGGCCAGAGGTTGCTGATAGGGCCGGCGCGTCCCGCGGCGCGGGGCCCGCAATCCAGGGGTGTGGTGGCCGGGGCCCCAGCTGCCAGAGGGGGCGCTGTTCCGCTCACCTGGGAGCCGCGAGTCTGGGGCCTGGGAGAGCACCTGAGCGCCAGAGAGGGCATTTGTGCATCGTCTTCACTTTACCGGAGTCTTCCGATCTCACGTCAGTGTTGAGTAACACTGATAATACACCCGTACGCTCTATTAATTAAATTGTCTGAATAAAAGAATCCAAACGTATACGTGTAGGTAAAGATAACCGCCTCGCACCATAATGGTATGCTTTGCAAAGACATCATTAAAAGGTATTAACTTAAAAACTGTATCTGCAATTTTAACCTATGTGACCCATGTACACTATGAGAGACGATGGATACGTGTATTTAGGTCCTTGTGAATACATGCAAAGCTTACGAAGACTGAGAGCTGTAGCTGTAAGGTTTCAATGGCACAGCAACTCTTAAGAAGAAAAGGAAGGGCAAACTTTTGCCCCAAGAGAACTGAGGAGAGGAGCCTGACTCGGTCTGGGAAAGAGGGTTGGGGGATGGGAGCCTGCAAGGAGGAGGGTGTCCAGATCGAAATCAGGACAGGGGATTGGGCAACATGGCTTTTTTTCACTTGGCATACTACTTCTAATGTTCATTCATGTTGTGCCATGTATGAGTACCTTATTCCCTTGAGGGCTGAATAGTATTCCATGGCATGGATTTTCCACATTTTGTTTATCCATTCATCAGTGTTTAATTTTTTTCTTAAATGTCCATTTATTTTTTGAGAGAGAGACAGAGAGACAGACACAGAGGGTGAGTGGGGGAAGGGCAGAGAGAGAGAGGGAGACAGAATCCAAGCAGGCTTCAGACTCTGAGCTGTCAGCACAGAGCCCAACCCAGGCTCAAACTAAGGAGCAGTGAGATCATGACCTCAGCTGAAATCTAGAGTCAGATGCTGAACCAACTGAGCCACCCAGGCGCCCCAGTTCTTAGACATTTTAGACTGTTTCTATTATTTGGCTTTCATGAATAATGTGACTATGAATTTTCTTGTACAATTTTTTTTTTAACTTAGGCCTTTTGTTTTTCTTGGGTATATACCTAAGAATAGAATTGCCAGATCATGCATTTACTGTTTTGAGAACCTTCCAGATTGTTTGTCAGCACCATTTTACATTCCCACCAGCAGTGTAAGAGGATTCTAATTTCTCCATATCCTTGCCAGTATTTCTTATACTCATCTTAGTCTTTTATAGTCATCTTAGTGGGTGTGCAGTGGTATCTCATTGGTATTTTAGTTTGCATTTCCCTAAGGATTAATGGTGGTAAGCATTTTTTCATACACTTTACTATCATTGGCATATCTTCTTTGGAGAAGTGTCTATTCAGATCCTTGGCCTATTTTTTTTTAATGGGTTGTCATTTTATTATTAAGAGTTCTTTATATATTCTAGATTCAAGTCCTTTATGAATTCTGATTCGTAAGTATTATTTCCCATGCTAAGGATTGTCTTTTCATTTTCTTGATTGCATTCTTTAGAAAAACAAGTTTTGAATTTTGATGAAACTCCTTTTTTGTCACTTACACTTTTATTGTCATTCCTGTGAAGGCATTACCTAATCCAAGGTCATGAAGAATTATTCCTATATATTTTTTAAAAACTTTTATAATTTAGGGGTGCCTGAGTGGCTCAGTTGGTTAAGCATCCAACTTCAGCTCAGGTCTCGTGAGTTGGAGCCCTGCGTTGGATTCTGTGCAGACAGCTCAGAGCCTGAAGCCTGCTTCATATTCTATTTCCATCTCTCTGCCCCTCCCCTGCTTGCACTCTGTCTCTCTCAAATATAGAATAAAAAAAATTAAAAAATTTAAAAATTTTTGTAATTTAGCTCTTATATTTAGGTTTACAATCTATTTTGTGTTAATTTTTATTGTGTGAGATAGAGGTCCAATTTTATTCTTTTGCATGTAGATATCCAGTTGTCCCAGGACCATATTCTTTCCCCACTGAATTATCTTAACATTGTTGGCAAGCCACTAAAGAGTTTTAATAAGGTGTGTGTGTGTGTGTGTGTGTGTGTGTGTGTGTGTGTGATGGTATGGGGCAGGTAGGGAATGACATGTTCTGAATTTGTAAATGTCATGTAAGAAAAGATCACCTGGCTGCAGTGAGCAGGGTAAAGATGTCTGGAGGTGACAAATTCCTCTGTTCCTTTAGTACAGAGGAAAACATGCTTAACTAGATGCTGTTGAGTTTGGATGAAAGAGAATGGATCTGGGAAATAATTGGTTGTCTCTCCATGTGAGCTGATGATAATGTGTAGGTGGGGATTAAGGATAAGTAACTCTAGGTGCATATCCAGATTTCTTACTCTCACATCCTAATGAAGGACATGAAGAAGAAGAGGTGAGCTAAGAGAAGAATGCAAGTAAGAAGAAGAGAAATGTGAAGTGATATTCAAGGGAGCACACTGAAAGAACATCTTTCCAGGGAAAGCACCCTGAAGAAACAGAGCAAAGGGCCAAGGAAAAAGCTCAAGGGAGCCCTGATGTTAAAGAAGGCCTGGGGTAGGACAAAATAGATAAAGGGAATTGAGAGGTATACATACTTCCAATTATAAAATAAATGTCACAGGGATGAGAAAGTACAGTATAGCGAATATTGTCAATAATATGTAATAACTTGGTATGATGACAGATGGTGACTATGCTTACTGTGGTGAGCACCGAGTAATGGATAGAATCGTCAACTACGCTGTACGTCTCAAACTAATATGACACTGTATGTCAACTATACTTCAATAATCAAAAAAATTTTCTTAGGTTTATTTATTTATTTTGAGAGAGAGCAAGAGTGCACATGCAAGTGGGGGAGGGACAGAGAGAGAGGGAAAGAGAGGTGCAAGCAGGCTCTACACCATCAGCACAGACCCCAATGTGGGACCCAAACCCACAAGCTGCGAGATCATGACTTGAGCAGAAAACAGATGCTTAACCATCTGAGTCACCCGGGAATAAAACAATTTTTTAAAGGAAAAGTCTGAGCTCTAAGTCTGGAAAAGATGCAAAGGAAGGATGGTATCTAGCACAGGAATTAGCTCAAAACTCATTTCATCAAAGGCTTTTTAAAACAGGAGGATAAATCAGTAAATCAAATAGTAGATAATTGATCCCATTCAATACAATTTGCATTTCTTCTCTGACTTGTGTTTTTCCTGAGATTAGCCACTCTGAAATTCCAAGCCAAGTGGCACACTGTTGTGCTGTTTTTAAAATGTCTTTTTATCTTTCAAATCAGTTCAAGTTCTCTTACCAAGGTTTTCTTGATCTCTCTTATTTCATTGACTCTTATTTCCCTGCAATGTTGAAACCCTACTTCATGCAAACCCAATGCACCACCCTCGCTCTTTATAGGCCTTTAAAAACTCAGTTTTTGCTCCTGAAATTCAGCTTATCACAGAAAAGACAGTGAAAGATGGAAATCCGCTTTACAAAGAAACTGAGAAACTCAACTTACGTATGTTTGCGTAAAGTTAACTGGCATATTAGGTACTGAGTAGGTGTTTTCCTGTAATGTGTCTGCTAGTTTACTTTCCATTCAATAAGTATCTTCTATGGGGTTTGATTTTTATCATCTTATAGGCAGTGGAAAGTGCAATTATTTGTATTTTGGGTAGATCTTTTGGGTGTCTGGGTAGGTGGCAGCTAGGAGGTACACAATGCTGAAATCAGGGAGATCAACTCCCTGATGATTGAACTGGTCCTGAGAGGCTAAGAGAAAAATTACCAGGTGTACTCACAACTGCAAAGAAATGATCTTTCTCTTCTGCCCTGCCGTTTCTGAAACCAGCCAGGGCGCGCCCGGTGGTAGTCTGACATAAAGGTGGGAACCAATCAAGTTCTGCTGAATGGTTTGAAATAAAGGCAGGAACCAATCAAGTTCTGCTGAGCGTTCAAATTTAAATGTCAACCAATAACAGCTCTGTAACCTCAAAAAAAATCCCTAACTTGTTTGTGCCTGTCTATAAAAGAAGCTGTAAGATCCTTGCTCGGGGCCTCTTAGCATCACAGGCAACGAGTGCGTGGAGGACCGGGTTCGAACCTGCAATAAACGACCCTCGCTGCTTGGCTTTGACTCTGGACTCTGGTGGTTTGTTTTCGGGGGGGTCTCTCGAATCAGGGCATATCAGTCCAGATAAAACTAAATTAAGGCAATATATTGAGATATGAAAGAACTGATAATACAAGCTGCTGAGCTGGAAAGATTAGGCTCTGTGACAGCAACATATTTGAAGGAGGAGAAGGAGGAATCTGAGGTAGATTTTTACATTAAGCAGTTGGGAGGATGGTGAGACTCTACACCAAGGTGGGGAATGATGGAGATTAAGCAATTTGCTAGGGGAAAAATGCACATTTGTTTTTGCTTTAAATCGAGTGTGCATTACGTGGATATCATTCAGATGAGATTAATAAGTTCTCATTTCCAAGTATCTAGCCACTAGACTCAGTATAGATTTGTGAGCCAACATAATATGTGGGGGTTAAAGTCAGAGGATTCACTGAGATCTCTGAGGCATATGTAAGAATGATAGAAAACAAGGGCTGAAGAAAAATACACTGAACTCTAAGATAAGGGGAAATTTCTGCATTCTTATGTGTATATCTAGGGTGTCGAACAATGTACAGAACATATTAATTATTCAGAGTTGGCTTGTGGAAGGAAGGTAGAAAGGAAGACGGGGGGAAGGAAAGAAGGGCATGACTCCTTTTTGCTTCCCACAAGTATCTCAGGCTCTAGACACTAGAGATCACATTTTGCATTTTTCATGTACCCTGGTGGGTTTCTAGAATAGTCTGCCTTTTCTGACCTCAATTTTAACCCTTTCTAAAAGAGGGTGTGTTCTGTGATTTCTGGACTTAACCGGGCTTTCTTTGCTCTCACAGGAGGAGCAAAGTGCAAAGTGTCCTAGAGTGCAAAGTGTCTAGGAGTGCAAAGTGTCCTAGAAAGGAATACATGGACGGGGTTGGGGTAGAGACTGTTAGTCGCTGACTTGTGAAGTCTGGTATGAGCCCTTGTGAGAATCACAGGGCAAAGAAGATGGGATATTGAGCAGTTAGCAGATACAGGTCACTGATCTGGCTACCAAGGAGTCACGATCAGCAGGAATGGACAGATGTCTGTGGTAGGAGAATTTGTCAAGATCTCAAAGTCAGTGGGGGAATGTAGAGTAAAAGGAGTCTCAGGATTAGTAATTCTCCCAGATTCCTGTGTCCTTACATTATTTTTATCACTGCAGACTTGGTTATTGGTCTGAGCCATACTTTACCTGTTGATCTCATCATTGGGTGCTCATTTGCCTCTTCAAATTCTGAATCGCTTCTGGGACTTGTAGCATTGTAACTCGTGCTTTCCATCATTGTGGAGGGAAGAACCCGTCTGGCCCTCAGACCATACAATACCCATACCCTAGATGCTGGAATTTCTAGCGTTTTTCCATGTTTAGTTTCCATGCTTACTGTAAAAGCCTCTCCTGTGGGGTTGAGGTCACTTGAGTTAAAAGATCCTTCTCTGACTGCTTTTAGCTCTTTCCATACTCACTTGAATTGCCAGGCAATTTGTCCTCTATGAAGCTTTGGCTTTAGTTCAGGAGCCAAAGATTCTATGTTCCTCTGGACTATGGGAAAGACCCAGGACAACTTGAACTGTAGAACACACTGCTGCATTCCATGTCAGCAAGATGTTCTACACTTGTATCCAGAGACTTTTAGAAGCAAAATGAGGACAGACTTATATAATGGTCTTCTAATAGAGTCTATCAGTTATCTCTGTGTCTGAAATAGGGAGAGAGTGGAGAAAGAGGTATCTCCTTTTAGGTAGGGAAGAGGCTGGGAGCCAGAGCTGTCTTCTTTCTTGGGCAATCAACCATGACCTCTCCTGTAGTCCCTTAGCATCTTACACAGAGACCTAGAAATTTACTTGAACAAGCACAGGAATATGGTGATTTCTATACCACAGTTCTACACCACACTGAGTATGCCTAGAATACTGCTTCTGCTGTACAAATATCTGGTCTCATCTAGCTGGAAAGGCCACTTTTGTGAGCAAACTCTCATCATTTTTCTTCCTCCATGTTTGTATCATACATTTAATATCACCAAATACTTTTAAGCCATTATTCAACATTCATGACAACTCGGGGAAATAAAATGGGCAAGAGATTATAATCTTGTTTAAGAGATGAGGACGGAAGCATGGCTCCCAGAAAACTAGAACATAAGTCTAAGTATAAGGCATCTACTATCCTAAATGAATTGGATTCACTTTAACATATTTTATTCATTAATCTTTCTAACATTGTAGTCCCATTCCCAAGAGTATAGATGAAAACTAGCTGGGGACTTATAAGAAACAGGGCTTACGACCATTAGCCATTAGGGGGGACATACAATTCAGAGCCACAATAATATACCATTTCACACCACTTAGAGGGCTAGAGTTGAAAAGACAAATAACAAATTTTGTCGATTCTGTGAAGAAACTGCAAGAATTTATAAACTCCATTAATTTATAAATTGGTAAACAAATGTAGTATATTCATACAATGGCATGGTATTCAGCTATCAAAAGGCATGAAGTACTGATACATGCAACAACATGGAGGAACTTTGGAAACAGTCTGCTAAGGGAAAGAAACCATAGAAAGGATCACCTATTGTATGATTCAGTATGTGAAAAGTCCAGAATTGATAAATCTATAAAAAAAGAAAGTAGTTTAGTGGTTGCCTAAGGCCAGGAGGTGGGATGGAAGAAAAAGGGACACTGGTTTTTTTGGGGGAGGAGGGGAAATGGGGATGTTCTAAAATCGGTTGTGGTGACAGTGGCACGGTTTTATGAATACAATAGGAGATACTGAATTATACACTCCAAATAAATGAATTGTGTGGTATGCGAATTATATTTCAGTAAAGCTCTTACTTATATTGGAAGAAAGAAAAGAAGGAAGGAAGCAAGAGAGGAAGGAAAGTAGGAAGGAGGGAGGGAGTGAGGAGGGAAGGGAGGAAGGAAGGAGGGAAAGAAGGAAGGAAGGAAGAAACTGGACTTATTTCTTGGAGCAGAAAAAGAAAGAGAAGTGTGGGCCATGGGCCTTTCAATATTTCTTATCTGGTGGCTCCATGCCTTTATTCAGGGCTTCAAGCCTGCCTCTTCCATTCCATTTAGTTTTCTGTATCAGGGTGTGCTGGACAATAGCCTTTACACAGCTACTTCATGGCCCAAGGTCAACTTTTCTGCGCTCTGTCACCAAGCTTGTATCACATCGTAAACTTGCAAAATTTCTACAATTCTCCACTCGACACAGTCCACTGCTGAAGTCTGACAGAGAGGCGAAACTCTCTGTAGGAAGGTTAAAGGACACCTGGCTTCACCCACCTATATTTGCATATACAGATCAGGACCAGAAGCTAGGGAAAGTTCTGGGGATGGGGGAGGGGTAAAAGAGAAAAGAATGGAATGGGGCAGTGTCTTAAAGTGATGGGAGGAGCAGGAAAAGCCTGCTATAGGGAGGAATTCAAAGTACATCCAGTCGTTCTCAGTCTGTGGTTTTGTCAGTAATGTTGCAATACCAATCAGAAAATTGAAAGAGGAAGGAATGTGTATCCCAAGCAAGGAAGAGCTGTGATAGGACCTTGAACAGCAAATACAAAGGGCTTGGATATTGCTAGAGGCCAGTAGATGGTGATATTGAGGCCTCGGCCTCAGGGATGTTTATTCTTCCTTCCTGATTTAACACAAAGAAAAACATCTTAAAAACTTAGATCAATCTGAGGGTTGATGGGGGGTGGGAGGGAGTGGAGGGTGGGTGATCGGTACTGAGGAGGGCACCTGTTGGGATGAGCACTGGGTGTTGTATGGAAACCAATTTGACAATAAATTTCATATTAAAATAAAAAAATAAAAAATAAATAAAGAAAAACATGCCCACATCCCATATGTTCAAAATAATTAACTAGGAGAGTCGAATTGAAGCATAACAGCATGGTTAATAGTTAAGTATTGATTAAGTTTGGTTTTACAGCTTAGCCTTCCCCCATATCACAGAGTCAATACATCCAATTGTTTTTAGGATCCAAATATTTTTTTTTAAAACGTTTATTTATTTTTGAGACAGAGAGAGACAGAGCATGAACAGGGGAGGGTCAGAGAGAGAGAGAGGGAGACACAGAATCGCAAACAGTCTCCAGGCTCTGAGCTGTCAGCACAGAGCCCCACGCGGGGCTTGAACTCACCCACCGTGAGATCATGACCTGAGCGGAAGTCGGACGCTTAACCGACTGAGCCACCCAGGCGCCCCAGGATCCAAATATTTTTGTAAGCATCTAGGAAGTCCCGGAGTCCATCATTATGCATTTAAGACAGAAAGGAGCCTGGGAGAACTCGACTGGCTTGTGGAGAATAGCTGAAGTCCATTTTGTCCAAAAGGGGCGTAGAATGTTGGAGTGATGCCCCAGAATCAAGTGAGCGACCCTCTGCTTCAGAGAAGGCCAGCCCTTCCCCCACCGAAAAGACAACAATGAGTTTTCCATCATACCTCCCTCCTCAGGATGCTCACCACCACTCACTGCTTTGAGACCTTCACAAACAATGTCACTATGCATTTTATCTTTGTTTTGTCACATACAAGAAGCTCATGATTCGAAGTCATTGCTCAGACTCTCATCTCCATAAGGCCCTGGATATCCCTAGTTTTGATTCCACATACCACCCCTCTCCAAATTTTGAAATTCTTCACTGGACATTCTGAGACTTATAGTCAGCTGTCAGAAAAACTCAACTTCTTGGAATATTTTCTTTCCTTTCTTGGTCTTGCTCCTGACTCTTTGTTTCTGTCTCTGTCTCTGCCCCTCCATAATTCTCTTATCATGATTCTTGATATTTCAAGACCTAGGGGTGTCTAGGTGGCTCAGTTGGTTAGGCGTCCGACTTTGGCTAAGGTCATGATCTCACGATTCCTGAGTTCGAGCCCCACATCGGGCTCTGTGCTGACAGCTCAGAGCCTGGAGCCTGCTTTGGATTCTGTCTGTCTGTCTGTCTCTCTCTCTCTCTCTGTCCTTCCCTCACTCACACTGTCTCTCTCTGTCTCTCAAAAAATGAATAAATGTTAAAAATATATAGTTTTTAATTCAAGACCTAAGCTGAAGTTGGACGCTTAACCAACTGAGTCACCCAGGTGCTCTGTCAGCACAGAGCCCACTTTGGAACTTCTGTCCTTCTCTCTCTACCTTCCCCCCCACTCAAAAAATAAACATTAAAAAATTTATAATAGTGACAAATTTGGTAGCAACAAAATATCCATTAAAACACCATTTATTTTGTTTTGTCAGGCTAATCTCTTAAATAATCAAAACAACTCTGCAGTAGGTGTTGCTACTTTTTTTACAGAGAAGGAAAAGAAATTTAAAGAGGTTCCATATTGCCTAGTGACAAACGGCTGGTATGTACTGAATATGGTGACTTTCTCTAAGTCAAGTCTGAGTGGCTTTAAAGCCTTTGTGGAACTTGGGGAAGTTTCCACTCCTAGTAAGCATATGGGTATGGCATTGGGGCTCAGGGATTCAGACTTCATTCAAGTTTTTCAAATACATTAGTTTGTATAATACTATGGCAATTGTACTTGCCATAATTACTAAACTTGTGCACATGTTGTTTTGTATCTGTGAAGGTAAGTCTGGAAAGCAATTTCCTTTGTGGTTGCTGGATCAAAGGAGAAATGCATGAGAATTTGGTTGAGGTATTTCCAAATTCCACAAAAATTCTGTTGTATTTTATATTCATGAGTAATGTATGAAAGAGCTTGTTTTCTTAATTGTTTGCCAACATGATGTTGATCCTTTTCATATTGCCAATCTGATAGGTGAGGAATGGTAACTAGGCTATAGCCTTAATTTCATTTCACTTATTAATAGTTAAGCATATTCCAACTGACTTTGTCATCTTTCGTCAGACTCTTGATCATTTTTTCCCCCTACACTTTATGGGCTCCTTGTGTATTAGGAAAAATTAACCATTCATCTGTAATATAATTTGAAAATACTTCTTCCCAGTATGACATTGGCTTTTGACTTTCCTTATGGTGATTTTTTTGGTTTTGGTTTTGTTTTTTTGCCATGAAAAAAAAGGGGGGGGAGGCATTTTTTATTGGAAGATCATAGTGATGTCTCTGTGGAAGAGACATATAAACAGAAAACTGAAGGAAAGGAGAGTAATGTAAAGATTAAGAAGAGAGTGGATCATCAGAGTGCTCAGTTGGTTAAGCCTTTGACTCCTGATTTTGGCCTTAGGTCATGAGCATGGAGCCTGCTGAAGATTCTCTCCCTCCCTCTCCCTATGCCCTTCCCCTACTTGTGCATGCACAGGTGCTCTCTCTCTCTGTCTCTGTCTCTCTGTCTCTCTGTCTCTCTCTCTCTTTCAAAAAATAAAAAGGATATAGGAAGAGGATGTTTCAGGCAACAGATTAACAGGTACCAGGATCTGAGGAGGAGATGAATTTAGTGTATCTGCAAAACAGTGATTAAGTATATGTGTTTTGTAGTAGGTGTACTTGTTTATTTTTGTTTTTATTTTAGAGAGAGAGAGAGAGAGAGTGTGGGAGCATGCACACAAGTGGGGGAGAGGATGGGTGGAGAGAGAATTCAAGCAGTCTCCATGTGGAGCCTTGTGCAGGACTCAATCCCACAATCCTGAGATCATGACCTGAGCCAAAATCAAGAGTTGTGTGTTTAACTGACTGAGCCACCCAGGTGCCCCTGGAGCAGGTGTAATTAAAGCAACATCTACAACAATTTCTAAAGGCATTTAATTTTGATATTTAAACATTATATTTGGTTAAATTCACTTATTATAAAAATTAGATTTTTTTTTTTAAATCTTGTTTTCCCTTTCCTATTCTTCTATGTAGAAATAAAATTCATGTATGATTATGCAATCTGCTTGGGTCTCGGGACAACTTTTTATTAATTATGAGATAATGAGCTATTAATTGAGTTGAATGAGCTATTAATTAATAATAACTAAAGCAAGAATACAAATAAAGCTATCATTTGTCAAGCATTTATTATATACCAAGCACTTTTATACTATATATATATAATATATATTTATACATATTGTATGTATTATAAAATATATATTATAGAATATATAATACATATCTCTCATACACACATTAAGGAGAAAATGCAAGTGGATACTGAGAAAAGTCCTGTTTGGATGGGAAACTCCAAATAACTTATCACCCTTACCCTAATCAATTTCTCCTGAGACGGTGGAGGACCAGAAGATATTGAATAATAGGTAGAAGAAGGTGGGGTGGCTGTTACTGTAGATTTCTAAGAAAAGAAATCAAAGGTAGGTTTGAGTAGAGCATGTATGTGAATTAATTGGGACATAGATGATAATAGCATGGCGATAACTGGAAGACGTAGAGACGAGGTTAGGGTGAACGTAGGATCAATTAATAGATACAGAAAGGGATTAAGTTAAGGTCAAGTTGAGAACACTTATTTAGATTCCTTGGCAAGATGTGAAAACATCTGTTTAGCCCCTTCCCAAATCTGCTTGGTCCTTGCTCCATAAATAATAGGATTGAGCATAGGCGGGATGACCACATAGAGGTTGGCCAGGAGGATATGGACATAGCGTGGGATGCGTCTCCCACCGAACCTGTAGGCAAAGACAGAGAAAAGGGCAGGGACGTAGAAGAGTAGGATGACACAGACGTGGGAGCCACATGTGCTCAGGGCCTTGGACCGGGCATTTTGAGAAGGGAGGCGGAAGACAGCTCGGAGGATGTGAATGTAGGAAACAGCAATAAGGATGATGTCCAGGCCTGTGGAGAGTAGGGCAGCTGCCAACCCGTACCAGACATTGATGGAGATATCAGAACAAGACAGACGGGCGATGCCCATGTGCTCACAAAAAGTGTGTGCAATGATGTTGATCTGACAATAGCGCAGGCGCTTGAGAAGAAAGATGGATGGAAACATGATGATGAGGCTGCGGGTCAGGGTGGCAGCGACGATCTTCCCAATGACAGTGCTCGTGAGGACTGTGGTATATCGCAGAGGGGAGCAGATGGCCACAAAGCGGTCAAAGGCCATGGCCAGCAGGACTGCAGAGTCGGCCACAAAGAGGAAGTGGATGAAGAACATTTGGGTGAGGCAGCCATCAAAGGAAATGTGGCTGGAACCTAGCCAGAAGTTGGCCAGTGTTTTGGGCATCGTGGAAGTGGAGAGCAAGATATCTGCACTGGCCAGCATGGACAGGAATATGTACATGGGCTCGCGCAGGCTTGGCTGCGAGAGGATGATACCAATTAAAATGCCGTTGCCTGCCAGGGCGGCTACATACATGGCGCAGAAGGGGATGGAGAGCCAGATGTGCAGGTGCTCCAGCCCAGGGAGGCCAGTGAGGAGGCAGCCTGTCGTGCGAGTGTCAGAGTCGTTCACGGCAGCCATGCTCCTGGCAGATGAAAGGGCCATGATTTTCTTCAGAGCCCTCGCCTGTGCCAGAGGGGAAACATAACTTCAGACTTTGTACACACTAGCAGAGTGAACAGTTGCAAACTCTTGCAAACAACCACAAGGTCTGTACACACAGGTCCTACAACCACTATGGGGTCGGCACAGGCATATTCTCTGTAGACAATTACACACGGGCTCTGCACGATGTGCACGGTTATAGACCCTGCCCACAGAAAGGCTCTGTGTTCTTATTCAGAGGTTTTCAACATAGTTCTAAGAGCTTTGTGGGGCTCGAAAACCTTGCCAGACTCAGTACAGTGTCACAGGTTCTGAAAAGAACAGGAATAGCTAGAACACCAAAACAATCTCTATAATCTCTCCAGGTATGTGAACTGTAATGAACTCTGCAAAGCTCAGGCTCTGCACAGAAGGGCCACAGTCTGCCACCAAGCAACAGTTACCTCTTCTTATCAGACCATGTGGAAGAGTAGGATTGGGGGCTGTGGGCACTGCAGACACTATATCTCTTTCCCCCATCACTGATGCTCTGACAAGTATGGAGGTAGTGAAGGCAGCTGTGGCATTTAGAAAGAACACTAGACATTATGTGCAAAAAAACAAAAAAAAAAATCCTGGGTCAGATATCTGCTCTGTCAATTACACTGTGTAATTTTGGACACTTCACTGTGGTTTCTAAGAAACAATTTTCTGATCTTTTAAATGAGCATGATTGTTGTCCTATTGGCATATCACATGAGATTTTGTCTTTGGAAGCCTTATTAAACTGTGTGGTGCTTCCTTAATCACCCATCTGGCTCTGAAGTGTGATGCAGTCACCAGGAACAAGAAGGAAGGTGTGGTGTGATGCTTCAGAAGGTGAGGTCCTCTGATCAGCATCACCAGCATCATCAGGGAGCTTGCAGATTCTTGAACCCTACCACAAATCTCATGAGTCAGAACCTGGGCTTCGAGGCAGCAATCTACTTTTCAGCGAGGCCACCAGGTGACTCTGACTCATGGTAAAGTTTCCGAGCCACTGATACAAGACTTTTTCCCTTTCCTCCGTGTCTGGTCCAGATGCCCATCCCATCTTCCGGGATCAATAGCTTCTCAGTTCCCACTGGTTTTGCAGCATTCTCCCTGGAAATGCCTAGACTTCTGCTGCATCTAACCAGTGTGATCCTCAGCTCACATGGTCAGGATGTGGAGAAAATGACAGGACCATACAGTCGGTACTACGAATTAAGCCACTTGACCCCTCAGCCCTCTCCAACGTTCTCACAACGAACATACAACTTTTACCACTGCCCAAATTCCTATTCTTCTATCAACTGAACTTTCCTCCTGTATAACCCAGACCTCAACTTTGTCGGGAGCCAACTCCTCATATAATTATTCCACTCTTACAGACTTATCTCTGCACCCATTCTCCTCTCATTTCCTCCAGTTTTAGAGAAAGCCGTGTGACTGTTTTTCCTGTGCTTCAACGATTCCTTTGTTAGAGCTGGAATACATTTTACTTCACTTAGGTATAAAAAAGCCTCTTCAAGTTATTTTACTGATTTATTTAGAGATAATATAAATCAATTGTGACTTTCTATGCTGGCAGCAAACAACTGGAAAATTAAATTTTAAAAGTCCCATTACAATATAAACATAAAAGCATACAAAATGTATGTTAACAAACCACATACTTAAAAATAAATGTAACTGAAGTTTGCAAAGCCCCTACACTGAGAGCTGCAAACTACTGCTGAGGTTTTTTAGAACATAAAAAGATGGAGATGTACACCATGTATACAAGTCAGAGGACCCAAGTGATTGTTAAGACATCAGCTTTCTCAAAATAAATCTATAGTTTGCTTTTTAAATTTTAACTTATTTGAATAATAGGCAAGTAAAAATTATATATATTCAAAGTGTACATTGTCAAATTATTGCCACAATCAAGTTAATTAACTTATTATCCAGCACCTCCCATAGTTACTTTTTGTGTGTGTGGTCTTAAATTATTTTTAAAACCAGATGGATAAATACACACACCTGTATACTTGTACATGTGCATATATACATATGTGCATATGCGTGTAAGTGTGTATGTATGTCTAAAAGAATAATTTCCCCATCTATCCTCTGAATCCCCTCTTTCCTACCTCCTCAGGGACTTTGTTCTGCCAATTTATCCCCTCTCTTCTATATCTTCAGTTTCTCCTAAATTCTTGGATCTTCCTTCTTAGATCTTTTGCATTTATAAACATTCAAATCTTTATAACCTTGAAAACAAACAAAAAATAACAACAGCTGTCATAAAAATATCTTATTCTACTAATCTGTCCCACTACTTACTGTTGCGTCTTTCTTCCTTTTTTCCAAAGTCAGTCCTTCCAGCGGCGCCTGGGTGGCTCAATCGGTTAAGCGTCTGACTTTGGCTCAGGTGTGAGTGTGAGTGGAAACCTTCCTATTCTCTCATTTTTGTTAGCATTCACTACGTATCAACTCTATCCCAGACACCAGTGAATAAGACGCAGCAGTTCATGAGTTCGAGCCCCACATTGGGCTCTGTGCTGACAGCTCAGAACCTGGAGCCTGCTTCGGATTCTGTGTTTCCCTTTCTCTCTGTCCCTCCCATACTCATGCTCTGTCTCTCTGTCTCTCAAAAATAAATATTCAAAGTCAGTCCTTCCATACACATCTCTTTGGGCTTTGACGTCTCTACCCTCCCCTGGTGCTTTTCCAGTCTCCTGATCTTCCTTTCCAGTCCATATTAAGGGTGATTCTGTCCCAGCAGGATTTGCTATCAGGTATTTGCTATCAGGTGTCTCTAACCTCTCCTTACTGCCCATTTCCCCTGGCTAATCTGGTCCACTGCCTTAGCTTCATTTAGCCCACCTATGCTAGTACTTCCCAAATCTATATCTGCCATCCATATTGTTTTCCAGGCTTCAGATCCACTTACCCACGTCCTCACCCCAACTAGTCTGCAGTCCTTCCAGTATCTAAGCCAGATTCTATGCCTAAGTTATGTTTCCTACAGATAATTTTGAGCATGGTACTTACTTGATTACAGATACTAATTTCCTTCTGCCTGAATGATTCTCACAAATAACTTGCCCACTTGCTCTTCTAATACTGGATCAAATGCATGCCTCTGAGTTTACAATTTGCTTCCTCTATCTCCTTCCTCACTTTTATTTACCCAGTTTATATTTCTCATTCAGGAAGACTTTCTTCATCCCTCAAGGCTGGGCTATGTGCTTCCTCTGTGCACCTATGTTCCCCTGCAATTACCTCTCTCTCCACTTATCACATTGAAGTATTTTCAGCCCTAATGTATTGTGAAGCTCCTTCAGGGTCGGGGCTGCGTCTTATCCACTGGTGTCTGGGATAGAGTTGACATGTAGTGAATGCTAACAAAAATGAGAGAATAGGTAGGTTTCTACCCACACAGCCGTATAAGTTCACACTGTCAGGGACACACACTCATGCCATAAAAATCATGGGTTTGTAATCACAGATCCTCTGTTCTCACACCCTCTTCTTGTCCTGTGCCTTTTGCACTCATGCTTCCCACATCACTCACCACGTGCATCCTCCGCCACCTGCTCCCACCTCTGTGGGTCACATTGGCCCCTATGCAAACTTTGCTTCTCCAGCTCCGGTTCTCCTCCTAGATAGTCAGCCTCCAAGGCAGCCTTTGTTGACAGCACCTCCCTATCGCTAATCCATGGGACTTGTGACTTCACTCCAGTTCAGGCACCCAAACTGGGTAGCATCCCCAAAAGCCCCACTTTAGGTTTTTTCTCCGGCAGCTCCTGTTTTCAGACCCTCCGCTGCTTGTATGCCCAGTTCTCTTGCCCTCTCATTCTTGCTTCTCTGTGCTTTGGGGAAATCACCAAAAAACGTGTTCCTTCTATTCCAATGAATTTGTACTCCCACTTGTTTTTGAATCCTTTACCTGACTGCTCCATTCAGGAATGTTATCCTTTTTTTTTAAACTTTTTTAAATGTTTATTTATTTTTGAGAGAGAGAGGGAGAGACAGAGAATGAGCAGGGGAGGGGCAGAGAGAGGGGGAGACACAGAATCTGTGCTGTGTGAGCTGTCAGCACAGAGCCTGATGCGGGGCTTGAACTCATGAACCACGAGATAGTGACCTGGGCTGAAATCTGATGCCCAACCAACTGAGCCACCCAGGCGCCCCGGAATGTTATCCTTTATAAATGCTCCCCCTCCCCCTACAACTGCAATAAAATAACATTTCCCCCATTGTTTCTCAATGTCTGAGGATAGAGCTGTGTGTCATTTATGATTCTTGCATCCTCCTTACCAGCCAAGGACTATTTGCTCATTAGTCTCACATCCTCACCTGTAAAGTGACCCTTCAAACTGCTCTTCCCTCATCTCACTCCACAGGAGAACAAAGTGACCTAGCCCATTCTTCCTCTTCACCCATCACTTCTCCTTGAACGTTGCTACAAAGCTGTCTACTTATCTTGTACCCATTTCCCATCCATTCCTCCATATTAGTCACCTCCTCTGCATCCTGAAAATGTGTGACCCACACTTACCTCCCTGAGGCCTCCTTCTCAGAATCACAGTTTCTCAAGTCAACATTTCATACACAGCTCAACTTCCTCCATATATAGAGTTGAATCTTGGGCCTTGCTCCATATGGTGTTTATTTCCTCTTCTCCTTTGGGAATGGGGATTCTCCTCCCTTGGTGTCCCCTTTCCTCCCTTAGTTTCAAATCCCTTCCCTGCCATCTGGGCCAATATGCTTCTGTTCAACACAAGGATCTAAGGCAGGCAAGGATATGCTCTGGCATAGAGCCAGAGAGAAGAAATCTATTGATAGACACTGAGCATCTTAGGGAGTGGGCAGTGGTGGTCAGCACCAACTCAGAGGCTCTTAGCATGAGAGTTTCCTTTGAACCTGTTTTTGCATTTCCTGCTTCAATACTCATTCTCCTCCATGCCTTCAACCCCCCTCTCTCTTCTCTCTTCCTCTCATCATTTTGTCTTCCCTAAGGCATTTTCCTCTTGGGCTTCTTTCATTAATTATCTGCCTAGTGTCTGTCTTCAAATCTCTGTGTCTTTTTAACCTTTTCACTCCTTCACTGCCCCTAAAAATCTATTGCACTCATATGGCATCAGGAAGGAAAGGATATATAGGAATCATTGTCCCTAGTCTTGCTCATTCAACAATTTGACAAGATTGATCCCTTTTTTGGTAAGCATTTCAGGTAAATAGGTAAGGGAATCATGTCCTCTTACCATGAGCGGGTACTAGTAATTACCATAAAGTAGTGATACAAAGTGCTATGGAATCCAGAGGCCAGAAGAATAATTCTGCCTGGTAAAGTTAGGGGAGGCTTCACAAAGTGTCAGATTGCAGCTGGGACTGAAATGGATGTGGTGTGCACACATGTGTGTGTCCATGTGTGTTTATGACTTTTTAAAGTGCCAACTGAGACAATGAATGTGAAAGAACTTTAGAAGTTTCCATTGATTGAATTGCCTATTCTTTTGCTAGCACCACATGTTCTTGATCACTGTGGCTTTATAACAAGTTTTAAAGCCAGGAAGTATGAGGGGCGCCTGGGTGGCTCAGTCTGTTAAGCATCAGACTCCGGCTCAGGTCATGATCTCACAGTTTGAGAGTTCGAGCCCAGCGTGGGGCTCTGTGCTGACAGCTCAGAGCCTAGAGCCTGCTTCACATTCTGTGTCTCCTTCTCTCTCTGCTCCTCCCCTGCTCATGCTCTGTCTCTCTCTGTCTCAAAAATAAATGAAACATTAAAAAAAAATTAAAGTCAGGAAGTACAAGTCCTATTTTACTCTTTTAGAGTTGATTTGACTCTTCTGCATCCCTTGTGACTCCATATGGATTTTAGAATCAGTTTGTTAATTTTCTTTTTTTTGTTTGTTTGTTTATTTATTTATTTTGAGAGAGAGAAAAAGTGCAAGCTGGGGAGGGGCAGAAAGACAGGGAGAGAGAATCCCAAGCAAGCTATGCACCGCCAGCAAGGAGCCCGATGCGGGGCTTAAATGCACAATCCGTGAGATCATGACCTGAGCTGAAGTCCGACGTCCAATTGATGAACCACCCCGGTGCCCCTAGTTTGCTAATTTCTGTGAAGAATTCTGCTGTGATTCTGGTAGGGATTGAGTTGAATCTGCAGATCAGTTTAGGAAGTATTGTCATCTTCACAATGTTGAGTTTTCCATCCCTGAACATGGGAAATTTTCCCATTTATTTAGATCTCCTTTAATTTTTTTCAACAATATTTTCTATCTCTCAGAGTATAAAATTTATACTTCTTAAACTTCTTCCTAAGTATTTTATTCTTTATGATGTTCTTATAAATTGAATCATTTTTCTAATTTGCTATTAGATTGTTCATTACAAATGAATAGAAATATAAACAATTTTGTATATTGATCTTAAATATTGTATATTGACCTGCAACCTTGATAAACTCATTTGCTAGTTCTAATAATTATTTTTAGTGGATTCCTTAGGAATTTCTATATCAAGGTCAGGTCCTCTATAAATTGAGATAGTTTTACTTATTCTCTTCCAATCTAGATGCCTTTTATTTTTTATTTTTGCCTAATTTCCTTGGCTAAGACCTCCAGTACACTGTTGAATAAAAGTGGCAAAAGCCTGTATATACATATATGTATATGTACACACATGTATGTACATATGTGTACATGTATGTGTATGTACATATATGTATATGTATCCTGTATATACATACATATATATTCTTTATTATATACAAGAGCCAATAATAATAAACATTTTTTGAGCATTTACTACATGTTTTGTAAGTTCAGGAAGTAACTCATGTTTATTAGAAAGAGTTGTAACTCAAGGGGCACCTGGGTGGCCCAGTCAGTTGAGCATCAGACTCTTGGTTTTGGCTCAGGTCATGATCTCAGTGTTCATGAGTTTGAGTCCTGCATCAGGGTTGTGCCAACTGTGTGGAGCCTGCTTGGGATTCTCTCTCTCCCTCTCTCTCTGCCCCTCCCCTGCTCTTTCTCTCTCTCTCTCTCTCTCTCTCTCTCAAAATAAATAAACATTTTTAAAAATTAAAAAAAAAAGTAAGAGCTGTAACTCAACACTACTTATCATGATATAGCATTCTAGAATGGTATATATCTGCTCCATTTTCAACAAGTCATTTTATAATTACATTTGTTTGTTCCAAAGAATTATAATATTGATGGCTTAATAAAGAGGACAGACAATAGTAAAGATAGTTTTTATGTCTGTGAGTCACTGTTTCTTAGGGATATTTTGTTTACCTGTTTTTCCACTCAGAGTATATTTATTTTATATCCCAAATTGTCTGTCAAGAACTGTGAGGAGTATGAAATTTTCTTCTACTTGCAAACTAACAAGTTATTCATTTCATGGTGGCTGGTGGAAGACACAGGAATCCTAGGTCAGAGACAAAGGAGAATTTAGTACAAACAGCCACAGTAGATTTCTCTAGATTTAATTGATGTCCTTTTTCTGACCCAGAGTCCTGTCCAGGAAACCTCATTATATTGAGTTGTCATGTCTCCCTTAGGCTCTTCTTGGATACAGCAGTATAGTTTTAAAATGTTTCAATGTGTTACTATTTTACTTTGATTTTTTAAATGGAGTTTTTATGTATACCATGTGTTTTTAATTTAAAATGTTAAATTTCTTTTTCTATATTGTTGGAATGAACCAGATTGGTGTCCCTGTGTGCTCAATTTGATTTTTTGCTACAGAATTTCCACTCTGACTGGTTGAGATGAGAGAAAGTCAATTTCATGTAAGTTGCTGAGAGATCTGCAAGAACTCAGGGACATAGCAGAGACAAAAGAGTATACCTTTAGGGAAGCAGGAAGTTACTTTACCCATTTTTCTGTGCCACAGTTGATACACCCAGCTTTACAACCTTTAATAGCTGGTCTATTTTCCCTGAAGGTATTCTGAACTTGTTATTTTTATCTGATTCAGTGAAATGGAGAGCTTAGTTAGCACCACAAAATTACAATGTAACTTCAGCTCTTTCTATAGTATGCAAAGATTGCTCTTCCCTATATGTTTATTATACTGTTACACAAGACAATTCAAATGTGAAAGGTGTAAGACACTAAGACTAGAAGTAGTTCTTTTTAGCGATGCATTTAATAGAATCAATAAAATGAAAGAAAACAAGGGAAGTGAGAGAAAGAGGTTTCAAGAAGAACTTTAAGGTTTCTGCCATAAGCCTCTGAACATTAATGATACATCTCCAGCCCTATGGTAAACATTGAATAGTCTGCAATGACCTGAGGAAGTGGTTTATGCAAAAGTTTAACTCTTCTTGCTCAGAAGTCAGAATTTCTTCAGTCTAAGAAGTACCTTGATGCAGTTACAACTAGAAACCGGAAAGCCCTATCCAATGGGCTAAAAGGTGATGTTTATATCTACAAGCATATGATCAGAACTTACCCACATCCCTAACCAGTCTACTGTCTTTTCTCCAAACATTCACATAAACATTTGGGATCCAGAATTTAAAGGGTTATTATCACACCATTCTCCCCAGTCAGAACCAGGAGCCTAGTTATTTTAATTTGTTTTTTCTTTCAAACATTATTTTTTGATGATCTGTGAATGACTAGTCTACACAGGAATTCTAGCACTTCCTGGTTTCTCCTCTCTATCTAAAACTCTGAATCAAAGCATGTTTATATATGATGTCATTTCTAGATCAGGAAAATATTAATGTAAACATTTACGCACTAATCCTAATAGTATTCACTGTTGACTGGAGTCCCTGGAGTCTCCCTATATTTCAGAGCCCTCACTTTGAAGTCTTTCCATCCCCTGAGAAAAACAATGAGAAATAAAAAGTTATGCTGTGCAGGTGTGTCTGTCTTTCCTGGGTGGAATTAAATTTCTTTGTTCCCATGCCTCACCTCTCATCTAGGTATGCTTCTTTCTTTTTACATGTCCTCCCCAATGGTGTTACCTCCTGCACCTTTCTGTTCTCATCTTGAACTTATCCTCTTCAAGCCCTTTATTGGTTTTCTAACATCAGAATAAGGAGTCTGTGAGTATTATCTGAATGTGGTAATTGTGATAGGGGTCTTGGGGAGACAGATGGGGAAGATCCAGAAAAAGGTTATGGTAGCTAGATTAATGAATGGCCCTGCAAAGATATGCATACCCTAACCCCTAGAACCTGCTGGTAAGTTATTTATATGCCAAAGGAGATTTATGGTTGCTAATCACTTGACTTTAAAATAGGGATATTATACTGGATTATCTGAGTGAGTCTGATGTAATTGCAGTGGTCTTATAAGTAGAAGAGGGAGACAGAAAAGTTTGTAGAGAGAGACAGAGATGTGACTACAGAGGTTAGAATGAGATTTGAAAAAAAACACTCAATTCACTTTTATTGTCTTTGAAGATGGTAGAAGCAAAAATAAGCCAAGGATATTTGTGTGTGTGTGTGTGTGTGTGTGTGTACACAGATATATATATTCAATACTTTCTGGCCCAAAGAGGACACAGTGAAAAAATAAGTAAACAATGGAATAACAGTTTTATTCCTTAGATTGTATGAATGGTTATTCTATGTGAAATCTTGCCTTCTTTTACTCTGGAAGAGAAACATGAGAACAGAAAATTTGTCTTCGAGAGGGATTCCCAATCATTAACAGAAGATGCTCATATATCTAGGAAAGAGAATCCAGGAAAATCATGTAAAATTCAATACAGCCATCTGATTTTTTTTTTTTTTTTGGTAAAATGATTAAGAGCTGTGATTTTAAGCAGGGGAATGGACTGCATGGTTTAGGATTACTGGAGAAGGTTTCCTGGAGACATTAGTGCTTGTAAGGATCAGGAGCAAGGAATAGAATTTACACATGTTGAGAGAAGACAATATTGCACTGATAGAAAAGGCAGCAATCCAAGCAATGAGATGTAGGAATGATGGAGAAATCTATGGAAGGCTATATGGATGCCTTGTAGGGAAGAATGAGAGACACATTCACATAGGTAGAACTAAAATATGAAAGGAAACTATTGCCTCCCAAGCAGGAGATAAAATATATTCTATAGGTGTAATGGCAGTTACAAATTTTTAAATAAGGTTGTGAGTGTCTTAATAATTTCATATTTTAAGAGAGAAATCTGGAAGCATGAGATAAAGAAAAAGGCTTGCAAGATACTGAAAGAATGGAATGGATGTCTTATTGCATGGCTCCAATAAGCGATTAATGATTAATGATTTGAAGCGATTAGGTGAGGAAGTGGAGAAGAAGTGGAGTAGGCAGATCAAACAGGGATTTTAAAGAGGATCAGGAGAGCTGGCAGATGAGACACAGGGACTGAAAGAGAAAGAAGAGCCCCAGTCAACCCTCAGATCACCATGCTCCAGTGGTGGGAGAATGATGTGATGAAAGAATAAGGTAGCTGGTCAGGAAGTTGGCAGGTGAAAAAATAATGAGTTGTGGAGAATTGTTGAATTGACCGAAGAATATTTAGGTGAAAATTTTCCTCCAGATATTGAAGAAGTGGGGCAAATAGGCAGTAGTAGGCTGGTTTGCCAGAGTCCTAATGATGCACTGGCAATAAGGAATGCAGATTTGCTAATTCGCACCTGACCCCTGTTATTTCTTTGAATGGATACCTCAGTAAGATGTTACTGAGACTTATGGCAGGTAGGATATTCAATACTTACAGCTTTGAGAAATTTCAGACTGAACTTGGAACTTTAGTTGACAACAAGGGGCCAGTAATGATCCCAGGTCATGGATCTGGTGGGACATAGTCCCAATATAGTAACAATACCGTTATGGTAATGTCTATAGATAGGGAATTATTGATTTAGTTGATGTCTCTTGGCAGCCTTTGGTAAATGCTACAGAGATTGTGACAAGAAGTAGGTTGTGTTTGCCTTAGTGTTTGTTATGTGTTGGGAATGAAAGGATTTTAGTTCTGGAAAAGACTTAAAGGGAATTTATGGCCACTCAGTTCTAGGAAAAAAAATTACATTTTGTCTTCAAGGAATTACAGTTACCACGATGGCCACATTGAATCTGACAAGTTTCAATCCAGGTTCTTTCATTTTGGTGGGGATCCCAGGGCTGGAGCAATTCCACATCTGGATTGGGATTCCTTTCTTCACTATCTATCTGGTGGCCCTTGCTGGTAATGGCATCCTTCTTTACCTCATCACTGTGGACCACAGCCTCCACGAACCCATGTTCTTCTTTCTCTCCATGTTGGCCTCTGCAGACCTCGTATTGTGCACCACGTGTGTCCCCAAAACACTTGGCATATTCTGGTTGAAAGCTCAGAAAATCACTTTTCCTGGTTGCCTTACCCAGTTGTTCTTTCTTCACTTCAGCTTTTTTCTGGACTCTGCCATTTTGTTGGGCATGGCATTTGACCGTTACATGGCCATTTGCTGCCCTTTGAGATACACAAGTGTTTTGACACCAAGGACAATTGTCAAGATCATGGTGGGCATTGTGGGTCGGAGCTTTGGTGTCATTTTGCCTGTTGTTTTCCTGGTGAAGCGTTTGCCCTTCTGCAAGTCACGTATCATCCCTCACACATACTGTGAACATATAGGGGTTGCCCGACTCGCCTGTGCTGACATCTCCATCAACATCTGGTATGGTTTTGCTGTGCCTGTGATGACTATTATCTCAGACCTGGTCCTCATTGGTATTTCCTATGCTCTCATCCTTCATGCTGTTTTCCATCTTCCATCCAGAGATGCCCGCCAGAAAGCCCTCAGCACCTGCGGTTCCCATGTCTGTGTCATTCTCATATTCTACACACCAGCCATGTTCTCTGTCCTCACTCATCGCTTCGGACACAATATCTCTCGCACCTTTCACATCATGTTTGCCAACCTCTATGTGGCAATCCCTCCTGCACTCAATCCCATCATTTATGGTGTTAAAACCAAGCAGATCAGGGACAAGGTCATCCTCCTACTCTTTCCTAAAGGGATGAAGTGACTCTGGGCTGAGAACATGGAGAGAAAAAATTATGAAAAGTCAAGTAATCGTATTGATTTAATAGAATTTCTTATGTAAATCAGTAGCAGGAAGCCCTCCAATACGGATTCAATTCCCATGAATTTCAAGACCTTAATTCTGTTGGAGAAAATCATTGGTAGAATTACAGTAAGAAAGGTAAGGATTTTTCAAGTCCCTAGAAAATGGCAGACATCAGATGGAAGTATCCTAATTTTCTACGATCAAAAGTATAAATGCAAGATAGGTTTACACTTCCTTTGGTCCTTTTATCCTGTTTCAATGTCCTCTTTAAATACATTTTGAAAAGGAAAGAAAAGAAAAAATAGTACTTTGTTCACAGGTTGTTTACCACTCAGTAAGCTCATAAATTCAATAACCATCTGCATGCTGAAAATTCCCACATCTAAAGCTCTACTCCCAATTCTCTATCCCACATAGCCAACTCTGTATTTGGTAGCTCCTCCTCGTTATCCAACTGAAACTTCACAATAAACATGAACCAAAATTCACCTATTATTGATTATGTCTTCTGAATATCCTTTAAATTCACTCACATGTTTCACATTAAAATACGATTACCTCTTTCTCTGTGTGTGTCCTGAATCTTTTCAACAGCCCCATTTGGAATTTGCTAACTACAAATTATTCTCTTTCCCATCCATTTTTTACTCAGAAACTAGAATGATCTTACTAAACCCCAATTAGATTATGTCAATCCTCTACTTAAAAATTATTCACGGGACACCTGGGTAACTCATTGGGTTAAGCAACCAACTCTTGGTTTTGGCTCAGGTCATGATCTCACAGATCAAGGCCCATGTCAGCACAGAGCCTGCTTGGGATTCTCTCTCTCTCCTTCTCTCTCTCTTTCTCCCCTCACGCCCCCCTCCACCCATGCTCTAGTGTGCATGTGCACGCTTTCTCTCTCTCTCTCTCAAAAAAAAAATCATTCAGGTTGCCCATTTTTCTTGGAAGAAAACTCAGATGCCCTAATATATCTTCAAAGCCTTTTACAGCATTGTTGGTGCTAACCAGTTTTTGCATGGTGTTCGCTGACCACCTCTCCCCTTTCCTCTCCCCTTTCCTCTCCCCTTTCCTCCTTACATCCGCCTCATGCTATAATCACCCTGTGTGTCTTATGCTTTTTCAAACTCTATTCTTCCTTCTGGACTTCCACACATACTATTTCCTCTGGAATCTGAAGCTGAGCTTGAACTTGGGTAGGAAAGGGAGTGAAAGGAAATAATTTTTCAATTCCTTCTTATTGGTCTATTTCACACCCACCAGGATGACTGTAATTTCTTAAAAATGAGAAATAACATGTTGGTGAGGATGCGGAGAAATTGGAACCCTAATGCATTGCTAGTGAGAATGTAAAATGGTGTAGCCTCTGTAGAATAGAGATTGGCAGTTCCTCAAAAAGATAAATGTAGAATTATCAAATGAACCATTCCTACTCTTCAGCATAAACCAAAAAGAATTGAAAACAGATGTTCAACCCAAAACTTGTAAATAAATGTTATAGTGGCATTATTTACATTAGCCCCCAAAATGGAAACAACTCATATCAAATGCATATCAACTGATGAATGGATAAAACAAATACATTCAATCTGAACAATGGGCCTTTGTCAGTCATAAAAGGGAATGAAGTTGTGATACATAATATAACACAGATGAACCTTGAAAACACTATGCAAAGTGAAAGTAGCCAGACACAGAAGACTACTTCTGTATCCTATGATTCCATTTATGTCAAAAGTCCAGAATAGCCAAATCCATAGAGACAGAAAGTCAGTTAGTAGTGGCGAGGTGACTGAGGGAAGGTGAAATAAAGAGCAACTTCTTAGTGAGAACGTGATTTCTGTTCAGGGTGATAAAAATGTTCTGGAATTAGATGGTGGTGATGCTTGCAAACATTGTAAATGCACTAAAAGTCACTAAATGACACACTGTAAATGGTTGAGATGGAGAATTTTATGTCATGTGAATCTTACCTTAATAAAAAAGTTAAAAAAAAAAAGTTAAATAATATGCTCAGCATCATATAAATAATAAATGAGTATAAAGCTAATAAATCTGTCTATTTCTTAATTTTTTTAAATGTTTATTTATTTTTGAGAGACAGAGAGAGAGAAAGACAGAGACAGAGCTCAAGAGGGGAAGGGTCAGAGAGTGAGGGAGACACATAATCTGAAGCAGGCTCCAGGCTCCAAGATGTCAGCACAGAGCCTGATGCGGGGTTGAACTCAGGAACCGCAAGATCCTGACCTGAGCCAAAGTCAGATGCTCAACCAACTGAGCCACCCAGGCTACAGGAATAGAATGGGGAGGAGAGACAGGGACAGGGACAGGCACAGGGACAGCAGCCAGCCAAGACTTACATGGTTGATTACATGGTTGAGTATTGTGGAAGTAGAAGACCATTTATACTGGAAGTTTGGACTGAGCATGTGTGATTTTTTTTTTTCATGTTTATTTATTTTTGAGAGAGAGAGAGAGACAGAGCATGAGCAGGGGAGGGGCAGATAGAGAGGGAGACACAGAATCTGAAGCAGGCTCTCGGCTCTGAGCTGTCAGCACAGAGCCTGACACAGGGCTTGAACCCATGAACTGTGAGATCATGACCTGAGCCAAAGTCTGACACTTAACTGACTGAGTCACCAGGTGCCCCAATCATGTGTTGCCTTTTAAATACTCATGTTATCAACCTTGTTCTGAATGCACGGGCAAAGTGTTCTCGATCAGGGACAGATGATCATTATTTACTTAAAGAGCAAATAACTCTGTGGTTCCCCATATTTGATTCTTACCAGTAGGGCTTTACAATGAAGGCTAGGTCACATGTCCTATACATACAAATGTCCTATATGTGCAAAATCTAAGATTAAAGAAAAATGTATTTTCTCTGCTTGTAGAAGCCGGAGAGACTATTTTTCCTCTCCTTGTCTCCCCCCTCTTTTGGGGGAAAGTTTCCTGAGAGACTGATGAGGAATAAATCTCTCCAGGGAAAAGATGAGACACTCATCTTCAGCTCTAAACCCAGCCACGTCTTTGTACTTCTGCAATTAGCTAAATCTCTCTGGAGTTTTCTCACTATCTGTAGTTATCGCACTATTGTAAATTAACTTCCTAAGATTTGCTCTTAGCCCAGGATGCCAAGATTTTGGCAAAAGTTCTTCAGAAAACCCAGCTCAGGAAAAACAAAAATACTTTCTCTATACCCAATATGCCAGGAATCTGAGCAGACAGCTGAGAAGGAAGTTCTGTGGTTCTGGAGCAAGGTAGAATTTCCTTGAAAATTCCTAGACGGGCTTCTGAAGGAAGTAGGAAGCCAGCCCACACTGCCTGGAATAGGGACAGTGCAGCCTGAGTAGCTGAATAGTGTGTGTCGTCTTCCCCCATCAGAAGTGGGTGGTGCACCTCTGATAGGGACAAGCCTTGAGAGGACACCTCCCTGTGGCTAGATTCACCCTGCTGGGAAAAGAAGGGAGGCAGGAGATAGAAGGACTTTGCTGCAGACAAAGGATGGGGGTTTTTGGCTTTGTTTTGTTCTTGACCTTTGGCCATAAGCAGGGTGAAAGCTCAAACCAGAGAACTTAATGCCATTAACGGCAGTGACACAACACATTTGTATAGCATTTTATAATTTGTAAAGTGCTCTAGTGTTCAGTTTCTCTTTGGCTCTTCATACCACAACCCTGTGAGATAGATGTTAAGGAGTCTGAAAAGAGGGTTACTCCAACGCAGATTAGAAGGGTTGCACAGGACACCCAGCATCCAAGGCAGTTCGTGTTTCCAAACACTTAATTGCCTTGTCCTTTTTTTCCCTTCCTAAATCACATACTCACAACAGTAAAGATTTCCTTTGTGCGGATTGCATCATCAAATATTCCCATTTGTGTAATGAGATTGTGAAGGTGTTCTTTTGTTAATAAAATGAGACAAAAGAGGGAACCTCAACATTTCCCTTATTTAAGGTGTGCACTCTAGTTTGTTTTCTTTAATGTTTATTCATTTTGAGACAGTGAGAGATTGAGAGTGAGGGAGGGGCAGAGAGAGAGGAAGACAGAGGATCCAAAGCAGGCTCTGCAACGACAACAGAGAGCCCAATGTAGGGCTTGAACTTAGGAATCACGGTGAGATCATGACCTGAGCCAAAGTCAGAGGCTTAACCAACTGAGGGACCCAGGCGCCCCTGTTCACTCTCATTTGTATTTAATACAGCAGTTGGGAAGGACACATAGAGATGTATTCTATAAATCTTATTTTTGTTTGATAGAAATAGAAATGTTACTAGTAAATAGTGAAGAACCCTATAGACATTTAAAATAGTAGTTTTATGCTTATGAATACACAGGTTTTCAAGAACCTGTTTACCTTTGAAATAAGGGACTCATACAATTTGGGTCATTTCTATTGAGTGAAAAAAAAAAAAAAAACAACTAATTCCATAGCAGGTAGAGTCTATCCTAAATGACAACTTACCTGTCCGCTTTTTTAAATAGGATCATTCCTCCTCACCTCTAAAAAATCACAATGAGAGCCAATCATCCTTAGCAACACTTCCTTTTTGAAGAAAACACAAGGGCCACTCTTTCACGAATCTGTTTGGTCTTTACTCCATAGATAATTGGGTTCATCACAGGGGAACGAGAACACAGAGATCGGCCAACAGGATGTGGACATGCTTAGGGATTTTTCGGCCAAAGTGCTGAGCAATGACAGTGAAAATCCCAAGAAGGTAGAACATGAGGATGACACAGACATGGGAACCACAGGTGCTGAGTGTTTTCATCTGCACATCATGGGATGGCAGCCTGAAGACCGCCTGGAGAATGAGCCTATAGGAGACGACTATTGTCACCATATCTAGCATTACACTGAGTAATGGCACAGAGATTCCATACCAAATGTTGACAGTGATATCAGCATAAGCCAACTTAGCCAGCCCCATGTGTTCACAGAACGTGTGGGCAATGATGTTTGTCTGGCAGAAGGGCAGGTGCCTCACTAGAAAGATAACGGGACAAACAGTTGCAAAACTCCTGAGCACTACAACACACCCTATTTTGCTGATGCCACCATGGCTAGGAATGATGGTGTACCTCCGTGGGTAGCAGATGGCCACATAGTGATCAAAAGCCATGGCCAAGAGAATGCCTGATTCCACCACAAAGGCAAAATGCATAAAGAAGAGCTGGGTTATGCAGCCACCAAAAGAGATGTCCACATCATCAAATCAGAAGATGCTCAGGGCTTTGGGTACTGTGGATATGGATAGAATCAGATCCCAAAAAGCCAACACAGAGAGGAAGAGGTACATAGGTTCATGAAGACTTTGCTCCACTGCCACCACACAGATCAGGATAACATTTCCTGACACAGCCACCAGGTACATCAGGCAGAAGGCGATGGAGATCCACATGTACAGCTCCTTCAGGCCAGGGATGCCATTGAGGACAAACATATCATAATTGACAGTGGAGTCATTGGGATCAAACATGCCTGAATTATGGTATGGGACCTTCATCACTTGTCTATAAGGAGAAAGAAAGTTTGAGAGCTAGCCCTTCACAATCAACTAGCATATATTTATTAGTTAATGGACTCAGACATCTGCCATGTAAAATTTCCATTAGTAAGTTTTCTCCGACGCAGACCTAATTGTGTGTAGTATTCTACATTGTGGAGAAAGGTTCTAAAAATTCAAAGTAAGATCAAAGAATTTCATAAAGATGCTTCTGAGGAAAATCCTGAGCCTGGTACTGTTTTCTCACACAATGGTCATAAATGAAAAATGATGGTCATGCAAAATTTTAAAACTTGTAATAATAATTTGTAGTCTCTGACTAAACATTTTAAGAAATGGAAGATGGGGCGCCTGGGTGGCGCAGTCGGTTAAGCGTCCAACTTCAGCCAGGTCACGATCTCGCGGTCCGTGAGTTCGAGCCCCGCGTCAGGCTCTGGGCTGATGGCTTGGAGCCTGGAGCCTGTTTCCGATTCTGTGTCTCCCTCTCTCTCTGTCCCTCCCCCGGTCATGCTCTGTCTCTCTCTGTCCCAAAAATAAATAAAAAACGTTGAAAAAAAAATTAAAAAAAAAAAAAAAGAAATGGAAGAAAATTATAAATTTTTGTAAAGAATATTAAAAACCAAATAAAAACAAGAGTTTTTTTTTTTTTTTCTGATTGAACTAGTTAAACAACAATCCCGTTATCTGGCACATATATTTACCTAATCACCTATTGATCTATTGATCAACTAAACATCTGTTAATAATCTACAATATGTATAGAGATAGCTCCATGTTCATAAAAGGGAAAAGGAGTTCAAAGCCTGTAAAATAGAAATCCTGTGTATCAGGGTATAGTTTATATAAGCACGGTGCCAGTAAAGGGGTTTTGTGTTTGTTAAATAAATTACTAACCATTGATTACAGATATCCTTTGTTGTGAAGTTTCAATAGTGAAAGATTTTATTAAATTACGAACCACCATCATTACAGGTGGGGATGCTGCTACTTGAGAATAGATGGAGTTGTTTACAGCACAGTACTTTTCTGAAACTCAGGATGAGGCTTTCACCCAGATTATTCAAAACATTGTTTCTATCTCAGTTTTCTTTGTTAATACATCATTACTTTACCTTCATTACTTTAAAGAAAGGTGATCAGAAATAAGTAGCTTTAGGAAACTAAAAACAGAAATCATAGAAGTAACTGGATGCCGCTACCAACCGCTTCTTATTTAAACTCCTTTAGGGGCGCCTGGGTGGCGCAGTCGGTTAAGCGTCCGACTTCAGCCAGGTCACGATCTCGCGGTCCGTGAGTTCGAGCCCCGCGTCAGGCTGTGGGCTGATGGCTCAGAGCCTGGAGCCTGTTTCCGATTCTGTGTCTCCCTCTCTCTCTGCCCCTCCCCCGTTCATGCTCTGTCTCTCTCTGTCCCAAAAATAAATAAAAAACGTTGAAAAAAAAATTAAAAAAAAAAAATAAACTCCTTTAAAAATAGATTTGATAAAAAGAAAGGGGGGGGGGCACCTGGGTGGCTCAGTCGGTTAAGCATCCAACTCGGCTCAGGTTCATGAGTTCAAGCCCTGCATCAGGCTCTGTGCTGACAGCTCAGAGCCTGGAGCCTGCTTCGGATTCTGTGTCTCCCTCTCTCTCTTCCCCGGCCCTGCTCACACTCTGTCTCTGTCTCTCAAGAAGTGAAGAAACATTAAAAAAAATTTAGAAAAAAATAGATTTGATCATTCCTCTCTTCGTTGGTTTTTAATTCCTTCACGTTTTATTTCATATGGTGCAAGCACTGAATTTGAATAAAACTAGTAAACAAGAAAGTTCTATCCTTCAGGGATTGTAATGCAGTTGACTTTCCTCAAATCTCTCTTCCCAGAGATTTTTCAGCAACCCTCCACCTCGTACTAAATGGGTTTGATCACTGAAATGGTAAGAGATAATGGAATATACTATACTCCTTAAAGAAAGTCAAAATAAAATGTCCAATCCTGTCCTCATTTTGAATAGCCTAAAATCTTCACTAAAAAGAAAGTTAATTTTCATTAAAAAACAAAATTAATTTTCTTGTTAACAAAGAAAAATCTTCTCATTCTGCATCAGGAAATATCAGCTTATACACAAAGATAGCTGAATTAGTTTTATTTAAAAAATGAATCACACTTAATATTTGCCACTTGATATTAAATTTTAAAAAGTTCACAAAATGCTTATGCTTAATGTCATTGTTGAACAATATCAACGGTACATAAAAATACATATTTTCATAGATAGGATTTCTGAGGGATAAAACATGGAAATAATTATTGTTATATCCATGTAGTAAACTAATAGGTGATTTTATTTTATTTTTGTTTTGTCTTGATAGTTTCTATTTTCTATTATATGGAAAAGTATATTGTTTTACTATTGTAAAATATATGACAATAATTTGATGAAGTCGTTTCGTTGTTATTAAAGAGAGTACTAAAAGTGCAAGCTTTCATTAAAAGTTATTTGATTTGGGGGCGCCTGGGTGGCTCAGTCGGTTAAGCGTCTGACTTCGGCTCCGGTCATGATCTCGTGATCCATGGGTTTGAGCCCTGCGTCAGGCTCTGTGCTGACAGCTTGGGGCCTGGAGCCTGCTTTGGATTGTGTGTTTGTGTGTGTGTGTGTGTGTGTGTGTGTGTGTGTGTGTGTCTACCCCTCCCCCACTCTCACTCTGTCTTTCAAAAATAAATAAATGTAAAAAAATTTTTTTTTAAGTTATTTGATTTATGTCTTCCACCTTTAAAATTTTTTAAACGTTTATTTATTTTTGAGAGAGAGAGAGAGAGAGAGAGAGAAGAGAGAGAGAGAGAGAAAGAGGTAGGGGCAGAGAGAGAGGGAGACAGAATCCGAAGCAGGCTCCAGGCTTAGAGCTGTCAGTGCAGGGCGTGATGCGGGTGTGAACTCACCTACCGTGAGATCACCTGAGCCAAAGTAGGAAGCTTAACTGACTGAGTTGCCCAGGCACCCCTATATCTTCCATCTTTAGAGGATTTTCCCAAAATCCCTTCTAATTCACAGTAATCTAACATTCTGTTGGGATAGCTTCAGGCCAATGACCCATCTATAGTTGCCCTTGGACTGTTTAAAATAAGCTGGTAAGTCTGGTCTTAATTACCATCACTTGAAATATTCATTGGCACCATAAATTGGCATGGAAAAGAAAAGCTAATTAACATTTACCAAAGAAAAGAGGTGTGTATAGAGCAATACATAATACACTTGTTCTTTACTTCATAGAAAGATATCTTCCTAATATTATTCAATGTTAAAAATCAGACCATTTTCCTTACTTACAAAGATTGACTTGCTGAACAAAATAACATGTCCCATGTGGTGTTTCATGCTTTTAAAATGGAAGAAGCTGTGGGCGTGAGCCCAGATTTCATAGACAGGCAACCAATAAGTCAAAGTCAGGGTTTAGCCACCCACAGAGGATAAGATTTGAGGAGCAACCATAGAATCCATTACTTCCCTGATCTATCAAGAGCTCCCTTTCCCCAGACCACCTACTCAGGCACAGCTCAGATCTGGAGTCCCACCTAGGGCTTAAAAGATCAGAACAGTTTCTTCAAATAGATCCTGTTAAGAGACCGTCTCCTTCCGGGGTGGACAGCTGGTGTCCTCATCGTGCTCTCTCCTGTGAGTAACAAACTAGAATGAGACCATCTAAAATATCACTGTGGGAGGCTCAGAGAGCAAGGTACAGGTGTAATTATTACTCTTGGAAAGAGCAAGAGGAGGCTGAGCCTAGAGGTAGGGAGAAATTGCTACAAGGAGAGCAGAGGGGAAATGCAGATCCAGAGAATGAAGATCCTGAGGAAAGGTAGTCAAAAAAGTACACTCTGAATACTTACTTCCTTTACCTCTGGTTCATGTGGCCTGTCCACAGACACAGGAATGGCTTCTTGCAATGCAAGTGATTACAGTAACTGCTACGAGTCTGTGTCCAAGTTCATCGGCAACGGCCCACCTGTTAGCTGCGCCACCTAGCTCGGTCAACTTCCATCCATTTCCTCAACAGAAGGGAGACTCCTACTGCATAAAAGGCAGAATGAGCCTAGGATCATGTATTGCTCATGGAAAAGGCCGAAGGAGTGACCGCTGGGACTTGGTTCCTGCTCCTGCCTCCCCTTAAACTGCAGACAGGGACAAATGAGTCAAGAAAATACTTCACTCCTTTCCTGCTGAACTGGCAAGAAGACCTTGAGCCCCATCCAAGTGCCTGGGGCGGAAAATTTAAGAGAACACCTAAGACCTTGAGAGTGAATTCAGCCTTAACGTTTGCATCCTCCGCACCTCCCTAGCCTCATTTGAGCCCCAGCTCTGGAGGCAGCATTATTTCATTCATTCTTGTGTCCTCTCAGCCCGCCTAGCTCCTCCTCATTTCTGCCTAGACTCCAGTGAAAATCCTCAGACTAAGTTTGCTCTTTTAAAGCTTCATTCCAAGTGCATCTTGCTCCAGTCCACCAGTAAGCCCATGGACTTTCCTGTATCAATTTTATTCTGTCATTTCCCAAGCAAAACCCTCCACGAACCCCTTCATCCCGTAGCCTTGAGAATAAGATCCAAGCTCCGGAACATAAGGGGCAGTTTCTTGCTGCCCTCTCCAAGCTCTTGTGATCTCCCAGATCCCTCTAAGCCTCGCCCACTTCCAGCTGTTTCTCCACTCTCACCATGTTCTCACCTGCTGCTGCACATTTGAAACAATGTTCACTCTGACTAGCGCGGTTTTCATCCCATGATTTGCCTGGTTTTCCTTGAAAACACAGCTCGAACGTAAAATTCTTCACCATCTTGCTCTCTCCTTTAATTATATCAGCACCCTCCTCTGTGTCCTCACAGCTCCCAGTGCCTTTTAAGGTCATATTATTTCATCACTCTGTCCTGGAATTGCCTGCTTCCCCAGGAATCTGTGATCTCCCTGAGTACAGTAAAAAAAAAATGCCTTGGCCATATCTGCATCCACAGCCTCTGTTACACAGTTACTAGAATAAAATAAAACAATTTAAAAGCGATTGTCCTGTAATGTCCCAAACAATGTGTAAAGTGCCTTACATACAGCATCACAAATCGCTTTTCAAACGTTGTGAGCTGGGGAGATCTCCACACACACACAAAGAGACTGGAGCCTGGATATTTAATTAATCCAATGGGCCTGCTGGAATTGTACATTGCAGCCAGCAGTCAGTGCTTGGCCTCAAGCCTTTCTCCTCACTGCCCCCTCCATGCTGTCCCATAGACTTCACCAACAGACGGTGGTTGCGTGAATGCATACACGAGAATGGGAAGCTGGGGCAGGGAATGCGCCCTCTAAGCTGAATGTCATCTTTCAAGATGGTTCCGTGAACAGGCTATTCACTTACTAAAAATGGCGTCTGTTGCCCATAACTTGTTATACTCCTATTCAATTTTGTTTAAGTATATGAGCCCAAATGAAATCAAAATACTTGCTTCAAGGAGCTTGTATTCACATCTTCCTCCTTCTTGCCTAAGGGTCTTTGCATATACTTTTCTCTGTGTTTGGAATGTTGTCCCCTTTTCCTTGGGCCTACTGGAGACAATGTAGTGTAATGTGAAGCTGAAGTAGGGTTCAGGAGCCAGACTATCTAAGATAGAAAATTCTCTGTTAAGCAGCTGAGCAGCTGGAAGAACTTTCTGTGTATCATTGTTCATGTCTGTAATATGGAAACAATAAAGAGATCTACCTCACTGGGAGGGAGGAAGGACTAAATCTGATCATGTTTCTAAAGGATTTGGCCCTGTATTTGACATAAAACAAGAACCCAGTACATATTACCTATTTATTAGCTTTTAGTTAAAATTGACATCCTTTTAAACATACTTTTCTTACAGAATCTTTTCTCATCTTCCCCAGGTCTGACCAGATACCTCTGTCAATTGACTTGCATAACATCCTACAGATTTTCATAACAGTTATCAAAGGTAGTGATTATTTTTACAAATATACTCTGTTGATTATATGAAGAACATATTCTTCCTCCATGAACTGAAAGCTCCATGAGGAGAGGTATTATATCTTCTGGTGGCTAGCAGAGTGCCTTACTCCTAGCAGGGGCTCAGTATATCTGTATTGATAGACTGCCTGCTTGATTGGTTGCCTGCCCCTCAGGCTAGTTTCATTTCTCAGCACTTTAGTAAATGTACCTGAGTCTGATAAGTAACACACATGACCCAGAATGTCCCCGGGTCTGCTAAGTGACACCCATGTCCCAGAGCACATCGTATCCCCTTACACCTCTAATCTTTTGCACATGCTGGTCTCTTGGCCTGAAGTGTCTTTTTTTTCTGTCTTCCTTTAACTTTTTTCCATCCTCAAGACTCATATTAAGTTCACTTGCCCCTCAAGATCTTTTCTTATCCCTGGACTGTGGTATTATTCCTCCATGCAGTTTCCATGCACATCTTTGGGTTTCCTATGAGTCACATTCTGTATTGAAATTTCATTTTTACAAGCCTGTTGAGCTTAGTAGATCATGTCCTCAAGTGAAATACTGATATTTATTTCTGAATATCCAGGGTGTAGCATAATGCCTGGTTTCCTGAGCTTGACATATTATTCTTACCGTCATAAATGTTTGTTGTGTGAAGAAAGTGATCTTGCAATCCTTTTACAGATATCACGCCTGGTGCTTACTGTATCTCACACATACTGGTGACTTCTCTTGTTGAGGTAAGTTTCAAAGGGAGTGATTTAAATAGAATTACAGTGGATTATCGTTAAGTAGCCCAGTGGCTAATAACAGCAGTTACAATGTCCTGACCTTTAATTCCTTATCCATAGGTAGGACTATACAGGATAACCTATGTTCCTTTTCATATCAGTTATCTATACTGTGTAAGAAGTTACTTCACAAGTTAACAATAAACATTATCACAGTCTCTGTATGTCAAGAACTCAGGAGCGGCCCGCCTAGAAGGTTCTATCTTGGGTCTCTTACTGGTTGCAGTCCGGATGTTGCTGGGGTTGCAGACATAGGAAGGCTTGGCTGAAGCCGAGGAGCTATTTCCAAGATGATCACTAGGTAGCGCTGTTTGTTAGCAAAAACAAAAACAAAAAACCACCCCCCAAAAATGGTTCAGCTCCTCCTCAGGCAGGTGGTTTGAGTGTCCTGTCTCAAAGGCTGGCTTCTCCCAGAGTGGGCAATTCAGGAGAGATAGCAAAAAGAGAACTTTCAATGTCTTCCACAGCCTACTCTCAGAAGGCACACATCCACCATATGCTATTTGTTAGAGATGAATCACTAAGTCCAACCCATATACAACTAGAGGGGAATTAAACTCTATCCCTTGAAGAGAGGAGTATCATAAAATTTGTGAACATACTTTTTTTTAAGTTTAGTTATTTATTTTGAAAGAGAGAGAGAGAGAGGGAGATAGAGAATCCCAAGCAGGCTCCATGCTGTCAGTGCAGAGCCCGATGTGGGGCTACAACTTATAAACCATGAGATCATGACCTGAGTGGAGATCAAGATTCAGACACTTAATCACTTAACCAACTGAGCCACCCAGGCGCCTCTATGAACATATTATGAAACCACCATTCTTGTTTATATTTATAACCTGAATTCTTTGTCTTCGTGATGCTTTGTCATCTGACCTTGGGGGCCCCTATGTACACCAGGCTATCAACATTCAAATGCCCTAGGCTCCACATATAAATCATGATACTCATACTGTGTCTGGCACCATTGATTCTACTCAGAATAACAACTGTTTCCCAAAATATGCTATATGAATAAATGAAGCATTCATAGAAAACATGGCAAGCGCTTCCTCAAGAACAAAAGTAAATCGAGGACAGCAATTAGATGCCACAATTCCTTATTTCCTCCCTACTAATCATACTTGTCATAGGATGTAAAGTTTTCTGAAAAAGAAACTGGCATAAGGTAGGGGTTTGAACTGAAAGAAGACTATAGAACTGTTACAATAAAAGAGAGGTTTTCCTGTAATGTACAGTTTTGAAAATATTCTACTTTAATCTGAGTTTTTTATATCACTGTAAATTAATTGTTTCTTAAGATTCAGCAATTAGTCCTATCTCTTTTCTTCTCTATATTATGCTATGACTTTAGGAAGACAGCGACCATGAAGAGTTTGTGAAGAGGTGGGTAATTAGGGAGTGGGGATATTTGTAAAAATACAGGTATACATTTCAGGCCTTTTCCAGATGCATTGAGCAATGTAAAATTAGTTCCTAATTGGTATTAGAATAGTGACTTCAATGTATAAAATGCTATAAAATAAGTGTCATAAAAATAGATGCTATAATATTGCTTTAACTACTAATAATTGAGAACATAGTTGAATGCTTACTTTGTGAACAACCAGAGAAATCTGAAGGCAAACATCAGGAGTAAGATCCTTGTCATCTAGAAACTTGCCTTCTAGAAGCAGAAACAAAACGTTAAACATATCATTGTAACATAGTGTGATTAGGGCTAAGGCAGGCATAAAGTCAGGGGGGCATGATGGGGTGAGGGGTGATTTTCCAAATGGGTGATGCTAAATTTTAGGCTGACTCAGCCAGAAAAGAATAGGAAGGGTATTCTATTTTTTAATTTTTTGATGTTTATTAATTTCTGAGAGAGAAAGAGACAAAACACAAGCAGGAAAGGGGCAGAGAGAGAGGGAGACACAGAATCTGAGGCAGGCTCCAGGCTCTGAGCTGTTAGCACAGAACCCGAGGCAGAGCTTAAACCCATGAACCACGAGATCACGACTTGAGTTGAAGTCAGATGCTTAACTGACTGAGCCTCCCAGACACCCCAAAATAGGAAGGGTATTTTAGAAAGAAGGAATACCGTATGTAAAGGGATGATGCTTGCAAAAATTTAATGTGTGTTTGGGACTCCAAATATATTAGTATGGAATTTAGAGTGTTTGAGGGGTGAGTGGCAAGAGGTGTCACTGCAGAGGAAGTCAAGGGCCTGAAATCGCTAGATCTTGCATGTGATGCCAATGAGGATTTCTTTTATACTAAAGTCTTTATCAACTTGGCAGGAATGATGATCATATTTCTATTTTAGAAAGATTATTATGGCTTGCAAGGAGAGGATGAATAGGTGGGGTGGAACTGAGATCTTTAGATCAATGAGGAGGGTCCAGTCACAGAGGTGACAAGGGACTGAAGAGTGGTGACAAAGGAGGAATGTGGTTCTAGAAATATTTTAAAGTGTCAGTTGCTAGGGCTCGCCAGCATATGTGTAAGGAGTTTTACATGTCGGTTCAAGTGTTTGATCCATAGGACTGATCTGTGATAATGAAGGCAGTCTCTTTTTAGGCTTGAATCAGAAACCAGAACCTGTACCCCTCCTCCCATTTGCATTTTTATACTAAAATGCATTTTAAAATGCATACTAAAATGTATTTGCATTTTCATACTAAAATAATTGTTACATATACCTACACAGCTGACTGAATGCTTTTAATGTAAACACAGTAACTCACAGAGACATATAAGTCCTCTCTCTCTCTCCCTCTCTGTCTCTCTGTCTCTCTTGCACACACACACACACACACACACACACACACACACAGTGGTGGAGACTGGCTTGCCATCTTGCAAGCCCCAGGGGACTCTGCTGGCTCAGGATGCTGCCTGTCCTAGAAGACAGGAGTCTGCAGGGACTCAGACCACCCCAGCCTTCAGGACATCAGAGTCTCAGGAGCTAGACCCCTGGGAAGTGCTTCCTGTGCAGTCCACGGTTCACTGATTGGGTGCGTGGCTGTGGCCTCTCAGGGGCCCACAAGTATTGAGTGCTCCCTCTGAAGTCCAGGAAGAGGAATAAGAGGATTGGTTGCACGGAGGTGCCATTTCTCCACATACTTGGTCCTCCTCAAGGGTCTGGGTTTGGTGAGTGTTGGAGAAAACAAAGGCAGAGCTCAGGTTTGGATCCTGGGCCAGCTAACTGAGGGACATACACGGGACCCAAGAAGAGAGGCAAGGAGATGCTAGGAAAAGACAGGGGTGGGCTCAATCCGGTTTTCCCCATGAAATACAGTCTGCAGGCCTGGGTGCCAGATTTAAACAGTCTCAGGGGTTGGCATGAGGATGGACGAATGGAGCAGAAGGGAACAAGTAGGACTGGTGCTGTCTTCAGGACACAATCCAACAGCCACGACCACATGGTCTGGGAGCTTGGGTCTGGAAGAGGGGACTCCAACTCTGTGTTTTCTGTGTGATTTGAAATTTTCTGTTACTGTGCGGGTTTCTGGCATCCGTGTATATTTGCAAGTGTTTGTAATAATAATGACCTCATATGATGGTCACTATTTATTGGTAGGTTAACACTGAGCTGAGGACTTCTCTCATTTAATGCCCACGAAAATTCTGTGCAGAAACAGACCCTTTAGAGACATCAAATAACTTGTTTGGTGTAATGAAAAAACAGTCACTGATCAATGCAAATCTGATACTTGACTCTAAAATCTGGGTTCTTAAGAAGTAGCAATGATGTGACTTTGTGTAAACTTTGCCTAGCATTTCATGTGTGTGTGTGTGTGTTTGTGTGTGTGTGTGTGTGTGTTATACTTCACTCGTTCGTTTATTATATTTTAGCCACGTATTAATTAAACTACACTTTAATGGAATATAAATAGAAGGGAAAGCAGAGGTGGGGTAGGGAGAGTCGTGGCTGAAAAAGTACAAAGGTCCCATATCAAACAGGAGCTTGTGTGCAATGATTTAAACATTATTTATTTATTTAATAAATCTTAAGAGTTTATAGAGATTAAACTAGTGTCAGAAATAAAATTATTTGGGGTGCCTTGATGGCTCAGTTGGTTGAGTGTCTGACTTCAGCTCAGGTCATGATCTTGCGGTTCATGAGTTCAAGCCCCGCATCGGGCTCGGTGCTGACAGCTGAGAGCCTGGACCCTCTTCCAGATTCTGTGTCTACTTCTCTCTCTCTGCCCTTCCCTGCTTGTCTTCTGTCTTTCTCTCTCTCTCAAAAGTAAATAAACATTAAAATTTTTTTAAACAGAAATAAAATTGTGATTATGAAAATGCCTTTACATACCAGCTGTGTGTGTAAATATGAGGACTCAGTCTTGTGGTTAAGAAAAAGTTTTCTGGAAGAATTTTCACCTCAGCTGAGACAAAGGGGGGTGAGCAAAAGTAAGCAGCCTTATTTCTCTGGATAAAACTTCTTGAGCCATGTTAATACAACTGTTATGATAACCGTGATCTTTAAATCTTTAGTGGAAATGCCTTTAACATTCTCCTGGTTTGGCATATTATTGGCTGCCAGTTTGCATAGGTTTATTTTCCTTTATTTATTCATGAACAGATATTTAATGATTTCAAATGTATTTCCAGAGAATATTCTTTTTGTCTTGACTCAACAGCAACGTTCAGTTCCAGAAATATTCACTGAGCACTTTTTAAGTGCCACCATCCTAAAGAAATTGAAAGCATTTTTAAAACCATGATAACAACAAAAGCAGGAAGAACAAGATTTGCATGATCTTTGCCTTTACAGAGACTGCAGTCTAAGAGAGAAAATAAATAGTAAACAAGTGGTTGCAAGTGTGATGAACTGCAGAAAAGAAGGGATACAATTTGGAAACAGAATTTTCTGACGCGGAGAGATCAGGAAGACTGTACCCAGGAAAGTAATATTTAAATTGAATGAAAGGGGACTTAGAGACCTGAATGATAAGTAGAACCTAGCCTTGCTTGGAGATAGGAAGAGGGATGAGGATATTTGTTCTAAAGTCAAGGAGGAAATATTTGCATACTCTTACAGTCAGGAGACTTTGGCACTGAGGGAACATGTGTTAGCTCACCTGTATTCACATAGCACGTTATCTGTTTAGACTTTTATTTATCTGGAATGGCAATTGTTCAGAGAAGTGCAGGATTGATGCATGACAGCTCACTGCATGGGTACCTCTTTGAACACCTTGCAGTGTGATTGCTCGCCTGTAGGGATAGCAGTGGTCTCGTTTGTCTTCATCACGTGGCTTTCCAACATCTCTGGCCTCATTTCTGTTCATCTGCAGAGAAGAAGTTTGGGTATCAGCAGATACTCAAGTCAAAATTCAAGGAAATACGTAAATACTATAGTTGGAACCCTGGAAATAAAGTGGTGGAGGAACTTACTGTTATTTCTTACATGGAAATTGCTTTTAACATATACATTTTTAGAAAAAGCAGGACTTCTTTTTCTGGCAAATATTCCTGGAGTGCAACAGGAAGACTAAAGAGGTAACATGACCAGATTGTGGAGACCTTGTTAGCTATGTTAAAGACCTTTAATTTTGATTCCAAAAAGATTGGATTACTATAATTGATTGCACATGGAGGATTAAAAAGGGAAAGGTATAAATGGTGAAATTCTGATTTTTGCTTCGGGTCATTTAGTGGATGATATTGGTATTCTGTGAAATATTAGACACAGTAGGGGGCATCAGGTTTGTGAAGGAGTATGATGAGTTTTCATTTTGATTTTTGAGAATTAAATTTGAGTGCTATGAGATATCCAAAAGAGGATATCCAGAATGGAGTTGAATGTATGTGTCTTGTTAGATGTAAATTATAGGTAAAGAATTGGTAGATGTCATGTATAGCTATTAATTGGGATCTTGGGAGTGGATGATACAGATTAGGAAAAGTGTGAAGAGAAAAAAAGGGGGCTTCAAGCAGAGCCTTGAAGCACCCCAGGACGTAAGACACACAAAAAAGGAAGAACAGGCTAAGGATGAGATGAGATGTCAGGATGGTTGAAGAAAAATTCCAAGTGTTGTAATAAAACATTAAGACAATATTTCAAGATTGAGGAGATAGGGAATAGGGTCAAATGCTGCTGCTAAGTCCAGCAAGGACTCAGTGTGGGACGCGGATTTCATTGGTGATCTTAGCAAAAGCTGCTTTGGTGGAAAGATAAGGACAGAGGTAAGATTAACATAGGTTAAAGGGTAAGCAGGAGATGAGAAGAACGTAAGTGGTGTAGACGAGTACCTATCTAGCTATGAATGAGAGAATATAATTGTTTCTGTGTAATTTAGACCAGAAAATACTTGAGCACATTTTAATTGTTTAAATGTTGAAGGAGTAAACTTCTTGAAAGGCTAGGTAGAAGACAAAATCATACACACTCACACACACACACGCACACACACACACGCACAGATGTGAGGCTGTCTTACATGATTTCACATACAATGGCTTTGAATTTCTCTGTGAAGTAAAATGAAAGGTTATCTGTTGAGAAAGAGGGAGTTGGAGTTGGTGGACGTGCTTGGAGAAAAGTAGGGAAAAAAGTCATCCAGGGAGACTGAGCTGAATAAGATCATGTTGCTGGGTCATCGGGCAGTGTTGGGGGTGAAGTTGAAGGTTGATGATCATGAACTTATGGGAACACAAACATGTCTAGTTAGGTGCCTTTCTATAATGATCTGAAGGACTTACTATATTGGTGAATCTAGGAGTTGAGTTTTGCCTACATACGTAATGGAAAGTCAGTGGATCAAGGGCAAGCAAAATACGTGTAAGAGAGTGCTTGATGTGATGAATTAGAATTTAACCTAGAAAGGAGGAATGCAGAGACACTAGGATAATGAGCGAAAAGCACGGAAAGCATCAATACCTTGGAGGGCTCAAGGTTGTTGAAGAACAAATGATAATCACTGAACCACATACCTGAGCAGATACAAGTAGCATGTCTGCAAGTGTGATTTGTGGGGCAGGTCAATTCTAAGTTCTAGTGCTTCAAGATACACCCGTGGAACTGGACACCTGACTTCACAGTAACAAAATGAAATTGTCTAAGATGATGTTATGCTACATTGAGGGAAAAATTTGGGGTAGATGAGTGGGAAGGATGTTAAACTTGGTGCATAATGATCACCACAATACACCCAGTTACACATATTACCGCACATAGTTGAAAAATGTTTTTCTTGTGATGACAATTTTGAAGATCTACTCTCTTAGCAAGTTTCAAGTATGCAATACATTTATTTGTTTGTTTGTTTGTTTGTTTCTATAAATTTACTGGCAAGTTAGTTAGCATATAGTGCAATAATTATTTCAGGAGTAGAATCCTGTGATTCATCCCCAAATATAACACCCAGTGCTCATCCCAACAAGTGTCTTCCTTAATGCCCCTTGCCCATTTAGCCCATCCCCCACCCACAACCCCTCAAGCAACCATCAGTATGTTCTCTGTATTTAAGAGTCTCTTATGTTTTGGTCCCCCCTCTCTGTATTTTTATTGTTTTTGCTTCCCTTCCCTTGTGTTCATCTGTTTTTACATTACATTATTATTATTAACCCGAGCCACCATACTGCACATTCCATCCCCTCATTTATTTTATAACTAGAAGTTTGTACATTTGACGGTCTTTACCCCTTTGACTCACGTCCTACACCCGCCTTTGTCAATCACCAATCTGTTCTCTGTGTCTATGAGTTCCATGCTTTCATGTTGTTGTTATGTTTGTTGCTTTAGTTTGCAAACACAGCATTTGTCTTTGAGATCATACAATATTTGTCTGTGTTTTCTTCATGTGGCTTAAGTTTATATCCTCTGCTATGCAGATATCATGCATGTGCCATTTGCCATATACTCTACAGAGAATTTTATTACGTGTCAGTTTATGTAAAGACTTCTCAGGTTTAATGTGGAGCTCTAACATTGCTTGTCATGTGGCCTTTGGCGGGTTACTTAACTTCTCTGTGCCTAAGTTTCTGCACCTTCAAACTGTAGGTAACATTATTTCCTTTCTCATAGGGTTTTAAGATGATTATGGAAGTTATTTCACGTAAAGAACTTTAGACTTGCATAGTATTGTGGAGGTTTCCAAAAATATTAGTTTTGTTATAGAAGTTGTTTGCTTGCTTTTTATCTTGACCTGGTTTTCAGAATGTAGCAATTCTATATTTCTTTCACTAGAGGGCCCTCAATCACTCTCTTTGAATACATGTCTTCAAGAGTTTGTTTCCCCTTTCCTTTTTTCAAACCACATGTGTATAGTTTGAGGAAGAAGTATGATAGAATAGGTTAAAACACACAATTTGAAGTCAGAGGTATCTGGATTTTGGTCTCACTCAAATAGACCATTTATCATCTATATTAGTCTCTATAAAAAGGGTATAATGCTACTTAGGGGTGCCTGGGTGGCTCAGTCGGTGTCAGACTCTTGGTTTCAGCTCAGGTCATGATCCCATGGTCATGGGATCGAACCCTGCATTGGGTTCCACACTGATCTTGGACCCTGCTTAAGATTCTCTCTTCCCCCCTCCCCCCATCCCCTGCTTGAGCTCTCCCAAATAAATAAATAAATAAATAAATAAATAAATAACGTTGCTTATATCATACTGCTATTGTGGATAGTTTATTTTCCTTCAAAACATGACAAAGATTATTTTTTTAATTCTAGGAAACAATGATGATAAATGGGCTAAAATGACAAATGTCAACTACAACATTCCTACATATGTTAACCTCTTAAAATATTATTTATTTATTCATTAATATTATCTTAAAATGCAATAATATAAATACATATTTAAGGACAAAAAAAAGCACACTTGAACCAATTTCCTCAGTAAATCCTAAGAGGGGGCTGGAGGTTGAACTGTATGTCTATTTCCATATTGTTCTCCATGGTGAGGTACCAAACATCAGTCTCAGAGAACATTCTGGTCTGAAAATGCCAGATGCTATAGTATAAGGGATATCAGGAGAGCAAGCGCAGTCAGAATAGGGTTAGTGTGCTGGGCACACTGCAGTTTGGTGTTAGGTTTTTCCGTACTGTCTTCTTTCTCTACAACCCATGCCTCTTCTCAGTCCTTGGCAACCTGTAGTGTGTCACCTGAGACAATCACCTGGACTGGCACCACAGCATAAATGATTATTAACTGAGGACTGGGATGTGCTAGCTCTGCCAGTTACTAGAGATGAGATCTTAGATAAGATCATCTCTCAGGTTTCAGATTCTGTAAAAAAAAAATAGGTGAATAAAAACACATATCTCAGACCACATCCATAGTCATGCTGAAGCACAAGTCCTCCATGGACATGACCTATGAAGGCTGTTCTAAGCAGTCAGTAGGGTACTCAATATGGTGGGAAGAGTTGAATTTTACATTGACCTGCCCAACAAGAAGGTTTGTATCAACTCTGAGCACAGTGTGAACACTCTGCTGGAGACCCTGGGAAGAAACACTAAAGGCTCTTTCCTACCTGGGCTCCAAGTAGGGAGGGCCTGGACCCCTGATCACAAAATGGACCAAATGGGGCAGGACACTGATGCTCTCCTGCCTTGCAGACAGACCTTGGCCTGGCAGGCCTACACAGCAATGGGAGTTCCTGCAGAGACCCTCACTTGCCCTGCTCCTTCTTAGCTTTCTTGCAAAAAAGTTGAACTGCTTTTGTTGGGAAAAAGATACATATCTCAGAAGACTGTTTTAAATGAGATAATACTTTGTAAAGCCTGGACTCCTATTATGTAATAGGAGTCATAATTGTCAATTGTCTCCTTATTTTCCCAATTGTTCCCCACTTTCTTCGCTTCTTTCTTTCTCTGCATGTGGTTAGATTGTTTTTATCTATACTCAAGTCTATATAGAAACAATTTACTTTGACCCAAGGAACACTTGGTCATTAACATAGGAATACAATTTTGTTCAGTTGGAAGATTCCAGAGTGACTGAATGATTACTACCAGAAGTATCATGCCTGGGGAATCTTTTCTTTTCTTTTCTTCCCTTCCCTTCCCTTCCCTTCCCTTCCCTTCCCTTCCCTTCCCTTCCCTTTCCTTTCCTTTCCTTTCCTTTCCTTTCCTTTCTTTTTTTTCTTCCCTTTCCTTTCCTTTCCTTTCCTTTCCTTTCCTTTTTTTCTTTTCCTTTCCTTTCCTTTTTCTCTTTTCCATTCCCTTTTCCCTTCCTTTCCTCTTCTTTTCTTATTTTAATGGGGAAACTTTTTTAAGACATGAGTATTGCTCTTACTAGAACTGGGATGTTCTTTCTTGGCAGATAGGGAAGAAGAGAACTAGCCTGAAGGAGAGAGTGGAGGAAGAATTATACAATTTTCTCAGGTTTATTATACACAATTTGATTTTCAGATACAGAATCTATGTATCAGACCACACCAGCCATGTACAACCTGAGTAGCGACCACACAGGTGACTTCACCCTTTTGGGCATCCCTGGCCTCGGGCAGTACCACGTCTGGATCAGCATCCCCTTCTGCTTTATCTATCTCGCGGCCATTGTGGGCAATAGTATCCTTCTCTACCTCATTGCTGTGGAACATAGTCTTCATGCACCCATGTTCTTTTTCCTTTCCATGCTGGCCATGACAGATCTGATACTGTCTACCACTTGTGTCCCCAAAACCCTTACCATCTTCTGGCTTGGTCCCCAGAAAATCAGTTTTCCTGGTTGTCTGACCCAGTTATTCTTTCTGCACTGCAGCTTTGTGCTGGACTCGGCTATACTCTTGGCCATGGCATTCGACCGCTACGTGGCCATCTGCTCTCCCCTGAGGTACACCACAATTCTGACTCCCAGGACCATCATCAAGATTGCAGTGGGCATCTCCTTTCGAAGCTTCTGCATTATCCTGCCAGTTGTATTCTTGCTCACACGCCTGCCTTTCTGCAGGACACGCATCATACCGCACACATACTGTGAGCACATAGGTGTTGCCCGGCTCGCCTGTGCTGACATCTCCGTCAACATCTGGTATGGCTTTGGTGTCCCCATCATGACGGTCATCTCAGATGTGATTCTCATTGCCGTTTCTTACAGCCTCATCCTCCGTGCTGTCTTCCGCCTCCCCTCCCGGGATGCCCGCCACAAAGCCCTTGGCACGTGTGGTTCCCATGTCTGTGTCATCCTCATGTTTTATACACCTGCCTTTTTCTCCATCCTTGCGCATCGCTTTGGACACAATGTCTCCCGCACTTTCCACATCCTGTTTGCCAACCTCTACATTGTTATTCCCCCTGCACTCAACCCCATTGTCTATGGAGTGAAGACCAAGCAGATCCGAGATAAGGTCATACTTTTGTTTTCTACCAAGGCTACGGAATGATGTTTCAATGTGCTATGGAAAAGCTGACGTCATTCTATTGGGGATATTAATGTAGTAAGATAGAAAACAAACGTTGTTTTTAAAATGAGAACTGCCTGCAGGTGCTTTTGCATACGAGGAAAATGGTGTGGCCTCTGTGAAGGAGACGGTTCTACGTGTAAAAATTCCTTGATGACCTGTTTGCTTGTGGAGCATGAAGTTGCACAGAATTTGATCAGAAAGAAGAGGTGAAAACAGAGAGCTGACTCACTGTGAATGGACCAAGCAATACAAATTTGGAAATTGAGATTTGCAACTGGGCGGGAGGGAGAAAAAATGTGTTAAGTGAGGCAGAGAAACAGAGAAGATATTAAAAGTGAAAATATCAATGAGGAATTCTTATTGAGGGCATTTGTAGATGAATTAGGAGCATTGGTGGTTATATTCAATAATATTATTGTCCATGATATGCTTCTGCAGGTCTCTACCAATGCACCCCGTTCCCACCATGACACATAAAATCATTCAGTACAAGGGCTAGGAGCAGCGCCATCTACCAGCAGTGCTGTGACAGGGAGGAGAGAGCATGTATTTCTCAACACCTGCATTCTAGCTCCAGGGCTGGCAGAAGAGAGGAGCTTCTAGGCTCCAAGACACTGAGAAAGTGAGCCGCAGAGATGTGCCAGGAGACCTCAAGCCAGTTCAGTGAGATAGCAAAGTAGATGTTTAACCCCATTTGCAGAAGACCTGTGGGACTTTTATCGACAGAGTGTGTTTCCTAGACTGGAAGAGAGAATCAATTACAAGACACATCAGTGCAGTGAAGGGGGATGAGGAGACAAAATCTACAAGAAAGTGATGCATCCATGGTAAGACGCATCTAGTTCCACAGGATTAGATTAGAGACAACACTGCCGTGTTCAAAAAAAGATCTAGAGTTCTTACAGTAAATCTTTTTTCTTCTTTTGACCATTATCCGCCGATTTGGAATTATTTGTTGGGTACCCACTGGATTGCAACATGGTTCTAAGCATTCGGGAAATGAAGGTTAACTATACAAAGACTCTGCCCTGCATTTGTGGAGCTTATATTCTCAGGAGAGTGACACACGAGAAACGAGAGAACAAGTTCTACACCTTCAAAGAGGGATGTAACCGATGGAAAAATGCAGCGAATACAGTGATGCACTACAAGTGGACGAGGAGGACAGGGCAGCGAGGACCGCAAAGGCAAAGGCCCTGGGGTAGGACACAGTGTGACATGACTGTGCACAGAGCAGAGGCCAGCGTGTCTGGAGCAGAGCGAGGCGGGGATGCAGGAGCAGGGAGGAGGGGGGAGCGTGGCCGGGTCCTGTGGGGCTGGAATCATCGGAACCTCATTGTAGGAGGAGGAAACTGATGCCAGCAGAGTGAACGTGACTTTTCCAAGGCACACAGCGGGGCGGTCATCAATGTGGAGCTACACTAGACTCTGCCAACCCCCAGTTCAGAGTTTTCCCCACTTGACACAACCTCACTCTCGTAAAAAAGAAAACATGAGTAGGAATATCAGAGCCCATTTTTCTTGTTTCTGTGAAGCCTCGTTGTCATAAATTAAGCCACATCCTTCTAAGGGAGGAGACTGCTTTCTGTGCCAGCTGCTAGAAATGCCCTGAAGAGATGATCTCTTACTCTCTTCTGATTATTTCCATTCTGCTGAGAACATGGATTAGCCAAGAGCTGATATTTTTAAAAGTTTACTAAGGAAGGGATAGTAAACGAATAGATTCTGAGCTATTTATTTTGTATTTTTATTTATTATTATTTCATAAGTTTATTTTTGAGAGAGAGAGAGAGAGAGAGAACACTAGCAGGAAAGGGGCAGAGACAGAGACACAAAATCCAGAGCAGGCTCCAGGCTCTGAGCTGTCTGCACAGAACCTGAATCAGGGCTCAAACTTGTGAACCAGGAGATCACGAACTGAGCTGAAGTTGGACTCCTAACCGACTGAGCCACCCAGGCGCCCCTAGACTGAGCTAATTTAAAAGTACATACTCATTTCATCGTGGTAGGGACTCAAACCCATGGTTATTCACCAACAGGCATGAATGGCTCACATGAAAGCCTAATGACCTAGAAAAACCAACATAGGAAGCAATTGTCTCCTGCACTGTCTCCTTTACCCTCTCCCACTATCTTTGGGCCAGTTATATGTTCTTATGTTTCTACTTCTTCCCCAGGACAGTTCATTTATTTCTGTGACTTATGGCCTCTTTTCTGGTAACTCTCTATCTCAGTTTTCAAAAGAGCATCCTGGTAAATCTCAGTGTCTGTTTTCCTACTTCATAGGCTTGGTATTAGGAGTACATGAAAAATGTAGATCAATGTGCATTGCAGACTGTAAAATACTAATCTAATGTCAGGTTAGTAGTTGACTACCACTGCAATTCTCATCTGGAAGCAGAATCTCAGCAGCATGTGCAACTCTGAGCTCATCATTGTCACTTAAAATCCTCCCTCCACTGTACTGTTCATTGGAGGAAAAAACAGGTTAAGCCTGGTGTTTCTCTTCCCTCAAGGTCCGATCTCCTCCCCGGCTGCCCCAATGGCTCTTTGTGGTGACACTGGCTGCAAACATTCCGTTCCAGTGTCAAACTATGAATGAAATTATGTGTTCTGGATTTAAAAGACAATAATTATGCAAATATCAGCAGGTAACTTTCTCATACGTAAGTTATCGTTTCCTATCCGTTGTTTTTATAAATTCCCCATCCCTTATATTAAATATAAAATACGTTGACCCTATCAATGGGGGATGAAACTGTTTTATTATCCCATCATCAGAATTTAGAGCTGTATTCTACAGATATAGGGATCCATGAATGTGTCTCTCTAAACCCTCTCCTCCAAACTTTCCACATGTGACCATTCTCAAGGTGTCTGTGATTTCATTGTGTTGCCTCTTATATTTTAGCTCTAGATGCCTAGTCACCCCACCGTCCTGCTTACCCGCACCTTAGCCAGACACTTGCACACTGTACCTAGACCGGATAGTGTACTTATGTCTTATATTGTAAGAAAATGACAACTAAATGTAGGTTTGTGCTCAGAAGAATAATGTAGGGCTTATTAAAAATGAGGAATGGAATAGATTTCAATGTCTGTCTTAGAGGTAAGGAGGCAGTTGGAGATTTTTATGTTATATACCTGCCACTTTGAACCTATACTTTAAAATAAATAAATAAATAAATAAATAAATAAAATTCAACAGGTAAAAAACTCAATTTAAAAAATAAAATAAAATATTGCTAAATTCTATGTGGAACTACAAGTTTATCTTACTACCTTTTGATGATTACAAAAAATACATAGAAATTCAAATGTCCATTGAATTTTATAATTCTTTAAGTAGGTGTATATGCATATCTCTAAGAGCCAATGTGTTGATTAAAATAATTGCATAGAGATATTAATTATGGCTATTTAGAGAATTCATCAGTAATGGTGTATTATTGACATTTATGTCTCTCAGCTAAATCTGTATGGAATGTTAAAGTAAAAATTTTTTTAATTTAAAATTTTAAAAATTAATATGTCCAAAAAAAAACTAAAAGTAGAATTACCCTACTACTGCACTACTAGGTATTTACCCAAGGGATACAGGTGTGTTGTTTCGAAGGGACACACGCACCCCCATGGTTATAGCAGTGCTATCAACAATAGCCAAAGTATGGAAAGAGCCCGAATGTCCATTGATGATGAATGGATAAAGAAGATGTGGTATACATATATAATGGAGTATTATTCGGCAATCAAAAATGATGAAATCTTGCCATTTGCAACTACGTGGATGGAACTGAGGGTATTATGCTAAGTGAAATTAGAGAAAGACAGAAATCATATGACTTCACTCATATGAGGACTTTAAGAGGCAAAATAGATGAACATAAGGGAAGGGAAAAAATAATATAAAAACAGGGAGGGGGACAAAACAGAAGAGACTCATAAATACGGAGACCAAACAGAGGGTTACTGGAGGGGGTGTAGGAGGGGGGATGGGCTAGATGCGTAGGGGGCATTAAGGAAGTCACTCCTGAAATCATTGTTGCACTATATGCTAACTAATTCAGATGTAAATTTGAAAAAATTAAACTAAAAAAAAAAGTTTAAAACTATTTTATAAGGCATTAAAAAAAATAACAGTCACTCTGCTGTGGTTTTAATCAACTTTGGGGCCATCACACAATGAAGACAGTAATCTGGAGTTAACACATTTTTACAATTCCCCATTCTTATTCCTTATTCTGTTTAGCTGATCCATTTTTCCTAACAAGACTTCTGATGTAAGCTTGTTACAATCTTGTTAGCACTACAGTTCTTGTCCATTGCTGCCACTGTTCCATCAGAACAACTTCGACACCAAACTTAAAACCTTTGTTGGTACTTGTATCCTTCATAGTTTTATATCAGTTCAGAGTTAGTTGGGTTTGTTGGCAACTTTAGAAAGAATAACTCCTCCTTCAAGTCACTGCTATGTGCAAATCACACATATAATAAAATAATTATGTTGGGCAACGAAAAATACTTTAAAGCTTTATTTGCTCTGTGAGTTGGCTTCTGTAACATGACCTAGTTCCCAAACATGTGGTGCTGTGCTGTCATTGTAAAATGGGCAGCTGGCCTACGGCAACCACAAGTGCAGGGTGGATTCCTCATTTAGGACTCTTAGGAAGAAATCCTCATGTTTGCACAGTGGGCTTGCTGTTGACAGTCTCCCGCCTTATATCAACAGCTGCTTTTACAGTTCCCATTACAACGTATCCACACTGACTCCACAAGGGAAAGGCTGGACATGAGAGGAGGTTACTGGACTGTTCTAGAATATTAAAAGACACTTTTACAATAGTACAGAATTGTTCTGATAACCTGTAAGTTTGTTCTGTGACAGTGTGAGCAGAAAACAATTCATTCAAACTAGGTCTCCAAAAAAATCCACACTGTGGAGGAAATACCGTGAAAGACCTGCCGTTACCACATCCTCTCAGGCCCTGCTACGTGGAAGGGAGGGCACTTTTGAGGGAGGGGCGATGTTTTCAAAGGAATTATGTCTACCCCAGGGTCTGGCAGGACCCCATGTGGGCACAGCAGGTGTGTCTGACAGCCAGTTTTCCTCAGCTGACTCTGCAAGCCACGGCCTTGACTGATGTGGTGTCCACTGTCCTAACACAGGCACCTGCTGGGGCTCCACGCTCGCTGCTCATCTTCACATCACCTGTTTGGGAAGATCCGGGAATCCTCATTGTACAAAGGAAAACACTGGGGTCGGAATACTTAAGTAACTTGCTGCAGGCTGTCTGGTAGTGGAGCCTTAATCATTCCCAGTCTGCAGGACTCAACAGCCCAGGCTCTTTCCATCACACTTCTTTGTCTGTTTATAGGGCTGGGGGGCAGAAAGGATGCCAAGTGACGATGACGGCCCGTGTCTGGGTGGCACTCGGGTGTGTTATTTGTGTGTGGCGAGGCACGTCTCCATCTGAGTTCTCTGTGCCCCTTCCAGTGGTCCTGCCTGGTCTCTTCCTCTCCTGGGTCCTGAGCCCGTCAGGTATAGAGACCTGGGACCAGGAAAGTCGGCAGACAGGACTGCAGACCGCTGCTAATTCCTCATTAACAGTGCACAGCTGTGACCAGCAGCTTCTCAATCCCCCACCAGGGATGCAGGGTCCAAGCCCTCCCGAGGGCCCCGAGAAGCGACCCATAAGTCCTTCCCACCCATCCCTGCTCTCCCCCAGGCTTGCCCCGGGAGCACCTGTGGAGTCTCCCAGGTCACCAGTGCACTGACTCCTGAATGGACCAGCTGGAGCAGTAGGGACTGAAGCAGCACTGGGTACGTGGAGGCTGGATGCCCTTCCTCGTCTCTAATCGCACCTCCGCAGCAGAGGGGTGAGAGCTCCCGACCCCTCAGCAGCAGGAATTCATCAGCCGAGATCAGGCACCCCCTAGACAGGGTGTAGGGGCTCCTGAAAAGTCTCCTCCCTGTGCCCTACCTGGATTTATCCCACAGTGAGCCAAGCACTGAAGGTGCTGCTAAAATGCCCATCCCCATGGGATGGTCTGAGAAGCCTCTCTGTCCTGACGGAAATAGACTCTTTTTCAGAGAACAACTTCGGGGTGCAAAGGAGAGCATGAGGCAGAGGCCACCGTGGCCGTGGTGCTGAGGGTGAGGTATCAGCACCCCCTTCTCACCCTTTCTGGGTCAGAAAAATGTGGAAGGTGTGGGCTGGGGACCAGGAGTAGGGATCAGAGGACAGCACCACCACATTCTATTTTATGTGGAAGCAGTCTTGTGTTCAGCCCCCTTTTATTGGCTCCGTCGTGCAAGAAGGTTCTTTCTTTGGTTGATGCCGTCTAATCTGATACTTTACGCGGTCTTTTAGCCATTATTTTTTCCTTACATGGGATCACATTGCTTTCAGATACACTTCCTTCAGTCTCCAACTCACAGTTTGGGGTTTGTTTTATTTTTTTTTTTAAGATAATTTAAAAGGTGGATGTTCAGATGATAGAGTTGAGAGCTATGATCACACTGGAAAGGAGCTCAGTAGGAACGGGCTCAAGAAACAATACAAGTGCTTCAAATAATTATGTCCATATTATTTAACATGTATGGGGATTCACTGTCATCCAGGGAGAACTGCTTTACATGTTATTTATTTATCCTTAAAGGATTCCTGTGCTGTTGGTGCCTTTATTCTTAACCCTAGTTAGGTAAAAGAAATAAAGGCATAGAGCAGTTGAGTATCTTGTACAAAGTCACACAGCTTGTTTGTGGAATAATTAGGGTTTGAACCGAGATAACACGGCCTCAGAGCCCTCTCTAGATCTAAATGGCTATGCTGACGTGGGAATACTGGGGAACAAGACAAATGGAACTTTGTGCTGGCTTTCCCTCTCACTCCTCTCCCCTCCACAATCAGGATGGGATGTCAAATTCTGATTAAATGGAGGTTCAAAGTGCTCAGTCAATTCAGGTTCATAGTGGCGAACTCATGTTGCCAGAGTTCAGTTCTGGAACTCTTCCCTTCTGCCTTCTTTTTGTCTTACTGCTGCCAGCCACATTTAATATGTTCTTGTTCTACTCTTCCCTGGAGGGGAAACTTGTCCCTCAAGCCCCTTGGGCAGGACACAGTGCGTGAGCCACTCTGAGGACAGGGAGGCTCCCTGAGAAGGATCCATAGCAAAGGGCGAGGGAGGACACGGGCTCTGGCCTGGAACCCACGGGGCGGAGGCATCAATGGAGGGAGACGGGTCTCACAGTCTGCAGCAGGTGCAGGCAGGTCTGTGTGCCCCCAGTGACCCTGCCAGTACAAAGGTGCGCATGTATGAATGGAATCAGAGCGAGGACACCCTCAGCTTGGAAGTGAGACCCAGGACCAGATGATGTGCAGAGTCTGTGTGAGTGGCAGAGGCGGCCTCTACTGCCCAGAGGGAAATTGCTGTCAAGTGAGGAACATGGCAAGGCTTCCAGGAGAGGAAGCAGTCCTGGACTGGGATCCAGGGGTCCTTGTTCCGTATCCCAGCTGTGTGTGACCCTAACTTTTCTGTGCATTGGTGTCCTGATCACGGAAAGGGACCCACGACAGGGTGATGCTATGCATGCGGTAGCACATAGGAGAGGCCCCAGGACTCCAGCCCTTAGCACAGAGACGTTGCTCTGCCTGGAGCTCACGAGGAGGGGCATCCAACTTCCACCCCCTCAGCATGTCCCTTGGCAACTCCTGACTCAGAGAGGATGCTGAGCTGTGTGAGGCCTGGAGACCATGAGAGACTGGACAGAAAGCAGAGTGGGCAGTGAGAAGCCACAGCTATGCACCTTCACTGAGTTGATGATACAATGTTCTCTGCAATTGAGGGCATGGTGAATAGTGTCAAATGCTCCTGAGACGTCAGGAAGGACTGAGTTTGGGACATGGACTTCACTGGTGATCTTAGTAAATGCCCCTCTGGTGGAAAGATGAGGACAGAAATGAGATTGATATGGGAGAAAGGGTAAGCCGGGCTTGAGAAGAATATAAGTGGTGGAGAAGAGTACATATCTAGCTATGAATGAGAGATTAGAATTGTTTCTATTAACGTAGACTAGAAAATATCTGAGCACACTTTAGTTGTTTGCTGAAGTTTTTAGTTGTTTAGTTGTTTTAGATGTTGAAGAAGTAGAATTTTTAAAGGCTGGGTTGAGCTTAGAAGCAAGAAGAGAATGAAGGTTAATGAAGATTGGGAAGATATGATAGAGAGATGGGTTTGTTTGGGGTCAGATACAAGAGGGATAGTTTTCCATTTATAACAAGAAAAACGGTAGCGTGTGTGTGTGTGTGTGTGTGTGTCTATTACATATATATGTAGATGTGAGGACTGTCTTGTACAATATCATATCTAATAGCTTCAAATTTCTCTGTGAATTAAAATAAAAGATTTTCCCTTGAGAAAGAGAGGTTTGGAGTTGGTGGATGTGCTTGGAGTAAAGTAGGGACAAAATCATCTAGGGAGATTGAGCTAAACAAGATCATGTTGTTGGGTCATCGGGCATTGGGGGTGAAGTGAATATTGGTTAGGATGAAATTATGGGAATACAAATATACCTGGTTAGGAAGCATCTTTCCTTCATGTCCTAGAGTGCTTATTATGTCGGTGAATCCAGAAATTCAGTTTTGCATTTTTAGGTGATGGAAGGTCAGTGGAGCAAGGGCACGCCAAATATGTGTAAGAGAGTGCTTGACGTGATGAATCAGAATTTAGCCTAGAAAAGAGGAATGCAGTGACAAGGGGATACTGAATGAAATGAGTGAAAAAGAAAGAGCCCTGGAGGGCTCGAGGTTGTTGAAAAACTAACTATATGTGTGATGTAGGAGGCAGGTGAGTTCTAACTTACAGTACTTCAAGATCCCACCCCAGAATCAAGTACTCAATTTATAGTAACAAGATAAAGCATCCAAGAGGTGTTATGTTAAGTTTAGGGCAAAGGTTGGGGTAAGTGAGTGACAACCGGTAAACTTGTTGCAAAATGATCACCACAATATGTCAAGTTAAAATCCATCACCACACAATTGTGAATTTTTTCCTTGTGATGTGAACGATGAAGACGTAGGCTCTTAGCAAGTTTCAAATACACAATACAGTATTATTAACCAGAGTCACCATGCTGTACATTCCACTCCCACGACTCATCTAGTGAATAACTGGAAAATTCGTGCATTAGACTACCTTTACCCATTTCACTTACCTCCACCGCCTCTTCCCACAAAAATGTTCTGTGTGTCTACTAGTTCCAAGCTTTTGTATTGTTGTGCTGGTTGTTTTAGATTACACACAGAGCATTTGTCTGGAGGATCATACGGTATTGGTCTGTGTTTTCTCTATGTGACCTAATTTTCGATCTTCTGCTCTACAGATATCACGTACGTGCCGTTTGCCATATGCTCTATAGAAGATTTCCTTTATCCCAGAAAGTCTATGAAAAGACCTGTGTTTAATGTGGAGCTCTACCATTTGCTTGTCATGTGGCCTTTGGCGGGTTACTTAACTTCTCTGTGCCTCAGTGTCTGCACCTTCGAACTGTAGGTAACATTATTACCTGTGTCATAGGGTTTTAAGAGGATTATGGAAGTCATTTCATGTAAAGAACTTCAGACTTGCATATATTGTAGAGGTTTCCAAAAATATTAGTTTCGTTATGGAAGTTGTTTGCTTGCGTTGATCTTGACCTGGTATTCAGAAGGTAGCAATTTTATATTTCTTCCACTAGAGGGCCCTCAATCACTTTCTATGAATACATGTCTTCGGGAGTTTTGTTTTTTTTTCCCCCTTTCTTTTTTTTAAACCACATATGCATAGTTTGAGAAAGAAGTATGATAGAATAGTTTAAAACACACAATTTGAAATAAGAAGTATCTGGATTTGGGTCTTACTCAAATAGACCATTTATTTTCTACGTTAGTCTCCATAGAAGGGGTAAAATAATGCCACTTAGGGGTGCCTGGGTGGCTCAGTCAGTTAAGTTGTTGGACTCCTGGTTTCAGCTCAGATCATGATCCCAGGGTCATGGGGTCCAGCCCTGCATTGGGTTCCACACTGAGCTTGGAGCCTGCTTAAGATTCTCCCTCTCGGGGCGCCTGGGTGGCTCAGTCGGTTAAGCGTCCGACTTCGGCTCAGGTCACGATCTCGCGGTCCGTGAGTTCGAGCCCCCCCTCGGGCTCTGTGCTGACTGCTCGGAGCCTGGAGCCCGTTTCAGATTCTGTGTCTCCCTCTCTCTCTGATCCTTCCCCGTTCATGCTCTGTCTCTCTCTGTCTCAAAAATAAATAAATGTAAAAAAAAAAAAATTCTCCCTCTCTCCCCCTGCCCCTCTTCCCTGCTTGAGGTCTCTCTCTCATAAGTAAGTAAGTAAGTAAATAAATAAATAAATAACGCTGCTTATATCATACTGCTATTGTTGATAGTTTATTTCATTCAAAACATTAAAAAGAGTCTTTTTTCTTATTCTAGGAAACAATGATGATAAATGGGCTAAAATGACAAATGTCAACTACAACATTCTTACATATAAGTTAACCTCTTAAAATATTATTTTAAAATGTAATAATATAAATACATATTTAAGGACAAAAAAAGCACACTTGAACCAATTTCCTCAGTAAAACCTAAGAGGGATCTGAACCGTGTATCTGTTCTGGTGAGGCACCAAACATCAGTCTCAGGAACATTCTCGTCTGCAAATGCCAAGTGCTATAGTACAAGGGATATCAGGAGAGTAAGTGCAATCAGCGTAGGCTTAGTGTTCCGGACACACTGCAGTTTGGGTGTTAGGCTTTTCCTTATTGTCTTCTCTATAACCCATGCCTCTTCTCGGTCCTTGGCATCTCACAGTGTGTCACCTGAGGCAATCGCCTGGTGTGGTACCACAGCATAAAGGAGTATTAACTGAGGACTGTCATAATGCTAGTTCGGCCAGTTACTAGAGATGAGATCTTAGATAATATCATCACTCAGAGTTTTAGATTGTATAACAAAAAATAATAGAATAATTATTAACACGGCAATAATTAACACATTATTAACACGGCAATAATATTTTACACTGTATGAAGAAGATTCCAGAGTGATTGAGTGACTACTACCAGGAGTATCATGTCTGGGGAATCCGTCTTAAAGACCTAAGCATTGGTCTTGCTAGCTGTAGGAGGTTCTTTCTTAACAGATAGAAAGGAGGAGGAAGAATTACCCTACAGTTTTTTCAGGTTCATTATACACAATTTGTTTTTCAGATACAGAATCTATTCATCGAATCACACCGGCCATGTACAACCTGAGTAGCGGCCACACAGGTGACTTCACCCTTTTGGGCATCCCTGGCCTCGGGCAGTACCACGTATGGATCAGCATCCCCTTCTGCTTTATCTATCTCGCGGCCATTGTGGGCAATAGTATCCTTCTCTACCTCATTGCTGTGGAACATAGTCTTCATGCACCCATGTTCTTTTTCCTTTCCATGCTGGCCATGACAGATCTGATATTGTCTACCACTTGTGTCCCCAAAACCCTTACCATCTTCTGGCTTGGTCCCCAGAAAATCAGTTTTCCTGGTTGTCTGACCCAGTTATTCTTTCTGCACTACAGCTTTGTGCTGGACTCGGCTATACTCTTGGCCATGGCATTCGACCGCTACGTGGCCATCTGCTCTCCCCTGAGGTACACCACTATTTTGAGCCCCAGGACCATTGCCAAAATTATTGTGGGAATCTCCTTCAGAAGCTTCTGTGTTATAATTCCATGTGTTTTCCTTGCAAATCGTCTACCCTTCTGCAGGACACGCATCATACCGCACACATACTGTGAGCACATAGGTGTTGCCCGGCTCGCCTGTGCTGACATCTCCGTCAACATCTGGTATGGCTTTGGTGTTCCCATCATGACGGTGATTTCGGATGTGATCCTAATTGCTGTCTCCTACATCCTGATCCTCTGTGCCGTCTTCCGCCTCCCCTCCCAGGGCGCCCGCCACAAGGCCCTTGGCACGTGTGGTTCCCATGTCTGTGTCATCCTCATGTTCTATATACCAGCATTCTTCTCCATCCTTGCACATCGCTTTGGGCGTAATGTCTCTCGTACCTTTCACATCATCTTTGCCAACCTCTATGTAGTCGTCCCACCTGCACTCAATCCTATCGTCTATGGAGTAAAGACCAAACAGATCTGGGACAAAGTCATCCATCTGCTCTGTCCCCAGAGGTCCCAGTGATGCATGCCTGAAGTGTGTGGGCAGGGGCAAGTTCTTAGTGTATATCAGCTTAAAGGCTGAACCTGTAGCCAGTGGTTCAGAGAAGGGAAGATTAAAAAATTCTTTATTAAGAAGATTTGAAGTTTTGCCTACTCTGTTATTTTAGTCAGAAATTTACTCCTTAATTCCAGTTGCAAAAAACTAAATTCTGTGGCTGGGAAACGGTGTATATATATTTTCAATTTCTTTTTATTGTTATGAAATGATTATCAAACTCTTAATTGAAATAATAAAATAATCCTATCTCTTGAGGCACCTGGGTAACTCTGTCGGTTGAGCGTCGGACTTTTGATTTTGGCTCAGGTCGTGATCTCAGGGTTGTGGGATTGAGCCCTACATCATACTCTGTGCTGAATGTGGAGTCTGCTTAAGAGTCTCTTTCACTCACCCTCTCACATGCTCATTCTCTCTCTCCGTCTCTAAAAATAAAAAACAAAAATAAAAAATGATCATCTGTTTTTCATGATAAATATGTTTCTAAGGAAACAGATATTTTTTTTCTGGTTTTATGTATCTTAGTAGTTTACACATCACTGGAGATCACAGAATTTCTCTTGTGATAGCTCTGAAGTTCTGGACTTTGACTTTAAGTATGAGCCTTGGCATATAATAGGTGCATAAGGAATGTTTATCAAATACATGAGTGGCAAATAATCATGCAATTTAAATTAAGAGTGCAGGCATTTATTGTGGACAAAAAGAAGACAATGAGGAATGCAAAGCTCATTTTTCATTCAATCTTGAGGAAGAAAAATGAAGTGTGATGGTTAGAGTCCTCTAAGAACAAATATAAAGATGACACTAACTTCCTTTGGCCAATGAGAAGGAAAAGTATGAGACGGAAAAGATTGAGATGAGGGATCGAAACCTGGACAATTGGAAGAATGGGTGGCTCAAGGCTCTTCTTCCTTCTCAAATCTCAAAAGAGATGTACTCCAATGGTAAATATGTGTCTTTATCTGTATGTTGCATTCTTTTTCTAATTAAAAAAATTTTTTTAATGTTTATTTGCTTTTGAGAGAGAGACAGAGCATGAGTGGGTGAGGGGTAGAGAGAGAGGGAGACACAGAATCTGAAGCAGGCTCCAGGCTCTGAGCTGTCAGCACAGGGCCTGACGCAGGGGTCCAACCCATGAACCATTAGATCGTGACCTGAGCTGAAGTCAGACGTTTATCTGACTGAGCTACCCAGGCACCCCTGTAGGATTCATTCTCTTTTCAAATCTAGTATGTCTAATTTGGTCAGAGGGAGTCACTCAGTCACTGAATTAGTCAAAGAATCACTATTTTTGTATTTGTCAAGTGTCAAGGATAGTTGATGTCCGCTTTTCTCCCAGATCTAAGATGTCCTCAATGCTCATTCCTTCTTTCTCAACAACATCTAGGAGTTACCAGTGAGTGTGAGTACCGTCTCCCTCCCCTCAGTGGTCCCAACACAAGTCACCTTTCCTCTGAATGAAACACCAGAGTTCTATGTGGTCTCCCTGCTACTGTTTTCCTGCCTCCATTCATGTGGGATTAGATTCACCATTCTACAGTAACTCTTTACATATAATATTAGTAAGAAAGATATGTTTTTGTGGACACAGAGACTATAGTTTGACTATATGTTCTTTTATGTGTGACAGCAGTCATATATAGTTTCCTCCAAAATTATTTGATGTATTTTGAACACCATAAATAAAAATGTTATGAAGTGTAAGTAGAAAAGATAGTAGAGACAAAACAAAAAAACATAGATGAAGATTTTTAAAAAAATAAGGTAAGAAATAGGCCAGTGTACTTTTATCTTCATGGGTTCCTATTCTCTTATTACATATGTGGGAAGATTCAAGCTCTAGAGTATGTGAGAGATAAGCATGATTTAGTTCCATAATTCGCACTGCATATAAATAAGAAGACAGTGAGATGGTCAGAGAAAGAGAACTATTCCTGTTATGAAGAACAGAAAGAGATATCATCAGAAAGCTCTTAGAGAGAAGCTCCCAGTAAGGTAATTAGTCACATTCTTACCAATTATAGTTTCATTGGGCCTCCTATGTCCCTCATCTCAGTATAGAGCAGTAGAACATCCTAAATTTTCATTTAATAAAGGCTACAGACTTTTCTGGGAGCTAATATAATACAAATCTCCTTAGGTCTGGTGTGGTCCAAATATTCTAGATTATTCTGAGTACTGAGTAGCTTCCAGTCAATCTTCATTCATTCATTCATTCATTCATTCAACAATATTTACTGAATATTTGACAAATATTTTCTAAATCTGCAGCACTGTGTTAGGTAAACTGTTTCCTATGTTGACCAAAACAGGGATGGGTGTTAGGCTCCTGGTGTTTGTAATTTAGTGAGGGAACTGAGCCTCAATCATGTAACCAGACCAATGGACATGTAACTTCAAGTTGTGTTAGGTTTTAGGACACACAGAAACCAACAAAAATTTAAAAACGGTGCTCTTGAAGACAGACTATCAGAGGAAACCAGCTTCCACTCAGGTGAGCAGAAAGCTCGTCTTGAAAGAAGCGTTATTTTCTCTAACAAAGATGAGAATCATGAGAAAAAGCCAGTCAGGTGGGAGAGGGAGGGAGGCAGAGGATTCAGGCAGAGGAGGTGAAAAACCTGTACACTGAAAATTGAAAGACTTTAATCAGAGAAATTGAGTAAGACTCAAGTAAGTGTAAAGGTATCCCATGTTCGGACTGGGAGAATTCATATTAATAAAATGTACATATTCCCCCCAAAATCCACAGATTCAATATAATCCATATAAAAATACCAATGGCATGTTTATAGAAGTAGAAAAAATAAGCCTGAAATTTGTATGGAATTGCAAAAGCCAAGCCAAGCCATGCTGAAAAAGAAGCACAAACCTGGGGGCATCACATTTTCTGATTTCAAACAGTATTACAAAGCTATAACAATCAAAACACTATGAAACCAGTATAAAAACAGACATATAGATAAATGGAACAGAATACAGAGGCCAGAAATAAACCCATGAATATACTGTTAACAAGGACCCGAAAAAGGAAAGGATAGTCTATTCAAGAAATGGTGTTGGGGACAGTGCATATCTACATGCAAAAGAATAAAACTAGACCCTGGTCTTATACCACTCACAAAGCTTTATTTGAAATGGATCAAGGCTTAAATTTAAGACCTGGGACTATAAAACTCCTACAGGAAAACATGGGAGGATAGCTCTTTGATGTTGTTGGCAATGATTTTTTGGATATGATACCAACAGCACAGGTAAAGCAAGTAGAAAGAAAATAAGTTGGACTACAACAAACTAAAAAGCTGCTCAGCAAAAGAAACATAAACACAGAGAAAAGGCAGGTATTTACAAACCATACATCTGATAAGGCGTTAATTTCTGAAATATGTAAGGAATTCATACAACTCCAGGGTAAAATAGTAATAATCTGATTAAAAAAATGGGCAAAAGACCCTAATAGACCTTTTTTTCCTCAAAGAAGAAGACATTTTTTTGAAGTTTGTAATTTATCAGTATCTTGATTTTATTAGTTTTTAAAATTTCAAGCATATGGAAATATAGAGAATTACACAATAAATACCCATGTGCTACCGTTGAGGTTAAGGGGAAAAAACCATATATAATTGAAGGGTGTTAACCTTCCCTAATCTTATTCCCTTCCTTCCTTCCCAGTGATAATTACTATCCTAAATTGGTATGTCATACTCATATTTTTATATATCCATAAACAACATATATTGCTTTGCATGTTATTAAACTTATCATTAATGATATGTTTATTTAAAATTGTATATGTCCTGCAACTTGCTTTTTCATTTAATAGTGGCTTATAAACTTTATCTGTACATCTTGGTCTAGCTTATTCATAATTGTTGAAGAGTAGTACGTTCTGCGATTTACTACTTTTTACTTGTTTGTTTGTTTATTTATTTATTTAAATTATTTTTTAAAAAATTATCCAAGTTAGTTAGCATATAGTGCAATAATGATTTAAGGAGCAGAATGCAGTGATTTATCCCCTACATATAACACCCAGTACTCACCCCAACAAGGGTCCTCCTTAATGCTCCTTGCCCATTTAGTCCATTCCCCTGCCCACAACCCCTCTGGCAACCTTCAGTTTGTACTCTATGTTTAAGTCTCTTATATTTTGTCCTTCTCCCTGCTTTTATATTATTTTTGCTTCCATTCTCTTATGTTCATCTGTTTTGTGTCTTAAATTTCTCATATGAATGAAGACATATATTTGTATTTTCTAATTTTGTTTAGCATAATACCCTCTAGTTCCATCCATGCTGTTGCAAATGGCAAGATTTCATTCTTTTGGATTGCCGAGTAATACTACATTGTATATACCACATCTTTATCCATTCATCAGTGGGTGGACATTTGGGTACTTTCCATACTTTGGCTATTGTTGATAGCACTGCTATAAACATTGCGGTGCATGTGCCCCTTCGCAACAGCACACCTGTATCCCTTGGGTAAATACCTAGTAGTGCAATTGCTGGGTTGTAAGGGTATTTCTATTTTTAATTTTTTGAGGAACCTCCATGCTGTTTTCCAGAGTGGCTGCACCAGTTTGCATTCCCACCAGCAGTGCAAAAGTGTTCTTCTTTCTCTGCATCCTTGCCTGAGTTGCCTGAGTTGTTCATGTTAGCCATTCTGACAGGTGTGAAGTGATATCTCATTGTGGTTTTGATTTGTGTTTCCCTGATGAGGAGTGATGTTGAGCATTTTTTGATGTGTCTGTTAGCAATCTGGATGTCTTCTTTGGAAAGTGTCTTCTCATATCTTTTGCCCATTTCTTCACTGGATTATTTGTTTTTTGGGTGTTGAGTTTGGTAAATTCTTTACAGATTTTGGGTACTAACCCTTAATCTGATATGTCATTTGCAAATATCTTCTCTCATTCTGTCAGTTACCTTTTAGTTTTGCTGATTGTTTCCTTTGCCATGCAGAAGCTTTTTATCTTGATGAGGTCCAAATAGTTCATTTAGCTTTTGTTTCCCTTGCTTCTGGAGACATGTTCAGTAAGAAGTTGCTGAGGCCAAGGTCAAAGGCAGTTTTTGCCTGCTTTCTTCTCGAGGTTATTTATGGCTTCCTGTCTTACATTTAGGTCTTTCATCCATTTTGAGTTTACTTTTATGTATGGAGTAAGAAGGAAGAAGACATTTGGGTGGGCAACAGGTACATGAAAATGTGCTCAACATCACTAATCATCATGGAAATGCACATTAGAACCATAGTCTGAAATCATCTCACAGTTGTTAGGATGGCTAATGTCAAAAAGACGATAACAAATGTTGGTGTGGAAGTGGAGAAAAAGGAGTATGCTGATGGCAGGAATGTAAATTGTTACAGCCATTATGGGAAACAGTATGAATGATCCTCAAAATATTAAAAGTAAAACTCTCATATCATTCAGCCATCTTACATCTGAGTACATATTGGAAGAAAACAAAATTTGTCTCTTGAAGAGATTATCTGCACTCCCATGTTCATTGCAGCATTGTTCACAATAGAAAAAATATGGAAAGAACTTGTGTCCATGTTTGTATGAACAGATATATGTACATCACATTTTATACAAGGGAATATTATTTAGACATAAGAAAGAATGAAATCTTGCCATTTGCAACAACATGGATGAAGTGCATTATGGTAAGTGAAATGAGCCAGATAGAGAAAGACAAATGCTGTGTGGTATCATTTGTATGTGGAATCTAAAAATAAAAAATCAAACTCATAAAAACAAAGAGTAAAATGATTGTTTCTGGGGGCTGGGTTGGGGGAACACAAGAAGATGTTGGAGAAAAGGTCCAAAATTTCACTTGTAAGATGAATAAGTTCTAGAGATCTAATATTAGGCACAATGACTATACTTTATAATACTGTATTGTTTCTTTGAAATTTACTAAGAAAGTAGATGATAAGTGTTCTCACTAAACACACACGCATACACACACACACACACAACTACGTGACATGTTAACCAACTTGATTGTGGTAAAATTTCTATATATATATATATATGAAATCATCACTTAGTACACTTTTAATACATATAATTTTATTTGCCATTTATACCTGAATAAATCTGAAACAAATAAGAAAGTAAAATTTATGGATGAACAGATGGCAAGATGCTTATTTAGAAAGGAAGAAAGAGAGAGGAAGGAAGGAAGGAAGGAAAGAAGGAAGGAATGAAGGAAGGAAGAAAGGCAAGGAAGTTGCACATGAGAAGACACAGAGCTGAAAAGTCTCTGTGCATTACAGGAACTGGAATCTAATGTTGGTGGGGAAGGGGTTAGATAGACAGAATACAAAATGGTAATATTGCAGAAGATTGGAAAACCCAGATCATTTTAAGGAGTGTAATATTCTAAGAACAATGGGAAGTCATAGGAATTTTATAATTTTTTTTGAAGTTTTCTGATTTTGAGAGAGAGGAGAGAGAGAGAGATCATGAGCAGGCAGGGGCAGGGAGAAGGAAAGACAGAATCCCAAGCGGGATCTGTGCCATTATTGCAGAGCCCAACATGGGACCTGAACTCACAAACCATGAGACCTAAACCAAGATCAAGAGTTAGACACTTAACCACCTGAGCCACCTGGGCACCCCGGAAGTCATAGGAATTTTAATCAAGGCAGCAACTAAGTCCAAATTGTATTTTAAAACATTATTCCTAAATCTATTGTTTTTTACGGGGTTTGTGATAGTTTGGGGCGTGGTGGCTCACTGGATTCAGTGGTCACTCTACTACCCTTTCACATACATTTTAACCCTCAGGAGGTGGGCAGCCTCTTTGATCAAGAAAAAACTTAACCCCTCAACCGCCTGAAGGAAAGGCAATTTCACCACAAATTAGAAACAAAACAATAGAAAAGCTTTGCTCAGCCTACATGAAAAAACTCTGATTTCATTCTGTGCAAAATAGTGAGATAGCAGTTCAAGTAATTGATAGGGGCCAAAATTAGCGTGAATAAAATATTCAAATAGGCATAAGGAAATTTCTCCTTACTCATTTCACCACTAAATCATTTTTTTAAAAGTAACATGATTTTAAGTTAAGCATACTGCTATAGACATGGTGGTGATTGAATTGTAGGAAATACCATTTTGAAATAGTGGGTCAGGACTCCTATGGGGCATCCTAGACAGAGGGCCAGTTGTCCATTAAGGTGCTACCCTTCGATCTTGCGAATAGAACCATAATATCTGTGTGTAAAATAATAGTTTTTGATGATATTTAAGGAAGTGTGAAGGCTGAGAGGTGTGACTCAATTTTTTAGGATGTAAATTATAAATAAAGTGGGAAGGGGCACCGGGGCACATTCCTATTTAGTCCAGTGGAAATCATTAACTGAGATAATGATTTTTATTAGACAACACTAAGCTGCAAGTTCTACATAACCTTCTGATTGGACCAGATGTTCATATGAGACTCATTCAAGTTTCCATAACCAGCTCTGCTCTACATAATCAACAAAGGAATGCAGACGTTTCCATAAGGGGACAGATTACACCAAAGGTAAGGATTGTACACTTATATGACTTAAACATATCTCCTCTTCCTGTAAAATATTGGCCAAGGAACTTCCACTTCTAGTACATCAAACAAAACACCATTGTGTATTTGTCCGTTATTTTCAACAGTCTTGCGATACAGGATTTAAAACAATAACCGTTGGAACAAATGAAAGTTTTGTACAGTGTGTCCAACCAGAAGAAAATATGCCTGTGGATGAGACAAAGACCAACAATTGTCAATTTGGGGTCCACTACTCAGGGTTATTGACCAATATCTGTGCAAGCATAGAGACAGAGACTCTGGCTGTGCCGTCCCAGGGACAGTGACCTGGCTGCTGATCTGAGGGATAAGCGCCTGTCAGGTCTAAACAGACCTGGGCTCCAAGCCACCAAGAGTGTTGGTGGGCATATCTGGTAGTCTTCCCACAAGATTGTACTTTATTGTTCATATTGGTTTTTACCAATAAAAATTATATTAGTGTTTCAACTGGGGTTGAGTCCCATTAAGGAAAATGTAAAGATAAGAGGAAAATAAGGATGAAGACTGACAAAACCACTGGAAGTAGCAGGTGCCAGGACTCAGAGATGAGAACAGAACAGGATTGAAGCGAAGGGAGGACATGATCAGATACGCAAGGTAGGAGGAGCAGTGTGCAGAGGGGAGAGGCAGGAGGGAGACACAAGGAAATACGCTGATCCTTTAGGAAGCCATGAGAGTGATGTAGGTAAGAAGTGAAGGTAGCTGGACGATGAGACAGAGAAGGGAATGGCTTGAGGGCATTTTAAAAGGGCTCAGCAGCACATTTTTATAAGAAACTTCAATCCTCATGAGCAGTAAAGTGACATTTGCTGATCCTGGGAGCACTGAGAGCAGGACTAGGGTGGGGAGTGGATGCAGTTCAGGACATGACAGATTTCAAATAAAAATGGGATGTTCAGGCAAAGATATTGCAAAACAGCAGCCACTGGATTGGCAAGGGCAACATACTGACTTTGGCCATCAAAGGAAATAGCGTCCAGGATCTGCTCTCCTCTGCCTCCGTAGAGGCAGTGCCAACCCACTTTCTTGTTTTCTGGTTGTAATGCTCACATCCACATATGCATTGGGCCCCCAGGGGAAAACAAGGCACAGAGATCCACTGTGGAGCCTATGAAGGCAGATGCTGGGGCCCCACTTTGAAGGCAGTAGAGCATCTTGACATGGGCCATGTGAGCAGTTTAACAAGGGCTCGGTGAGCCCGCGCTGTGTTAGGCATTTTCACAAGCACTGTTCTATCTAGTTGGTCACCCTTCTAGAATCTCGAGAGGTAGGTACTGTATTATCACCTTCTTGCACACATTAAGTGCGTCATACAAGCCCTTTACCACAGAGGCAAGGACATGAGCTGGAACCTGAGGAGATGTGTCAGGTGGGCACGTGCACAGCCATGTCCCGTAGGCATACGGGCTCATGTGTGATGCAAAACATAAAAATAAACAACTGTAGGCAATAGGAACTGCCAGGCATGGGCAGGGTTAACATGAACTTCTCCATTCTCCCCTTGAGAGTGATAGGATGTCCCTGAGGCCCTATTTACCTCTTCTTCCCCCCCATTGAACATCAGCCAGAAATAATAAATGGGCAGGGAATCTACCTGTCCACCAGTCCCGGGCTTTCCCGTCCATTTTTTTCTTTGTTTGGTGCGTTTGCTCCTCCTGCAGTTTCTGGCTATCTCTCAGTATGACCTTTCTTCTTCTGGTCTGGCTCAATCTCCATGAATAGGTGAGTGTTGGCTGTTTGTGGTGTGGGGCCTGGACCAGGATTGGCCAGAAAGAAGGGTTGGGTGAATGCTCAGGGCTCCATTTCTAGGAGACACGCACTGAGACTGTCACTTCCTTTCTGGAGTGATTTCCACTTAGAAGTCCAGGTCATGGTCACAAGACTCACACAGATACTCCATTTAAGGGACCACAAAAGATTTGAACGGATGCACAGTCACACACCTGGGCTAAGCATGGTCAAGTAACTGAGATCAGCAAACTTCTGGGTCCGACATGTGACAAGGACTCACTGTCCTCACCTAAAATGTGGGATAAGTGTGCAGATGTGTGTGTGTGTGTGTGTGTGTGTGTGTGTGTGTGTGCTGGGGATACTCTGGTTAGTATATGCATCTGTCTGTCTCTGTCATCTGACGATACAGGCGATATCAAATATGATCTATTATTTGTCCTTATAATAAATGAGAATTATAGATACTAGGCTCTTTTGAAAAATGTGGGACCTAAGGATTATCGTTCAGGTATGTCCACACAGGTTGACAATAAATATGGATCTGGGACGAAAGTGCTCATCCATCTGGCTCCATAGCATATCCTTATGGCCCGTACTTTATTGAGATACTGTGGCATCTGTGTGTGTGTGTGTGTGTGTGTGTGTGTGTGTGTATGCGCTTATCTACCATAATGCTATACACACAAAATTTAATAAAATGAGTACTTACATTTTATATCATCCATTACCTGAGTCTTATTTAAATTCCCACAATTATACATCATATTCCATTACTGATTTGTTTCAATAGAATCCAATCAAGAATTTCTTTTTTCACTTTCTTAAATTCATTTAATCTAGAAAAGTAATTTTAACATCTATGTTCCCTGTACTCTATTGGTGGCACTGACTTGGTGAACTGACTGAACTGTTTCATAGATTGTCCCACATTCCAGATTCATCTGACCTTAGAATGACAAGCCTCAGAGTTCACTCGCCCCATGTGTGTCCGTATGTGTGTTTGTAGATGCTTGGATGACTGTATGAAGATGCGTTGTGTCTGAGTGCATGACACACAAAAACCAGAGAAGATCCCTCCTCGCATAGGTGTGAATAAAGGACGACCTCACAGGAGCTGGGAGAGAAGCAATTCCAAGCGCGGGTTTCAAGGACCTGATGTGGGTTTTGTTCTAGGACGTGACCAGCACATGGATGGAACTTTTCACAAGAAGCCTGAACAACCTAATCAGCTCTCTCCTGTTGGTGACAGGTGGTGACTAGGTGCCCTCCGTGCTTAAGAACCAGATGAAGGTCACTCAGCTGGAGAGCAGGAATACTCAGCAAAAGGGAGCTGGACTGTGGCCACCTTTGAACAGTGGATGTGTTCCCAGAGCCCAGAATCTAATATAAAAGAGATGCTATGGAAGAGGGTTCTGTTGCTCCAAGAAAAGTGTTTTTACACCTTTTTACTGATAGAAATGGGAGGTTCAGAAAGAAAAGAAGAGAGTATTTTGTTTCCCTTTACCAAAAGCAGAAGAGTGATGAAAGTAAGTCTGACAAGCTGGGCTTTAGAATGAGCTAAAATGTGGGGGTTGGCACAAGGCTGAACATGAGCTTGGCCTTGTAAGTCCAGGAATCGTAGGTGTAGGAACATCACCATCTTCCTCTCCCAGTGCTGCTCCTGGGAGTGCTTGGCCTTGCTCTATGGTTGGTTATGTGTAGATTTTAAGTAACTTCCTATGTACTGACATCACTGGAGGAGGAAGAAGGTGAGGAAACTAGTCTTTGAAAGAGCAGCTTTGCAAGTAAAAATGTACATGGCAACTAGCAGTTCCATAATTCATTTGTGAAATACGTTGTTTATATTTTTCTCGCCATGTGTTTGTATGATGTGCGCCTTGTGTATGATGTGTATGGTGTATGCATATGTGTAAGGTCTGTGTGAGTATGTGTGACACAGAGAGCAAGGTACTAGGGGGAGTGTATCTTGTAGGAGTATAGGTAGGTGAATCTATTATGGTGAAATGTATGAGAGAATGTAAGTATAGATCAGGGAATATTTGAGATCATAAATATAAATTGTGTGTATCCGAGACAATGTATCTCGAGGGGCCTATGTTTATATCCAATAGGATATGAGTTTATGAGGACACACTTGTCTTCTGGACAGAAATCTCAACTTGGAGTGTTATTAGTTCAAATGTTAGGATGTTATACAGCTGTATAGCTAAGGGGTACTTGAAAATGAGTTTTTTTTGTGTGTGTGGGGAGGAGAGGAGTAAGGACCCAAGAACTTCACTAGATGGAACTTTGCTAATTTTTATTTGTTATACATATTATCCAGTGTAGAGTAGGAACTCAATTTGTGTTTGCTGAATTGACTATATTTTTGGATGGCCATGAAGGGGTGTTGACCTCACAAATCTGAGAGCCATGGTCATCACAGATCCTTGAAAGAGCAAGCAAGTATCCTGGGACAAATTTTGAAATTCCACATGACAGAGCAAGCAGATCTTGTCAAGGTCTTGTCAAGACCAAGCAAACAATAATGTCTGTGAATTCACAGAAACTATTTCCACCTGGAAAAAGTATGTGCTGTAATTTTAAACTTGTATCAGTGGCACACCATAAAATGAGAAGAGTGATTGCAGCCCATCTGGAAAGCTGCTTGGAGGAGTTGTGTACAGGGCAAAGGTGGCCAGAAGAATGAACATATTCTCGTTAGGTAGTATGACTATATATCTCAATATATCTGAGACAACCCAGGATTATGCAAGTTACCTGCAGTCGTTTTAATATCAACCTATTTTCACTTCAAAGGTGTCCCACGTTGAATGATAAATCATCTTATCTTTAGGAGTCAATAGTCATGAGTGGTTGGAAGTGAGAGTGACTCACATGACCCTAACTACTCTCTACTACCCTCTGTCCTCAGGACCTGGGGCCTGTGTCACCGTGTTCGACCATGGTCACTTTCAACCTGAGCAATTACAACCCAGGACCCTTCATTCTGGTGGGGATCCCAGGCCTGGAGCAATGCCATCTGTGGATTGGGATTCCCTTCTGTATCATCTACATTGTGGCCGTGGTGGGAAACTGCATCCTTCTCTACCTCATCGCAGTGGAGCGTAGCCTTCACGAATCCATGTTTTCCTTTCTCGCCATGCTGGCCGTGAGTATCCTCGTCCTGTCCACAGCTGGTGTTCCCAGGACACTCAGTATCTTTTGGCTCGGGGCTCAAGAAATCACATTCCCAGGGTGTCTTACACAAATGTTCTTCCTCCGCTATAGTTTTGTCCTGGATTCAGCCATCCTCATGGCCATGGCATTTGACCGCTACGTGGCCATCTGCTCTCCCCTGAGGTACACCACAATTCTGACTCCCAGGACCATCATCAAGATTGCAGTGGGCATCTCCTTTCGAAGCTTCTGCATTATCCTGCCAGTTGTATTCTTGCTCACACGCCTGCCTTTCTGCAGGACACGCATCATACCGCACACATACTGTGAGCACATAGGTGTTGCCCGGCTCGCCTGTGCTGACATCTCCGTCAACATCTGGTATGGCTTTGGTGTCCCCATCATGACGGTCATCTCAGATGTGATTCTCATTGCCGTTTCTTACAGCCTCATCCTCCGTGCTGTCTTCCGCCTCCCCTCCCGGGATGCCCGCCACAAAGCCCTTGGCACGTGTGGTTCCCATGTCTGTGTCATCCTCATGTTTTATACACCTGCCTTTTTCTCCATCCTTGCGCATCGCTTTGGACACAATGTCTCCCGCACTTTCCACATCCTGTTTGCCAACCTCTACATTGTTATTCCCCCTGCACTCAACCCCATTGTCTATGGAGTGAAGACCAAGCAGATCCGAGATAAGGTCATACTTTTGTTTTCTATCAAGGCTACAGAATGATGTTTCAATGTGCTATGGAAAAGCAGATATCATTGTATAGGGGATATTAATGTAGCAAGACTGAGAAAATGGCTACTTCTAATTGAAGTGAGAACTGCGTGAAGGTGCTTTTGCATACAAGAAAAATGGTGTGGTCTCTTTAAAGGACTTTCATTATTCTATATATAAAAAAATCCTTGATGGTGTGTTTGCTTCTGGAATATGAAGTTGTATAGGATATGATCAGGAAGAAGAGGTGAAAACAGAGAGCTGACTTAGCGTAAATGGACAAAGGAATACAAATTTGGAAATTGACATTTGACTCTGGAGAGAGAAAAGTGTGTTATGCACAACAGAGACCCTGGGGAAGTGAGACTAAAAGTGAAAATATCAACAAATAATTCATTATTGAGGGGATTGGTAGAGGATTTAGGACATTTATGATAATATTCAGTTCTCACTAGTGTTCATCATGTGTTTCTGCCATTCACTTTATATTCCCTCTACCCCCAACAGACACACACATGAAATCATTCATTACCAGAGCTCGGAGCAGCACGATCAACCAGCAGTGTTGTGACAGGGAGAAGAGAGCATGTATTTCTCAACACCTGCATTCTAGCTCCAGTGCTGGCAGAAGAGAGGAGCTTCTAGGCTCCAAAACACTGAGAAAGTGAGCCGCAGAGATGTGCCAGGAGACCTCAAGCCAGTTCAGTGACATAGCGTAGTAGATGTTTAAGTCCCTGTGGGACTTTTATCGACAGAGTGTGTTTCCTGGACTGGAAGAGAGAATCAATTACAAGACACCAGTGTAGTGAAGGGGGATGAGGAGAGAAAATCTACAAGAAATTGATGCATCCATGGCAAGATGCATCTAGTTCCACAGGATTAGATTAGAGACAACACTGCCGTGTTCAAAAAAAGATCTAGAGTTCTTACAATAAATCTTTTTTCTTCTTTTGACCATTATCCGCTGATCTGGAATTATTTGTTGGGTACCCACTGGATTGCAACACGGTTCCAAGCATTCGGGAAGTGAAGGTTAACGATACAAAGACTCCGCCCTGTGTTCGTGGAGCTTATATTCTCAGGAGAGTGACACAGGAGAAACGAGAGAACAAGTTCTACACCTTCAAAGAGGGATGTAACCGATGGAAAAATGCAGCGAATACAGTGATGCACTACAAGTGGACGAGGAGGACAGGGCAGCGAGGACCGCAAAGGCAAAGGCCCTGGGGCAGGACACAGTGTGACATGACTGTGCACAGAGCAGAGGCCAGCGTGTCTGGAGCAGAGCGAGGCGGGGATGCAGGAGCAGGGAGGAGGGGGGAACGTGGCCGGGTCCTGTGGGGCTGGAATCATCAGAACCTCATTGTAGGAGGAGGAAACTGATGCCAGCAGAGTCAACGTGACTTTTCCAAGGCACACAGTGGGGCGGTCATCAATGTGGCGCTACACTAGACTCTGCCAACCCCCAGTTCAGAGTTTTCCCCACTTAACACAACCTCACTCTCGTAAAAAAGAAAACATGAGTAGGAATATCAGAGCCCATTTTTCTTGTTTCTGTGAAGCCTCGTTGTCATAAATTAAGCCACATCCTTCTAAGGGAGGAGACTGCTTTCTGTGCCAGCTGCTAGAAATGCCCTGAAGAGATGATCTCTTACTCTCTTCTGATTATTTCCATTCTGCTGAGAACATGGATTAGCCAAGAGCTGATATTTCTAAAAGCTTACTGAAGGAAAAGTAAAAAAAGAAATTCTGAGCTAATTTCGAAGTACGTAATCATTTAATCCTGGTAGGATTTCACACCAGTGGTTATTCACCAGCACACACAAATCACTCCCATGAAAGCTTTATGACCTAGAAAAACCAGAAAATGAAGAGATTGCGTCCTGCTCTGCCTCCTGTACTTTCTCCCCACCCTCTATCTTTGGCCCAGTTATCTGTTATTATGTTTCTACCATTCTTCCCCAGAAGAGTTAATTTATTTTTATGAATTATGGTCTCTTTTCTGGTAACTCTGTGTCCTAGTGTTCATACATGATCTTCCTGAGGAATCTCAGTGTCTGCTTTCCCACGTCATAGGCTCGGTGTTACGATTCAACAAATAATGTACATCTCATGCTTTGCAGATTGTAAAATACTAATCTAATGTTAGCTACTGGCTTAGTATTTCACTAATTACCACTGCCATTCTCATCTGGAAGGGGAATCTCAGCAGCATGTTCAACTCTGAGTTCATCACTGACATTTATTTTTTTAATTTATTTTATATATTTATTTTTTTTGTTAAACAATTTATTTTAAAATTTACATCCAAGTTAGTTAGCATATAGTGTAACAATGATTTCAGGAGTAGATTCCTTAACGCCCCTTACCCATTTAGCCCATCCCCCCTCCCGCAACCCCTCCAGCAACCCTCTGTTTGTTCTCCATATTTAAAAGTCTTTTTTATTTTGTTCCCCTCCCTGTTTCTATATTATTTTTGCTTCCCTTCCCTTATGTTCATCTGTTTTGTATCTTAAAGTCCTCATTTGAGTGGAGTCTTATGATACTTGTCTTTCTCTGACTGACTAATTTTGCTTAGCATAATACCCTCTAGTTCCATTTAAAATCCTCCCTCCACTGTACTGCTTATGGGAGGAGAAAACAGGTTAAATCTAGTGTTTGTCTGCCTCAAGGTCAAATCTGCTGTCCCAGCTGCCCATAACTCTCTGGTGGCACTGTCTGAAAACATTCTGTTCCCGTGTCAGACCATGAATGAAATTATGTGTTCTGGTTGATTTAAAAGAGAATAATTAGGGGCATGTGGGTTGCTTAGTCAGTTGAGCACCCACCTCTCAATTTTGGCTCAGGTCATGATCCCTACAGTCATGGGAAGGAGCCCTGTGTTGGGCTCCATGCTGAGTGTGGAACCTGCTTAGCGTTCTCTCTCTTGCTCCCTTTGTCCCTCTTCTGTTCTCCCTCTCTCAAATTAAAAAACAATTAAAGAGAATAATTATACAAATATCAGCAGGTAATTTTCTCACCCATAAATTGTCTTATCCTGTATGTCTTTCTTTTTGCAAATTCCTCATCCCCGATGTTAGATATGGGATTAAAACCATAACAGTAAGGAATTGAACTGTTTTGCTTTCCCATCTTCGGAATTTAGAGCTAGCTGTATTCTACAAATTTATGGGTTCATGGATGTGTCTCTAAACCCTGTCTTCCAGACATCCCACATGTCAGCATTCTTTAGGTGTTTGTGATTTTATCCCATTGGGCTTTACCTTAGCTGGCTACTTGCACAGTGTACCTAGACCTGACTGTGTAGATATGTTTTATATATTAAGCCAATGACAACTAATGTAGTTACTGTGTTCAGAAGTATTATGTAGGCCTTATAAAAATGAGGAATGGAACAGATTTACAATGTCTATTTTAGAAGTAAGGGGGCAGTTGGGGCGCCTGGGTAGCTCAGTCGGTTAGGTGCCCGACTTCAGCCCAGGTCATGATCCTACACTTCCTTAGTGGGTTTGAGCCCCCTGTCGGGCTCTGTGCTGCTGGCTTGGAGCCTGCTTCAAATTCTGTGTCTCCCTCTTGCTCTGCCCCTCCCGCTCTTGTGCTTTGTCTCTCTGTCTCCCCAAAATACATGAACATTAAAAAAGAAGTAAGGGGGCAGTTGGAGGGGTTTAAGTCTTGTACTTGCCATTTTGAACCTATATTATTCAAGTATGTACAACGAATTTTTCTGTCATAATTTTAGTTCGGTAACATTCATGAATTAACCGTGTAGGAAATAAAATGCATACAAACTGCCAGCACTGACATGTAGCAAGTACTACCCACTGCTGTCTACAATCAGAAAGCTTCTAGGCTGGCAAAAGGAGTAGGTAACCTACATAGATGCTTTGCTCAGCTGATCTTATGTGTTGTGATGAATGGCCTAGGGTGTTAAAGAAGCACAGAGGAAGCGTGTTCAATCATTCCTATGATGCAAGGAAAGCTTCCTGGCAAAGTTCATTTCTGTGATGGTCTAGAGGAACACAAAGATACTGAACCTCAAGAATAAGGGGAACAGCACCTGACAGCTAGAGGGGATCGCATGAGCCTAAGTGGGAATTCATGCGTTTCAAAAATCTGCAAATTTAGTTTAATGGAGGAATCATCCATAGTGATGATGGCATTGCTCAGAGAGGTTGCAGGTGTTGGGCAGTGAGAATAGGGGGACTAATAAACTTGTCTTCTGTGGATGTAAGAAGCTGGTTGGAATGTCAGTAGATGAGGTTTATGAACTATCTCATAGCTTGATGCTATTGTTGGCATTGAAAGTGAATAATTTGCCACACATTCTTTATTTCTTCTTGCAAACTAATTAAGAGATAGTCATAGGAGTTAGACAAATTGACATATTAATGTAAGCATTATTTCTGGTTGTGTCAAATTCAAAAATGTGATATGAGTGTGTATTCAGGTTGACTTTCTACTATGTTATTTTCAAGTGTAAACTTGGGAAGACATACCTTAGGATGAGTCAAGATCTACCAAACAATTACCATGGCTCATTTTTCTACTGAAGAAAATCATTGAATCACTAAGGTGGACATACTTTTATGTGGACATATAGAGAGAGGCCTCTAGAAAAGCTCCTCTCAAACTATCAATAAGCAACGACCACATTTTCCAATTCCCAAATCTGTAGAATAAGGTTTTTGTAAAATAAAGTAAATTTGTTGAAAAGTAAAATTTTAAATAATCATAGAACACGGAAGTCTCATCTCTGTTATTGTGTTGAAAGCCATAAAATATATTATAACAAGGATTACTATACCAAATTTAGGAAACAAATGGAAGACTGCAGAAATGTGCACACTGTATCTTGAAAGTGTGCATATTGGTGTTTACTATAGAGAACTTATATTACATCATGAAATTTTGTCATTCTGTGATTATAGTTAAACAAAAAGTTACGAATGGAATAGTGAAAACCTTGTATTAAAAGCCTATCTATACCTTTTGAAGCAATGCCATGCTGTGCATATCATATTTAAAATGTTACCGTATCAAATGAGTTTGCATCTTTCTGGTTAATTTTTCTAACATAGTTTGGCTTGATGTCAATGCTACGTGTAGGCAATAATTTATGATTAAACCATTTTTTTGTGTGTGTATTGTTTGCTTAGGTATTGCTTTTTTACTGTTAGTAGTCAGGAAACCTGTCTCCAAATGGTCTATTAACAATGATAAGAGGCATGAAATTAAGGGCCACTATTTAAGGAAATCATTTTATTATTTTAAGGACATTTATTTCTGTCTTTTATTTAAACTTAAGCAAACAATGTTGTATTTCCATTATTTACCTTCTATGCTTCTTTAGTAACCACTTCCAACAATTTATGCCAGACACTTACATTAAATTCAAATGATCCTTCAATGAAAGAAATGGAGTCAGGATTCTTGAATTTCCTTGATGTTGATTTTGTTTAATGGAAAATGAAATTCAACACATTCTATGAAATTTGTATGCTGTTCAGTGATTAATTTTTTCCTGATGTCTAATATAGCCCTTCACTCATTTTAATGAAGATTATTTTATGAAATATGTCATAACATTCTGTAGAAACTTTGTTCTTCCAAACTTCTATATTTACCTCTAAAACTCATTCCCTAGTGAAAAATACATGGTATGTAAGCATTCAGCATATTAACAATTCCTAAGTTAGTCAAATAAGAAAATCTGGCTGGCCCATTCATAGCCTTAGGAACTGAGACAAACAATGTTTCCTATTTTGAACAAACCCTAAAAGTTCATTCTGTAGCTCAAGCATCTCAGTAGAACTTTTCTCCATAATAATTATTACTCTACATCAGGCAGTACTTTTTATTTTTGATCAGTTTCTGGGGTATTACACAACAAAGAGAATCATCTTGAATTTAACACATTAACTTTCACACAATTCCAGATTCTTGTTATAGTACTAATCACATTATTCAGCTTAGCTAACTTATTTTTTATACCAAGTCTTTTGATTTATGCTCTGATGTAAATTCCATAATCTTGTTAGCTACGGCAGTGTTTATTTGTTCCTATTACTGTTCAATCAGAACATACTTCTACACCACACATAAACCCTAAACTACATTTGTTGACATTGTATCCTTCATAGTTTTATAACACTTCAGAATTAGTTGAGTTTGTCAGCAAGTGTTGAAACAGCCCAGGCTCTTCCCATCGCACTTCTTTGTCTGTTTATAGAGCTTGGGGACAGAAAGGATGCCAAGTGATGATGACTCTCCATGTCTGGGTGGCACTCGGGTGTGTTATTTGTGTATGGTGAGGCACGTCTCCATCTGAGTTCTCTGTGCCCCTTCCAGTGGTCCTGCCTGGTCTCTTCCTCTCCTGGGTCCTGAGCCCGTCAGGTATAGAGACCTGGGACCAAGAAAGTCGGCAGACAGGACTGCAGACCGCTGCTAATTCCTCATTAACAGTGCACAGCTGTGACCAGCAGCTTCTCAATCCCCCACCAGGGATGCAGGGTCCAAGCCCTCCCGAGGGCCCCGAGAAGCGACCCATAAGTCCTTCCCACCCATCCCTGCTCTCCCCCAGGCTTGCCCCGGGAGCACCTGTGGAGTCTCCCAGGTCACCAGTGCACTGACTCCTGAATGGACCAGCTGGAGCAGTAGGGACTGAAGCAGCACTGGGTACGTGGAGGCTGGATGCCCTTCCTCGTCTCTAATCGCACCTCCGCAGCAGAGGGGTGAGAGCTCCCGACCCCTCAGCAGCAGGAATTCATCAGCCGAGATCAGGCACCCCCTAGACAGGGTGTAGGGGCTCCTGAAAAGTCTCCTCCCTGTGCCCTACCTGGATTTATCCCACAGTGAGCCAAGCACTGAAGCTGCTGCTAAATTGCCCATCCCCATGGGATGGTCTGAGAAGCCTCTCTGTCCTGACGGAAATAGGTGGTTCAGACTCTTTTTCAGAGAACAACTTCGGGGTGCAAAGGAGAGCATGAGGCAGAGGCCACCGTGGCCGTTAAGTTTCAGAACTGAGGGTGAGGTATCAGCACCCCCTTCTCACCCTTTCTGGGTCAGAAAAATGTGGAAGGTGTGGGCTGGGGACCAGGAGTAGGGATCAGAGGACAGCACCACCACATTCTATTTGATGTGGAAGCAGTCTTGTGTTCAACTTTCTTTTCTCAGCTCCATTGGCAAAGGAAGTTCTTTCTCTTTCTGATCAATTCTTTTTTAACTGTTTTTTATTTTTGAGAGAGAGAGAGCAGAGGAGGGGCAGAGAGAGGGGGAGATTGGATCCCAAACAGGGGTCCATGCTCACAGCAGAACCCAATATGAGGCTCGAACTCACGAGCCATGAGATCATGACCTGAAGTGAAGTTGGATGGTTGACTGAGCCAACCAGGTGCCCCTCATCAGTTCTAATCTGATACTCTCAGCCTACCTTCAAGCCATAGTTTTTTCCAAGTTCAGCACCCCTGTGTTTTCAACACTCTTTAGTTCAGTTCCCATCTCATCTTTTTGTTTTTGTAACATATATTAATGCATGATTGATCAGGTTTTGAAATTGAGAACTAGAAATGCAGAGGAAAGGAACGCAACAGGAATGGGCTCAAGGAAAATTATAAGTGCTAAAAGTAATAATGATTATTCTATCTAACATGCTTTGGGGATGCACTGTGTTTCAGGCAGAATTGTTTTATTCATGTTTTTAAAACTTTTTATTGCTTTTTAAGTGAAAACATCATTTCACAATTCAATTCATATACTTAGATCAAAAACTGTTTTTGATGTGGCCTCTTCTCTATGATTATCTGTGGAGAGCCCGTTCTGCTGGTCTTTGGGTCATGTTGTGGGTTCGTAACCCTGATGTGAGTGTTATTTGGCATATTCATGGGATGAGGTGAGTTCAGGATCCTCCTAGTCTGCTATCTTCCCAGAAGTCCCAGAATTGCTTTACATGTTATTTTATTTATCCTTAAAAAATACCTGTAAAAGAGACACATTTATTCTTTATCCCTACTATAGGTAAAAGAGATAAAGGCTTGGAGAAGTTGAGAATCTCAACAACTTGTATGTGGAAGAAGTAGGATGTGAACCTAGATAATGTGGCCTTGGAGCGTGCTCTAGATCTGAACCACTGGGCTGACTTGGGAATACTCGGAACAAGGAAAATGGACCTTTGTGATAGGTTTCCCTCTCACTCTTTCCTTCTCCACATTCAGGATGGGGATCTCAAATTCTGATAAAATGAAGTTCAAAGTACTCAATCAATTCAGCCCAAACCCTATTAGAAAGCTGGGACTTAGCACATGTTGTTAGAGTTCAGTCCTGGAACTCTTCCCTTCTGCCTTCTTTTTGTCTTACTGCTGCCAGCCACATTTAATATGTTCTTGTTCTGCTCTTCCCTGGAGGGGAAACTTGTCTCTCAAGCCCCTTGGGCAGGACACAGTACCTGAGCCACTCTGAGGACAGGGAGGCTGTCTGAGAAGGATCCATAGCAAAGGGCGAGGGAGGACACGGGCTCTGGCCTGGAACCCACGGGGCGGAGGCATCAATGGAGGGAGACGGGTCTCACAGCCTGCAGCAGGTGCAGGCAGGTCTGTGTGCCCCCAGTGACCCTGCCAGTACAAAGGTGCGCATGTATGAATGGAATCAGAGCGAGGACACCCTCAGCTTGGAAGTGAGACCCAGGACCAGATGATGTGCAGAGTCTGTGTGAGTGGCAGAGGCGGCCTCTACTGCCCAGAGGGAAATTGCTGTCAAGTGAGGAACATGGCAAGGCTTCCAGGAGAGGAAGCAGTCCTGGACTGGGATCCAGGGGTCCTTGTTCCGTATCCCAGATATGTGTGACCTTAGCTTTTCTGTGCATTGGTGTCCTGATCACGGAAAGGGTCCCAAGACAGGGTGATACTGTGCATGCAGCACACAGGAGAGGCCCCAGGACTTCAGCCCTTAGCTCAGAGACGTTGCTCTGCCTGGAGCTCAGGAGGAGGGGCATCCTACTTCCACCCCCTCGACATGTCCCTTGGCAACTCCTGACTCAGAGAAGATGCTGAACTGTGTGAGGCCTGGAGACCATGTGAGACTGGGCAGAGGGCAGAGCAGGCAGTGAAAGATGAGAAGCTGCAACTGTGTCTATAGAAAGCCAGGCACAAAGCAGAGGCTGAGGCTGGAGGTTGGGAGCAGGGTCTTTGCCTCTCCCTCTCCCCTTTCTCTTAGCCTTTGAGAGGAGATGGAAGGAGAAGAAGTGTGGACTGCGGGAATGTGGGATATGGGGCAGTTGTCCCTGGAATTTTGCCATAAGGAAGTGTGTTGATAGGGCCCACACCCTGAGTTCAGGACTTTTTTATGGGGCCCCTGCCTGGTACAGGTCATGTTTGTCCTGTGGTTTGGGGAGAGACGTTCCCAGGCCCTGAGGGTGTTGACATCTTTCTTTCCTTGGAAAGGCTGGCCCTGTCTTGTTGGTCCTAGAATGACATCCCCCACCCATGGGTCGTCAGGAGGAGAGGAACCCATGGGTCCCCCACCATGAGAGAGTGTAGACCAGACCCCGTGACTTGGCAAAGCCTTATTCTTCAGAAGGAAGTTCTGGTTTCTAAACCAATAAGACTTTTATTTGGAAAGTCTATCCTGGTTTATTACCTAACACTTCTCTGCAAGAGTCAAAATGTAGGGCTGTGAAAAAAGGCCCAGGAGGCACTGCTGCAGAGAAGCCTAGAGCACACATGGACCATGAAATGCTTGATAGCCATCCCTCCCGCCCCCATGCCCAGACCACTGTATTCTCTGCTCACCTACCCCTTCATTCCCTGGAACAGCTTAAAATACCAAATGTAATATCTCATGAAGTTCATGGACATAACTGTGGTCTTTAGGAAGAGCGTGGAAAGCACATTTAGCTTGCATCCTTTTTCTAGGCTGTTCCTTATCCACCTAAACCCAGGTAAGTAAAGTTTGTCCACATCCACCATTGGATGCACCATACTGCACTGTCATTGTGGTATCTGACCCAGTCCCTTCCACTGCACCCAAACCTTGATGCTCTTCTGTGTCCTCTGGGTGATCAAAACTTTTCCAGACTGAGCTCTTCAGAACCCAAAGGGTCTGTCCATGGACAAAGAACAGAAGAAAAAAGAGCCGCACAACTGAGTCAAGGGATGAGTTTCTACACTGGTCAAAGCAGGGATTAATTTTCACAACCCAGGCATTTTGAACTATTATGAATAGAGCTGGAGGTAAGAATTTCAAAGCCGTTGAAAGCTGGGACAAAATACTAGACAAACTAGAAGGAATATACTGTTTGGGAGGGTAAGTGAGCTAATAAAGTGGCTTCTGGAAAAAGACTTTGGAAGAGGAGCTTTGTCTGAGCACCTGTGGGTGAATGAATGGAAAAAGAGACATTCCATATACGCTTCCTTCTGACTTATAGCTTCCCTGGGGTAGAGGGGGGCACAGAGAATGTTGGCAAGATTGGGCTTGTTTGACACGAATAACTTCCTCTGGGACAGGTCATCAGGAAAAGCATATTCCAATGCTTTCATGTGCCTGGGATGTTGAGGAGACATTCCTCCCAGAGATGACTGTCAGAAGAGTGTGGTCTGTAATCAGATGAGTTTTGATTCAAATACTAGTTTTATTAACCAGATGGGTATCCTGGAGTAGGTCTGTTGACCTGTCAGAAGCCAGATTCCTTCATTTATTATATGGAACCATTAGCAAACCCACAGACGGCTAGGAAATCCATAGGCCAGCATAGGGCTGTCAGCAAATGCTTTAGTACCCAAAGGCTGGACCCTCACCCCCACCTATCTGAAATCTCTGGGGAACTGATGATTGCTTCTCACAGGCCTCATTCATACCCTGCAGGGACAGAGCCAGGTGGAACCAGGAGATGGAAATGGATCCTGTACTGGCTGCTCTCAACCAGACTGTGCTCATCTCTGGGCCCGGTCCCTTTGTCCTGCTGGGGGTGCCAGGACTGGAGACCTTGCATGCCTGGCTTGCGGTGCCTGTATGTCTGCTGTACATGGCTGCTTTGGCAGGGAATGTCCTTCTACTGGGGCTGGTGGCAGCTGATAAGACACTTCAGGCACCCATGTACCAGCTGCTGGGGCTTCTGGCAGCTGCTGACTTGGTTCTGGCCACATCCACGGTACCCAAAGCTCTGGCTGTGCTGTGGGGTCTGTCAGCAGAGATCTCTTTCGCGGCCTGCCTAGCTCAGCTCTTTGTTACCCATGCGGCCTTCATTGCTGAATCTTCAGTGCTCCTGGCCATGGCCGTGGACCGCTATGTGGCCATCTGTCAGCCTCTGCGCTATGGGGCATTGCTGACACAGCGTGTGGTGGGTGGAGTGGCGGTGGCTGCCGTGACTCGTGGTGCCTGTGTCATGGCACCCCCTGTGGCCCTGCTCCAAAGACTGCCTTACTGTGGGCAGCGGGAGCTCCCCCACACCTACTGTGAACACATGGGTGTGGCTCGGCTGGCATGTGGTGACACGCGCCCCAACGTTTGGTACGGACTAGCCACCACACTTCTATCCCCAGCACTGGACTTTGGGCTCATCACCACTTCCTATGCCTTCATTCTCCGTGCTGTCTGTCGCCTGCCGTCCCACGGTGCCCGCTGCAAAGCCTTGGGTACCTGTGGGGCCCATGCCAGTGTCATCACTCTCTTCTACACACCCGCTCTCTTCTCTTTCCTGGCCCACCGTTTCGGCCGCCATACGGTGCCCGGCCACATCCACATCCTACTGGCTAACCTGTATGTGGTGGTGCCCCCTGCCCTGAACCCTGTGGTCTATGGAGTACGTACCCAACAGATCGCTCAGAGGCTCAGGCACTTGCTTCGATCGTGCTGGGTCGGAGCCATAAGGGGTGTGAGCCCTGAGAGGACCTCCCATAGCAGTGAATGAGCACATGTTTTCTGCAGCTTGTGCGTCAGATGGCCAAGTAGTGCTACAGCAATCCTTGGAGCAGAGCTCTGACCAGGGCATCTTCATCATCTGCCGATAGGTGGCGCTATGGTCACCCCAGCCCTGTTCCCATCTCGTGGACAGAATGCACACTGAACACATCTCACCACAGGGGTCTACCGTGTCTATAGACTTTTCCTGCTCTTTCTAACTCTGTATTGATCTCCACAGTTGCATCTCACACACATAGAACAGACTGGGCCTGGACTGTGGCAAACAGGGAGGCCCAGGATGCAGCCTGGTCATCAAGATCTCATCTTTCCCCATCACTCTGACCAGCCAGGGCCAGATTACTGAAAAGTTGCTCTGAGTGGGGCCTTTTGTATAGCGCATGACGCTAAGCAGGAACTCCATGTTTGCTGAAGGAATGAAGACAGGAGGGCCTGAGGAAATGGCGCAATATGAATAAAAGAGCACACAGCTCTGGAAATTGATGTGCTTTCTGACCTGGAGACTAACACCTAAATCTTGAGAGAGCTGCTTGTTCTGGGAGGGAAGGCAGTGGACTACCCCATGATGCCCACCTAAGGTCTTTCTCCTGTCTGCTCATGTGCCGAGGCTTCCCCTGCTCTCCCGGCTAGATCCCCTCACTAGTTTTCATTGGCAGAATATAGGAAGATGACCCCAGCACTAGTTGTCGTGCTTCAGGCCCTGTGTTCTTTCATACTTCCTCCTTTCCATCCCTTTTTCCATAACGTTCTAGTAACACCCACCTGCGCAGTGATTCGGGATAGGTTTTCTGCTCCAGGTAGCTTAGGGTTCCCAACTCATTCCTCTCATACCTCCCTAACCTCTGTGGCTCCTCTGGGACAGAGGCTAGGCCGCAGGAGCTGATGGAGAATGGATCCCAGGCCGTGAGCAGGGAGTCAGAAGGTGAAAATCTGTAAAGCAAGATGAAGGTATGGTCTCTCATCAAGGATTGCCCAAGAAGAGTCCAAGTCATTTCTTCCTGGAGTCATCCATTCACTTAAGCTCTCTCATCCTTTCCCTAGGAGGAAAAGTAAAGACTTCATATGCCTTTCTCTTGTAGGTATTATGTGCTGGGCAAAGGGCTATAAAGGACGGGATGCATTAGCAAATGGCCTTTATGCTGAATGTCTATGATATCTGAATTGAGGTTGCAATGACAAGTAGGAAAATAATAAGGGATACAAATTTCTCAATGGGAAAATGCAGTCTTCATAGGAAATCTGACATCCTCTTAGGTTTTTGGGGGTTTGAGACTCACCACTGCCTGGGAAGTTCTCAGTAGACATAGTGGAAGAGAAAGGGGTAATTTCTGGTGGCCAGCCCTAGGAACACTGAGCTATGACTCAGGACCAACTCTTCCTTTTCTTTAGGGTACCCCAGGTACCAGGCCCAGAGGACCAGAGGCTTGACAAGAAGATATTGGGAGGGGGCTCTCTTGAAGGACAGGGAGTGGAGGCTGCTGACATCCGGAGCTTGAATTAGCAGATACATTTGAACACTAGTTGGGTGGGATGGAAACATATAGAGTGCTCAGAACAGTGAGGAGGACAGACTTCTAGATGTGAGGGAAGGCACAGAGCAGAGCAGCCAGCACTGTGCTGCTGAAGCAATCCCCCCAGATTCACAGCTTGGCCTGCATCCAAGGTCACTTAATTAAATAAATGGCTTCTGTCCTGGAGATGGAGCAGGTAGGGTTACATTTTCCTCTAGAGTATTCCTCCCTTGAAGTTGAGGGAAAGACCATAGTCCCTCCTGAAAGAGACCCATCCCAAGGCCCCTTCAGTGTGTCTCAGGTTAGTCTTAATCTATGTGGACAGGAGGGCCCAGCAGATGGAGGACAGATCTCAGCTTGAGAACACGACGATAAAGATCTTGTTTGTGTAAGAAAGTCACTTCCAGCCCTTCTCTGGAAGCACAAACACACTTTCAGCCCTTCTCTGGAAGAACAGCCCTCTCCTCCCATGCCCCGCCCTGTCCCTTTCCAACCCCCCTCACACCCTCAGACCTTTCAGATGATGAAATCCTTATCTCTCCTACTGAGACCATTCACATGGACAAGAGATAAAAGCCTAGGGGAACTCACAGGTCTTGCTCCCCTCCTGCAGCAGATCCAACATGCAGTCTTCCTTGGCTCTCCTGATAAGCATCCTACTGCTGCCTCTGGCACTCCCAGGACGGGCTCAGGTACAGGCAGAGGATGGAGGGATCTCAAGTGGGTGAAGAGATGGTTCTGGGTTTTGGACTGGCTTCCCTCACTGCTCTGATCTATTTCAAGAAGCCCCAGGTTCTGAGAGAGAGTGAAGGTGGAGTGACCCAGGGATGTCTGAAAGGAGGATGGGGTGCCCAATATGCTCTGATTGTTGCTGGGCTTGGGTAGGCATAGGGCGACAGAGGGAAAACAAGGATGAACTCTGGGCTGTACATCCTGCTCTTTTATGAGGCATCATTTCCTGCAGAAATATGCCACCCTTTTCTTGTATGAAGGACGCTGGAACTAAAGAAGGACAACCTGGGCTATTGTAAGCATGCACCCTTTGTGTCATGATCCCCAAAAGCTAAACCACTGGGCTGGAGTTGCAGACTGAAGACACAGCCAAATTAACTCCCAGAGCCACAGAAGATATGTGTGGGACTATTCAGAGAAGGACAGTGGCCACACATCTTGATTCTTGAAAACTCTATAAGGAAACCCTAGATGGTTCTTTTTTTTTTTTTTTTTTTTTTTTTTTTTTTTTTTTTTTTTTTTACATTCTGAGAACCTCTGGTTTTTCAACTACAAAATAAAGAATTCAAGTCATACCTTCCTGTGTTCTTGGGAATGCTAAATATCAGTCCAGACTTTGGTGCCTCATGGTGCTGTTAATATTCATTCCCTTCTTTGACAATTTGGAACTCTCTGTTCCTGCTGTCTTCAAGACAAAGTGAACTTGTGGGAATCTACTTATGTCCAGAGTAGAGGTACTGCAGCCACCAAGCTAGTCCCTGAACATTTCTTTTCAGATCATCTTTCCTCTTTTCCACAGAGCCTCAGAGAAGAGTCTACTCCCAGTTCTGTGAACTGCAGCCAGACCCAGTCAGTGCACGAGGTAGGGTGAGGATGGTCCACCAGTAGGAGCTGGAAGGAGACTATATTTCAGCTCTGGGAAATCAAGGGAAGGGTCAGTCAAACTCACGGCAGAAGGAGACTTAGACAGTCATGAACACCCTCCTGTGCAAAGAGAGCTCTTCTCAGACTCTCCAGAGTAGGGTCAGCTCTTCTGCTTCATGTTCCCAAACCGTGCACTGTGCTCCAATGTATTTCATTATGCTTAACGTGCCTGTGATCTTGCTTTTGCAGCTGGTGCCAGGCTCTATGGGCAAGGATGGCCTGTGCCATTGTGTGGTTCACCTGGCCAATGACCTCATTCCCCTGAAGAAGCTGGAGCAGCTACAGAGTACAGCCCAGGAGCTCATGGACAAGTATGATCAGGAGCTCTTGAGGGTGAGTGCTGGAGCTACGGGTTGAGGCTGGGAGTTACATGAGCACATTCTCTCCTGCATCCAGCATGAGGATGAGCTGGGCCAGTAGAGAAATTCCTGGAGAAAGCATAGCCCTCATCTTTGAGATGAATCCTGAGTGTGAAGGAAAAAATTAGGTATTGTCCTTGGGATTCTCAGAGGCCATTACCATACAGAGAGGTTTGTGGAGGATGTGCTTTCCTACATTAACAGGCCAATTCGTGGGTATAAGTGCAGTGGGAGATGGGAAGAGGTTAGAGAAGAAGAAGGAAGTGGAATGGCCGGTGGAAAGGAGACAGAAAAGAGTTTGAATTGAATAGGGGCAATATCTGAAGAGACTTGTGGACCAGGCTAGTGAACTTGGAATTGATGCTGTCAGTAGAGTGAGGAGTGAATGGAAATGTGGCATCCAGCATGTGATGTGGGCAGTTGCTTTTTGTAATGGGCACTTGGGGAAGGTTGATGAGAGAGGGCCTGAAAGCTAGCTGTCTGTGTCCATTCATTCACTCACCAAGACATTCCTGAGAATGTGGCTGTAATCAGGAAAGGGGAGAGAGAACCTGGGTATACAGAGGAGAGAGTCATTTTTTTTCTGTAGCAAAGAGGGACACAATGTCCTCAGCTATGAAATGGAAATAACACTAATGCTCACCTCAAGAGCTGTTTTTGTTTTTGTTGTTGTTTTTGTTTGTTTGTTTTTTACTTACATCCAAATTATTTTATTTATTTATTTATTTATTTATTTATTTATTTTTCAATATATGAAATTTATTGTCAGATTGGTTTCCATACAATATCCAGTGCTCATCCCAAAAGGTGCCCTCCTCAATACCCATCACCCACCCTCCCCTCCCTCCCACCCCCCATCAACCCTCAGTTTGTTCTCAGTTACTTACATCCAAATTAGTTAACATATAGTATAATAATGATGATTTCAGGAATAGAATTTAGTGATTCATCACTTACATATAACACCCAGTGTTCATCCCAACAAGTGCCCTCCTAATTCCTGTCACCCATTTAGCCTTTCCCCCCACCCAAAACCCCTCCAGCAACCCTCAGTTTGTTTTCTGTATTTAAGAGTCTTTTTGGTTTGTCTCCCTCTCTGTTTTTATCTTTTTTCTTCCCTTCTCTTTGTTCATCTCTTGTTTTTTAAATTTCACATATGAGTGAAATAATATATTTGTCTTTCTCTGCTGATTTATTTCACTTAGCATAATACATTCTAGTTCCATACACACTGTTGCAAATGGTGAGATTTCATTCTTTTTGATCACCAAGTAAAATTCCTTTGTATATATATACCATATCTTCTTCATCCATTCATCAGTTGATGAACATTTGGGCTCTTTCCATACTTTGGCTATTGTCGATAGCGCTGCTATAAACATTGGGGTGCATATACTCCTTCAAATTAGCACTCCTGTATCCTTTGGATAGATACCTAGTAGCGCAATTGCTGGGTTGTAAGGGAGTTCTATTTTTAATTTTTTGAGGAACCTCCACACTGTTCTCTAGAGTGGCCTCACCAGTTTGCATTCCCACCAGCAGTGCAAAAGGGTTCCTCTTTTTCTGCATCCTCGCCAACATCCATTGTTGGCTGAGCTATTAATTTTAGCCATTCTGACGGGTGTGAGGTAGTATCTCATTGTGGTTTTGATTTATATTTCCCTGTTGATGAGTGATGTTGAGCATCTTTTCACGTGTCTGTTAGCCATCTGGTTGTCTTCTTTGGAAAAGTGTCTTTTCATGTCTTTTGCCCATTTCTTCACTGTGTTATTTATTTCTGGGGTGTTGAATTTAGTAAGTTCTTTGTAGATGTTGGGTGCTAACCCTTTATCTGATATGTCATTTGTAAATATCTTCTCCCATTCTGTCAGTTACTTCTAGTTTTGTTGATTGTTTCCTTCACCATGCAAAAGCTTTTTATCTTGATGAGGACTCAATAGTTCATTTTTGCTTTTGTTTCCCTGGCCTCTGGAGACATGCTGAGTAAGAAGTTGCTGTGGCTGAGGTCAAAGAAGTTGTTGCCTGATTTCTTCTCTAGGATTTTGATGGCTCCTTGTCTTAAGTTTAGGTCTTTCATCCATTTTGAGTTTGTTTTTGTGTATGGTGTAAGAAAGTGGTCCAGGTTCATTCTTCTGCATGTTGCTGTCCAGTTTTCCCAAACATTTGCTGAAGAGACTGTGTTTTCTCCATTGGATATTCTTTCCTGCTTTGTCAAAGATTAGTTGGCCATATGTTTGTGGATCCATTTCTGGGTTCTCTATTCTGTTCCATTGATCTATGTGTCTGTTTTTGTGCCAGTACCATAGCGTCTTGATGATTGTAGCTTCATAATACCACTTGAAGTCCAGAATTGTAATGTCTCCAGCTTCAGTTTTCTTCTTCAGGATTGCTTTGGCTACTTGGGGTCTTTTCTGGTTCCATACAAATTTTAGAATTGTTTGTTCTAGCTCTGTGAAGACTGCTGGTGTTATTTTGAAAAGGATTGCATTGAATATGTAGATTCTTCTGAGTAGTATCGATATTTTAACAATATTTGTTCTTTCAATCCATGAGCATGGAGTGTTTTTCCAGTTTTTTGTGTCTTCTTCAATTTCTTTCATAAGCTTTCTATAGTTTTCAGTGTAGATTTTCACTTCCTTAGTTAAGTTTATTCCTAGGTATTTTATAGTTTTTAGTGCAATTATAAATGGGATTGATACATTTATTTCTCTTTCTGCTGCTTCATTATTGGTGGATAGAAATGCAACTGATTTCCGTGCATTGATTTTATATCCTGCGACTTTGCAGAATTAATGGATCAGTTCTAGTAGTTTTTTGGTGGAGTCTTTTGGGTTTTTCATATGGAGTATTATGTCATTTGTGAACAGTGTAAGTTTGACTTTCTCTTTGCTGATTTGGATGCCTTTTATTTTTTTGTGTTTTCTGATTACTGAGGCTAGGACTTCTAACACTATGTTGAATAACAGTGGTGAGAGTGGACATGCTTATTGCGCTCCTGACATTAGTGGGAAAACTATGTTTTTCCCCATTGAGGATGATATTAACTGTGGGTTTTTCATATATGGCCTTTATGATCTTGAGGTATGATCTTTTTACCCCAAATTTCTTCAGGGTTTTTATAAAGAAAGGGTGTTGTATTTTATCAAATGATTTCTCTGCATCTATTGAAAGGATAATGTGGCTCTGATCCTTTCTTCTATGTGAAAGTATAATGTGATGTATAATATTGATTGATTTGTGGATATTGAGCCAGCCCTACATCAAGGAATAAATCTCACTTGATCGTGTAGAATAGTTCTTTTAACATATTGTTGGATTCGGTTTGCTACTATCTTGTTGAGAATTTATGCATCCATGTTCATCAGGGAAATTGGTCTATAGTTCTCCTTTTTAGTGGGTCTTTGTCTGGTTTTGGAATCAAGGTAATGTTAGCCTCATAAATGAATTTGGAAGTTTTTCTTCCATTCTACTTTTTGGAACAGCTTCACAAGAATAGGTATTAACTCTTGCTTCAATGTTTGGTAGAATTCCCCTGGAAAACTATCTGGCCCTGGACTCTTGTTTGTTGGGAGATTTTTGATTACTGGTTTAATTTTTTTTACTGGTTATGGGTCTGTTCAAATTTTCTATTTCTTCCTGTTTCAGTTTTGGTAGTGTATATGTTTCTAGAAATTTGTCCATTGCTTCCAGATTGCCCAATTCATTGGCATATAATTGCTCATAATATTCTCTTATTATAGTTTGTATTTCTGTGGTGTTGGTTGTGATCTCTCATCTTTCATTTGTTATTTTATTTATATGGGTCCTGTGCTTTTTCTTTTTGATCAATCTGAGTAGGAGGTTATTAATTTTTTAAATTCTTTTGTTAATTCTTTCAGCTCCTGGTTTCGTTGATCTGTTCTACTTTTTCTTTTTTTATTTTAGTATCATTGATTTCTGCTCTAATCTTTAGTATTTCCTTTATTCTGCTGTTTTTGCTGTTCTTTTTCTAGCTTTTTTAGGTGTAAGGTTAGGTTATGTATTTGAGACCATTCTTCCTTTAGGAAGGCCTAGATCGCTACATACTTCCCTCTTGTGACCAGCTTTGCTGCATCTTAGAGATTATGGACTGTTGTGTTTACATTTTCATCGGCTTCCACGAACTTTTTAATTTCCTCTTTAAATTCCTGCTTGACCCATTCATTCTTTAGTAGGATGTTCTTTAATCTCCAAATATTCATGGTCTTTCCAAGTTTTTTCTTGTGGTTCATTTTGAGTTTCATATCACTGTGGTCTGAAAATATGCAAGGTATGATCTTGATCTTTTTTACTTCTTGAGGGCTAATTTGTGACCCAGTATGTGATCTATTCTGGAGAATGTTCCATGGGCACTTGAGAAGAATGTGTATTCTGCTGCTTTAGGATGAAATGTTCTGAATATATCTGTTAAGTCCATTTAGTCCAGTACATCATTCAAAGCCATTGTTTCCTTGTTGATTTTCTGCTTATGTGATCTGTCCCTTGTTGTAAGTGAGGTGTTGAGGTCCCCTACAATTATAGTATTATTATCAATGAGTTTCTTTATGTTTGTAATTAATTGATTTATATATTTGGGTGTTCTACATTGGGGCCATAAATATTTACAATTGTTAGATCTTCTTGGTGGTTAGACCCCTTAATTATGATATAATGCCCTTCTTCATCTCTTGTTACAGTCTTTATTTTAAAATCTAGTTTGTTGGATATAAGTATGGCTACTCCAGCTTTCTTCTGATGACCATTAGCATGATAGATGGTTCTCCATCCCCTCACTTTCAATCTGCAGGTGTCTTTAGGTCTAAATTGAGTCTCTCATAAGCAGCATATAGATGGGTCTAGTTTTCTTATCCATTCTGATAGCCTATGTCTTTTTTTACATTTTACTTTAAATTTTTTAAAATTTACATCCAAATTAGTTAGTATACAGTGCAATAATGATTTCAGGAGTATATTCCTTAGTGCCTCTTACCCATTCAGCCCATCCGCCCTCCCACAGCCCCTCCAGTAACCCTCAGTTTGTTCTCCATATTTATGAGTCTCTTCTGTTTTGTCCCCCTCCTTGTTTTTATATTATTTTTGTTTCCCTTCCCTTGTGTTCATCTGTTTTGTCTCTTAAAGTCCTCATGTGACTGAAGTCATATGATTTTTGTCTTTCTCTGACTGACTAATTTCACTTAGCATAATACCCTCCAGTTCCATCCATGTAGTTGCAAATGGCAAGATTTCATTCTTTTTGATTGCCGAGGAATATCCCATTGTGTGTGTGTGTGTGTGTGTGTGTGTGTGTATAGCACAAATTTTAATCCATTCATCCATCGATGGACATTTGGGCTCTTTCCATACTTTGGCTATTGTTGATAGTGCTGCCATAAACAAGGGGATGCATTGTCCCTTCGAAACAGCACACCTGTATCCTGTAAATAAATACCTAGTAGTGCAATTGCTGGGTCGTAGGGTAGTTCTATTTTCAGTTTTCTGAGGAACTTCCATACTATTTTCCAGCGTGGCTGCACCAGCTTGCATTCCCACAACAATGTAAAAGAGATCCTCTTTCTCTGCATCCTCGCCAATGTCTGTTGTTGCCTGAGTTGTTAATGTTAGCCATTCTGACCCGCGTAAGGTGGTATCTCATTGTGGTTTTGATTTGCATTTCCCTGATGATGAGTGATGTTGAGCATTTTTTCATGTGTTGGTTGGCCATCTGGATGTCTTCTTTGGAGAAGTGTCTATTCATGTCTTTTGCCCATTTCTTTACTGGATTATTTGTTTTTTTGGGTGTTGAGTTTGATAAGTTCTTTATAGATTTTGGATACTAATCCTTTACCTGATATGTCATTTGCAAATATCTTCTCCGATTCTGTCGGTTGCCTTTTAGTTTTTCTGATTGTTTCCTTCAATGTGCAGAAGCTTTTTATTTTGATGAGGTCCCAGTAGTTCATTTTTGCTTTTGTTTCCCTTGCCTCTGGAGATGTGTTGAGTAAGAAGTTGCTGTGGCCAAGATCAAAGAGGTTTTTGCCTGCTTTCTTCTCGAGGATTTGGATGGCTTCCTGTCTTATATTGAGGTCTTTCACCAATTTTGAGTTTATTTTTGTGTATGGTGTAAGAAAGTGGTCCAGGTTCATTCTTCCAGTACCACTTGCTGAAGAGACTGTCTTTATTCCATTGGATATTCTTTCTTGTGTTGTCAAAGATTAGGTGGCCATATGTTTGTGGGTCCATTTCTGGGTTCCCTATTTTGTTCCATTGATCTGAGTATCTGTTCTTGTGCCAGTACCATACTGTCTTGATGATTACAGCTTTGTAGTATGGCTTGAAGTCTGGGATTGTGATGCCTCCTGCTTTGGTTTTCTTTTTCAAGATTGCTTGGCTCCGATAGCCTATGTCTTTTGATTGGAGCTCTTAGTACAGTGACAATTAAAGTGAGTACTGAAAGATATGAATTTAGTGTTATGTGTAGAGTTGGTGATGTTCAATGGTCCTTTCTAGTCTTTGTTGCTTTGGGTCTTTTTTGTTTTGTTTTGTTTTGTCTTTTCTCCACTCAGAGAGTCCCTCTTAAAATTTCTTGCAGGGCTGTTTAGTGGTCACGAATTTCTTTAGTGTTTGTTTGTCTCAGAAACTATATTTCCTTCTATTTTGAATGACAGCCTTGAAGAATAAAGAATTCTTGGCTGCATATTTTTTTGATTTAGCATGTAGAATATATCCTGCCACTCCTTTCTGGCTTAACAAGTTTCTGTGGATAGGTCTACTGTGAAACTTATCTGTCTTTCCTTGTAGTTTAAGGATTTTTTTCCTTTGCTGCTTTTATAATTCTTTCCTTGTCTGTGTTTTGTGAATTTCACTATGATATGCCTTGTTGATGGTCAGTTTTTATTTAATCTGATGGGAGTTCTCTAGGTTTCTTGGATTTTGATGTCTGTGTCCTTTCACAGATTAGGAAAGTTTTCCAGTATAATTTGCTCACATTAACCTTCTTCCTCCTTTTCTCTTTATTCATCTTCTGGGACTCCTGTGATTCAGATTTTATTCCTTAACAGGTGACTGAGTTCTCTAAGTCTTGTGTCATACTCTTTTGCCTTTGTTTCTCTTATTTTCTGCTTCATTATTCTCCAGAATTTTATCTTCTATATCGCTGATTCATTGTTTTGTTTCATCCATCTTTGCCATTGTGACATCTATTCGAGATTGCATCTCAGTTATAGCATGTTTAATTTCAGCCTGAGTAGATTTTACTTCTTTTATCTCTGCAGAAAGGGATTCTCTGGTGTCTTCTATGCTCTTTCAACCCCAGATGGTATTTTTATTATCATGGTTCTAAATTCTAGTTCAGACATCTTACTTATATTTGTGTTGATTAAGTCCCTTGGTGTTATTTTTCGTGTTCTTTCTTTTGGCATGAATTCCTTCATTTTTGTCATTTTGGAGGAAGAAAAAATTAATAAAATAAAAAACAAAAATTGAAACATTAAATACACAATAAAAAATCAAATAAAAGAACTAGATCCTAGGTGTGTTTCAGTCTGATTGTTGAAAGAATAGATAAAAAAGGGAAAGGAGAGAAGAAAAGTTTAAGAAAAAAATTTAAAAATTAAAAAATATTTATAGAATAAAATAAAATAAAGAAAATGAAATACAATAAAAAATTTAAATAAAAATAAAATAAAGTAAAAAACTATAAATAAAATTTTCACTTTCTGTACCCAACAAAGAAAAGAAAGAAAAAAGGAAACAACTTAAGCAGAAACAGAAGCAAAGAAAGTGAACAAATAAATGAACCAGCAAACACAGTGAAACCCGAATGAAGTTACATCCAGTTTCCCCTAGAACTTAAACTAAGCACTCTAGTGGCTCCATGGTGTAATGGCTCCATTATCCACTAGGTGACGCTGCTTATCTTACTGGGGTGGATCATTGTGCATGTGTAGGATAGGTGGAAATGGCTTCACCCAACTCCCTAGTCTGTGGCACAGGAAATTCCCTCTCTCACTGACCCATGATAAAGCATCCCTCCTTTGTCTCAGGCCTTCATTCACTCCTGTCTCTACCCTGTCTGTGTCCAAGCCATCTGCCTGCCAGATGGCACCTTCCTCCAGAGTTTTATTTCAGATGGGGTTGTTTCAAAATACACTTCAGAGACCCCTTCACTTGGTCCCACTGATTCTCTGTAGGAGGGTCTTGCTGAGCAATGGCTGGGTGCCAGCTAGCCCCAGAAAATGTTTGTGTGATCCTGCAGCAACAGAGGTTCAGAGATGGTGACAAATCACAGCACACAGCCGGCTCCAGGTTTCACCATACTCTGGCGTCTTTGTCCCAATACCCTCAAATGTGGCTCCTCTCCAGGGTCCCCTGGGACCTTTGCTGTGGGGAGGCCATTTGGCCTCTACCAAATGCTCTCCAAGCAGGGGAACTGCTTCTCCCCCTGTGGCACACGGACCCCTCAGACCCCACTGCTTGCTCCTGGGAATTTGCCCAGCTTCCTCATCAGAGCGCCACCAGGTACTGAGCTCCAGAACTTCAGACTCAGCAATCCACTGTTTGTAGAATCCTGGTGGTATTGAAACCCTCTCTTTTCTCCCCATCAATGGTTTTGGGGAACAGGTTTCTTGTTCAGTCCCCTGCGAGTGTTTTCACTCTTTCTTTCTCTTTCTCTCCAGCTACTTTTGCAGGGAATGCTTTCTTGCACCATGCCAATGTTTTGCACTCTCTCCCTTTCTCTTTCTCTCTCTGTCTTCTCTCTGCAAAAATGGCTCCCTACCCCCCAAGGCTTTTCTCCCCCAAGTTCACCTCTCCACACCGTGTACCTGGAAAGTTCTGTGACTTAAGTTATGCAGGTGGTTGCATTAATCCTCAGATCAACTTCCTAGGTGTTCAAAATGGTTTGGTGCTGATCTAGCTGCGTTTCAGGGATGAGATAAGCTCAGGGTCTTCATGTTGCTCCACCATTTTAACTTCTCTCAAGGGCTGTTAATGGAATAAAATAAAATGACAGATCCAAGACAGTATTTTTTTTTAATTTTTTTTTTTTTTTATTTTTGGGACAGAGAGAGGCAGAGCATGAACGGGGGAGGGGCAGAGAGAGAGGGAGACACAGAATCGGAAACAGGCTCCAGGCTCCGAGCCATCAGCCCAGAGCCTGACGCGGGGCTCGAACTCATGGACCGCGAGATCGTGACCTGGCTGAAGTCGGACGCTTAACCGACTGCGCCACCCAGGCGCCCCTCCAAGACAGTATTTTTTAGGCTACGTGGCACTGAGGGCATGCAAATAAAAGAAAAGAGTCATGGATGTTGAGGTTTGGGGGAACTGCCTGTCCATGCCTCCAGACCCAGGTCAGTGAATACACATGCACCACTGATGGTCCGGATAACCAGGTCTTGGAAATGAACGGTGCCCTGAAGTCCAGGATTCCCACTACCCTTGCTTCCTCCTAGGAGGCCCCAATCTACAACTTGCTGTGCCTGCAGCTGGAGAGACCACAGGAGTTGGTGACCTGGCTTATGGCCAAGGGAGGACTTAGTGAGGCTGAGAGCCTCCTCTCTTAATTCCAGAGCCATATACATGGATAGATTAGAGAATACCTCTGCCTCCATAGTCTTCTGTCTTACTTAATTTCATAAATTTGATGATTTACCAAATCACTTATTTCTGGGGGAAAAAAAGACACAGAGCTGAGCAATATGGGAGGCTTACATCAGTTCTTAAGAACAGTCTGTGACCCATATCCTTGGCATCTCATTTCCACAGGTGGCTAATGCCAGCCTCATACTCAAGCTTCTGGCTGACTCAGACCAGCATGATCTCTGTGCTCTTCGTCAGGAGGTGGATAGTCTAAAGGACCAGCTAAGACAGTGTGAGAGGGAGAAGCAAGAAGAGGCCTCTGGACACTCTGGTCCACCCCTGCCCCCCGGTGAGGCCTCAGACTGAATTTCTGAAAATTTCTTCTCCCCAAAGATGGTTTGGGAATGCAGCGTTGATTATGGCGTACTGAGGGGTGGGCAGTGAATGTCTTGATGTAGAATAAAGCTTTCATTTCCTTGTTTGGTGCATCATTAAGCAATGCAGACAGAGATAGGTATAGTCTCACATATAGGCATCCTAGTAAACATAGATATATATAAATACACCTAAAATCAGACATATACACCAACCTCTATTTGTGCAAAGTCAAGCCTGCTTATACACCTATGCATGTCTTCAGATGTACGGACACATGCTGAAACACACACATAGCTATTACACTTTCATAGCCCTCTCCCTGTGGGTTTTGTGCTTCACTCCTAGTTTCTACCTTGCCTGCTCTCTTCTCCAGGCTCTTGTGACCATGGAGGCCTCCAGAAAGTCAGCAGACCCTTTGTGGTGCAACTCAATTGGAGAGGCTTTGCACACAAGGCAGGTACCTGGGGTCGAGACTCAGCACCCAGTCCATACTCTTCCCTCTACTGGGTGGCCCCTATGACTACAGACAGCAGGTAAGTTCAGGATGGTTTCTCTTTTGTACCCAGGTTCATTCCAAATGTTTGCTACCCTACCCTAACGGGTTTCTTTATGGCCCCAGCACAACTTCCTCTCTCTGTTTTAGGTATGCCCCTGGACGAACTTAACCTAGGTCTGACAGGTCACCTTCTAGAGCTCCTCTCATGATTAAGAACGCCACAGATGGCTGTGAGCTCCTTCTTGAACCTGCTGTCTGAAATTTCTAAACCCATTATAATCCAAACTGGTTCTATTGGTAGTCTGATCTTATCTCAAGAACAAACTGTTCTCTATCTGGGCTTCAGAATCCTAGGTTCTTCTCAGAAGAAATTTAGAGGATGAACTTGACATTACTTGGGACTTGGACTCAGACAGGGTTGAGTTTGAATCTGAGTACTGCCACATAAGATAAGTGAACTTGGAGAAGTACATGAATGTCTCAGACCCATTCTAGCCATCTGGAAAGTGAGGATAGTTAAATTAGAGAATATCACATGAGATTTTATAAAAAAAAGTGTGGACAGCATTGTCGGTGTTGATAAATGTTTGTTTGTTTGTTTGTTTTAGATGAAAGCATAGCTAATTGAATCAAGGAGTAAATGAATGAGCCCTTAAATAAACTGACAGCCTGGTTAGGAAGCTAGATGCAACTCACAGGCAGGGTGTTTAAAGGTAGTCTATATAAGAATATGACAAAGATCCAACTGAGTGGGACACCACAGGAGGGAAGGATGAACGTGGCTTAAACCTGTCATTGAAGAGCTCAGTGGAAGCTCATCTCAGAAAGATTAGTGTTACTGATAATATTGCTCCCAATTCCTATAGGCATTTGTAGCATATGAAGCACATTTATGTGTCTTTGCTTTTTAAATCTTCTCCAAATCTCTGTGGTAAAGGAAGACTTACTGACCAAGGCCAAGCAGTGACAACACTCAGCATTCAGGAATTATTTATTTATTTATTTATTTGTAAAAGTTTATTTATTTATTTTGAGAGATGGAGAGAGACTGTGTGCAAGCAGGGAAGGGGCAGAGAGAGAAGGAGACAGAGAATCCCAAGCAGGCTCTGAGCTGTCAACGCAGAGCCTGATGTAGGGCTCAAACTCACAAACCATGAAAAAATGACCTGAGCTTAGATCAAGAGTCAGACACTTAACTGACCCACTCAGGCACCTCATTCAGGGATAATTTAAAGGAGTTTCCAAAGTGACCTCAATGAGCATAAATCTCTCCAAATCCAGCTCCAGAACTACAACCTACCAGAGGACATTGTCTCAGGGATGGGTGGAGGGGGCATCCATAAGGAAGAGCATCCATAAAGAAGAAAAGAATAATAACCATCACTTGTTGATTGCTTACTTTGAGATAAATATTCTACTAATTGTTTTATTTGCATTATTTCGGTCAGTCCCGACAATCAGTGAGATAGAATCTTTTGTTTTTCTTTTAATGGATTTTAATTATGAGCTGAGGGACTTTGAGCAAATTAGTCTTTCTGAGACCCAGTCTTCAAATCTGTGGGGATAAAACCTACTTTATGGTACTTTCACTATAATTAAATGAGATAATGCACGCACAGTGTTCATGAGACATTGTTGCATTTGATGTTAATGTTATTGCTGTTACTGATTTTTTACAGTTATTTTTTGTCACAGTATGTTATAAGCAGAAGAGAGATTACCAATCAGTTCTGTATGATTCCAAAGTTCCAACTATTAATTTGAACACTAGCCTGCTCATTTTTATTAGCATTGTGGACCCTGATAATTCTGGTGTGGGGCTTGGCCTAGGTACTTTGACTACTACCAGATGTACAAGTCCTATGATGACCTGGTATTGATGAAGAACTTTGAGAAGAGGTCATTTGGCTATGGTGATGGCAGTGGTAACACCGTGTACAAAAACTTCATGTACTTCAACTACTATGGCACACGTGACATTGCCAAGCTGAATCTTTCCTCCAACACCCTGGTGCTACGACGCCCATTGCCCAGCGCCACCTACAACAACCGCTTCTCTTATGTTGGTGTGCCCTGGAAAGATTTAGATTTTGCTGGTGATGAGAAGGGACTGTGGGTGCTCTATGCCACCGAGGAGAGCAAGGGAAACCTGGTTGTAAGCCGCCTCAATACCAGCACCTTAGAAGTGGAGAAAACCTGGCAAACCAACCAGTACAAGCCAGCCATGTCAGGAGCTTTCATGGCCTGTGGAGTGCTGTATGCCCTACGCCCACGGAGCACCCACCAGGAAGAGATCTTCTATGCTTTTGATACCAACACTGGGCGGGAGCGCCATCTCAGCATCCTGCTGGATAAGATGCTGGAAACACTGCATGGCATCAATTACTCCCCCTTGGATCACAAGCTCTATGTCTACAATGATGGCTATCTGATCAATTATGATCTCAGCTTCCAGATGCTGAAGCATAAGCCATCAAAACTGCCAGCTGAAAAGTTCTCTTGGTTTCCTATTGCACCAAAGCCTGTCAAACCCAACAAAACATCTAGTCCCTGAGACCCCTGGGGCAGAGTATTTGGAGAAGCATATGTCCTCCTCCTCACCCTCCAGATGGATCACTCCCCACACCCCCCCCACAAATGGCCATCAGTCCTACTGATTGAGAAGTGTTGATTATATTTTTATGATTGATCATTCTTTATAATTGACAATTCTGTATGACTAATGACTCAATCACATTAAAGTTCTTTTTAGTAATGGTCTAGGTGGATTTGATTGGGGTTTGATTGGGAAACAAGCACCAACGCTAACAAGACACCTCTTTACTAGAAATCTACAATTCTAAGAGCTTCACTCCAATTTGTAAAACAAATCTCCTATTCTGTGCTTTGAAAACTGTGAATCCAACTCCTACAATTATAAAATTCTGTGAATTAGGCTTAGAATGGTAAGTCTTAGGTTGAGAGCATCTGGTACCAGTGCAGAAGACCCCAAACAGCTTGTCATTAGAATAGTATGTAGACGCCCCCTTTCTTTTTTTTTTAAGATTTTTTTAATGTGAAATTTGTTGTCAAATTGGTTTCCATACAACACCCAGTGCTCATCCCAACAGGTGTCCTCCTCAATGCCCATCAGCCACTTTCCCCTCCCTCCCACCCCCATCAACCCTCAGTTTATTCTCAGTTTTTAAGAGTCTCTTATAGTTTACCTCTTTCCCTCTCTGTAACTTTTTCCCCCTTCCCCTCTCCCATGGTCTTCTGTTAAGTTTCTCAGGATCCACATAAGAGTGAAAACATATGGTATCTGTCTTTCTCTATATGACTTATTCCACTAAGAATAACACTCTCCAGTTCCATCCATGTTGCTACAAAAGAGGCCCCCTTTCTTATCCTCAACCTCTTGCAGGGTAGCTGGGGAGAAAAGTGCAGCATGTTGGTGTGAAAATCAATGTTTCACTGTCCTGAATCAAACTCACTCTGAGTGCAACTAGGAGAGGGGTTTAGGCTTGAGTTCCATTCTAGGAAGTGAGCAACTAATGGCTGAGCATCAGACACTCCACCTATTACTTATCTATCTGCATGGTTCACTTCCTTTCCATGCAATGGGATGGAATGTTCAAGATTTCAGACCCCTAAGTCTTCACAGTCACATGAAGGATACCAGAATACTTTATACACCCAGTCTCATGCTTATACTTCCCCATATGTATATACATTCGCAAATATACATCCAATCAGACATGTATACAATATTCCATCTACATAGACATAAATGTATATTTTAACATATCTATTAGAAAATTCATGTGCTACCCAAATAAAGATCAAGCACCATCCCCTACAGCTGCATGGAACTGAGAATCTGTTCTAGTTGCCCTGTTAGGAATTTCACTATGAATCACCACCCCCATCACCTCTTGATTTACAGGCATCTCTCCCCCTAATGCTTTGACACAAAGGTGGGCACCAAAGATTGGGCTAAGACATTGAAACAAATCTTTTTAAAAGTTCTGCTATAATGACATAGAAAAGACCAAGTGAGAGATGAATAAAAAATACTTTGCAAGGAAAGGCTAACTCACCTTTAATTTTAAATGGCCCTCAGAAAACCTCCCCAATGAGCCCCGCTCCTGCTTCTAGAATAGAAGAAATCTTTCCCCACATGGGAGCACTCTCAATTAAGTGCAGAATCCCTAAGCCTAGAGGCAGAGAAAAACATGACCTCCTCTACCCCTTGTGAACTTTGTTCTTGCTCCATTTTTCTTTGTAAGGCCTCACTTTTTCAAGATCACTAACAAAAGCGATAAGATCTTTCCTACAGGAAAGATTCCATTCTTACAGGTATTTAGTTTTATCTATGGCTTCAATAAACTCAACTTTCCATTATAACAAGCCTATCATCCCAACAGGGACCCCCACACAGGACCACAGAGAAACATATCCCACATAAACAATCTGGTCTCCCCCCCTCCTTTTTTTAATAGTTCCATCCTAAGAACTTTGTCCCCTGTTTTCTGGAAAATGACCTTTTTAATTTTATTATGGAGACCCGGTGTCTCCCACCCCCACACAAATATGTCTTATTGCCCCAGCTATTCCTTGGAAAGGCTGTGAGACTAGAGTTGACATCACAATATCCCTTTTTTTTTGAGAGGTTGTGGTATCTGTGGGTGGGGCAAAAGGGAGGGGCATCCCTGGGTGGAGTCATCTTTACTTAGCCCACCTTGTACTAAGTATGAATCAGTAGCCACCACAGGCCTCAGCTGGGCCACATCTGGAGACCTGGGGTGGGAGGTATAACATCGTAAAATACCTGGCCCCAGCCTCATCACTCATCCCTTTTTGGGCATCAAGGAAACCAGCCTTTGGCCTGAGAACACGACACCTGAGACGAAGGCCAGTGGAAACATTTGTCTGCCCTCACCCCTTCTGCCCCAGCTTCCACCTCCTCACCATCTGTCCTCCCACTAAGGTCCATGCCGCATGTCATCTCTCAGACACCCAAGATGGCCCAGAGTGGGCGTCCTTCAGGTTTGCCTACACACGAGAACATCTCTCCTAGTGTCACCCGAGTGATAGTGAAGACAGCAGGCAAGGGGGAGGACTTTATGATAGCGGACGACAACTCTGTGAGGCAGTTCAAGGAGAAGCTATCTGCTCACTTTGAGTGCCAAATGGACCAACTAGTGCTGGTTTTCATGGGCCGCCTTCTTAAAGACCATGACACACTGAGACAGAGGGACATCCGAGACGGCCACACCATTCATTTGGTCATCAAGTCCAAACACAGGTCCAGATCCCCAGCCCATTCCTCCCAGAACCTGCTGACCAAAGATCCCTGCCACCTGGACAGAAACACCAAAGGAAACAGCAGTGGAGTACACCAACTTGCCAGTGTGAGTCACACCCCAGTGGAATCGGCCCTCCCTGTGGAGCCTGATGCACCCAAAGTGCATACCCAGGATCTGGAAGTGGGTAATCCAGATTGCATAGCACAGATGCTACAGAATCCTAGCATCCAGCAGCTCCTGTCCAACACGGCCCCCATGAGACAGTTCATCTCAGAACACCCAGACGTGCAACAGCTGATGCAGCAGAACCCAGAAGTCTCCAACCTCCTTGACAATTCTGAGATCCTATGGCAGACTCTGGAGCTGGCCAGAAACCTTGCCATGATTCAGGAAATAATGCAGATCCAGCAACCTGAACAGAATCTTGAGCATCCACTAAACCCACAGTCATACCCAGGCTTGGAGACAATGCCAGGTGGGGACAATCCCCTGGGCCGGAGTTATGCTGATTGCAATGACCACATGCTCAACAGTTTGCAAGATCCCTTTGGGGGCAACCCTTTCACAGCTCTCCTGGAAGGACATGTTTTAGAACCAGTTCAGTCCTCACCCCTGTCTCCACCACAACCCCAGGAACGGCGGGACCAGCTCCCACAGCTCCCTACAACCCGAGTCATCTATACTAGTTCCTGTGGTTTATCCTCCATCACCTCAGCCAATGTTGCCCCTGACAAGGTGAACCATACTTCCAGGGCCAGTACTACCACTATCTCCACCAAAGACCGGAGTCATAATTGGGCCTTTCAGCAGCCGGCTGGTGTACCAGCCTTACCTAGCATAGAGCTTACCCAGCAGCCCCAGGCAGAGGACAAAGATGCCACCACCTCTCGAGATAGCTCTGACCAGAAATTAAAGGATGATGCCCAGCTGTCAGATGAGCAGAGCAGCTCCCAGATCACAGGAAGCATGGTGCAGTTGCTTTTGAATAACCCCTACTTGGCAGCCCAGATGATGTTGTTCATAAGTATGCCCCAGCTGAGTGAACAGTGTAGGCAGCAGCTGCCCACATTCCTGCAGCAGACACAGCTTTCCGACATGCTTCTGGCCCTAGCCAACCCTAAAGCATCACAAGCAATATTGCATATTGAGCAGGGTCTGCAGCTGTTGGCCACAGAGGCTCCTGTTCTTCTACCCTGGGTTGCACCCTATCTATGGGGCCTGGGTTGGCTTCCTTCACCCAGCTGCAGCTACCCTGACACAGTGCCCTGGGCCTGGGATGTGCCAGATATGGCTGAACCCAAAGGTCCTGAGTGCTGCCACAAATCTGGAGCAGCCCTGCAGAGGCTACAGTCCTTAGCTGGAGACTCTTCCCACCTTCCACAAGCCCCTGAGATTCGTTTCAGGCAGCAAATGGAATCTCTCCAGGCCATGGGATTTGAGAACCACCATGCCAATCTGCAGGCACTCATCGCTACTGAGGGGGACACTGGTGCTGCTATTCGCAAGCTCAAGAGATCCCAGGGATTCTAACCACCATGCCTACTTCTGTGCTTCTTGTTACCTGCCTGCTGACCCATCTGACTACATCATCTGCCCCTTCCACCTCTTCCAATGCTTCCAGCCAGGAAGCATTGGGCATGGGTAAAAGATCTGTCAGTAAAATGGCTACTCCCACATGCCCGCATCTGAGGTTTGGCTTTGTTTCTCTTGCAAGAAAAGCCACCGTCTGTGTGTGATATCCCTGTCTCATGATGCAGACATGAGCACGCGCACACACACACACACACACACACACACCATGCATATAAAGCACAGATATCATACCATACTCTCATACCCAAGAACGTGTATATGTAGCCCCAGACAGGTGTGCACACATACACAAGGTCACATGGCCAAAGATTTACATATAAAGGCACACACATTCAACACACTGCACAGACAGCCATGGGCATGTGCAGCAACACACAAATACCTAAAAACACTACACAGACCCACGTGTAGAGGAAGACAGTCATAACAAAAAGGGAAAAATTCTATAGATAGACACAGATATTTAGTCATAAAGACTTCCTCAAGTTTTCAAGTCAAATTGTTCAAGTCTGAAGGTGGGAGAAGAATGGCCTGGTAGGTCAGAGTAGGATAAGTCCACATTTCATCCAGGTCTTGGTAAGTATTCATCCTCCCAGGAATTTATTACTAATTGTCACAATCATAGGACTTCTCTGGACTGTTACCATTGTCTCTTTAACTTAGAGAGGTACAGCTGCTTACCCTCACTGTATATTGCCATCACCAAAACACAGCCTCAAGGGGACATGGTACCTTCCAAGAATATCATGTCCTTCAGCATATCTAATGTTCATAACTTGAGTTCTCTGTAGTTAGCCAAGGTCCTATCTCCCCCTCTCCTGGCCTCACCAAGAGCATCCTAGCCAATTGGCATGTAAACACTTGTGGCAATTATTCAATCATTTAATAAGTTAAATGTTGTTTTAGGTATTGAAGAAATAGCAGTGACCGAATAAATTTCCTTTATTTATGGGGTTTACTTCTGTGGGATAAGACAGTACTTTACCTAACTTATGAATAAGTGCTATGAGGAAAAATAAAGCAGGATAAGGTCTTCTACATAGAGGGCAATCCAGGAAGGCCTCTCTGGAAGGGCAAGAGTAGAGCAGAAACCAGAAGGGATTGGGAGAAATGAACACGCACTCCCTTGGGAGAAGTATGTTCCAGACAGAGAAGACGACTTAGGATAAAAATGTGAGGTGGGAATATTCTTGATGTGTTTGAAGAATAACAAGGAGACGATGTAGCCAGAGTGGAGTGAATAAAACAGTGGGAGGGAAAACAGGACATCAGAGAAATCAGGAAGAGCCTTGTAGGTCTGGTAAGGACTCTGGATTTTACTATGAACGCAGCGGAAAATCACTGCTGGATTTTGACCAAATGATGGAGGTGTTTCAGTGGATTCTCTGGCTGCCGAGCTTAGAAAGACCATGGTAGAGGTCCAAGTAGAAGTGGGAGAGCTGGTGCAGCTCCCTTGCAGTGGAGCAGGTGGGAGATGGTAGTGTCTGGAGCAGTGGAGATGGTGACATGTATTCATATTGTGGTCTGCAAAGGGTCACCACAGAATTCCGTGTGCTCCTCACAGACCACCTTCCTCCAGCCCTGTCTCTGCCATCAGCGAGAGTGAAGGAGAGCCCACAAATCTCCAAGTACTCCTGTGGATCTACTACCAGAATCCCACTCGCCCCCTTCAAACTAGGAAAAAGATCGGTCTCAAGAAAGACATGACCACCAAAATGGATTTTCTACTTTCCCATTAAGATGCCTCCATCCAATCAATTAGTCTGATTAAGCTTTATACCCTGTTTGCCTCAGGTTACATGAAAAACCCAAGCTGTTTGAGTCATCTTTCTGATTCTTGTCCCACTATGCTCTGAAAATCCCTCAGCTGACCCAATTTTCCACCGGTCATCAATTCCCCACACTTTTCCACCCTAACATTTAGAACTCATAATTTAACAACAGCAAACCCTACTGTATCTACAACCTTTTCTCTAAATGATCCCCACCTTTTCACCATGACTGAGATCTGGCTCTCCACTGACAGCCTGCATGTTCTCTGCTCCATCCTGTTGTAATGCATAAATTGTCTGTGGACCCAAATCAAGCTCTCCCCTTGGGCACTGATCCCAACCTCTCCAATCCATTTACTCAACAGCTGACTTTTTCAATCATCTTCTCTTCCTTCTGTGTCATTTTTCCCTCATTGTGTTATATCCACCAGAATAAAAGCATGCTGTAACATTCTCAGTTTAAGAAAAAGCAAAACAAAAATGTCTTTATCCCCACATGTCCACACAGCCATCATACCCATTCTCTTACCTGTAATACTCTTATTTAATCCATTTCCTTTCCAACCCACTTGCTTTGAAACCCCCTCCAGTCAGTGCCGCCTCCACTCTTCCAAACTGGGCTCATCATGGTCCTCCCCTTTTTTTGGTCAAATCCAGAGGTCAGTTCTCTTCCTTTATCTTCCTGACCTACTGGCATCATCTGACACTGTCACTCTCTCCGTTTTGAAACTCTTCTTCATTTGCTTTCTCTCCTTCTCTCCTTTTTCTGACTTGATGTTTTATTTCTTCTCAATTTCTTTTGTAGAACACATCTAATATTCCATATTTGAAAATATGTAGTGCCCATGCCTTGGTCTTTTTACTTCTATCTTGTTCCTATACTCACTAATCTTATGGTTCTAAATAGTCAGTGCTGGATAACTGTGGACTCACAATAACGAACTCTCTCCCTTCGTGTCCATTTGGGTATAAGACATCTTGAATGTATGTGACAAAGAACTCCGGATTTTCTGTTTGACAACTTTATTCCCTGGTCTTTTTTTTTTTTTTTTACATCTTGGTAAATAGCCAATTCATTCTTTAAGTTATTCTGGGGAATAACAATAATCTTTTTAGAAGTAAAATAAAAACTTCATGTCATTTTTGGACCCTCTCTCATGCTCTAGTTCCTGCCCATCAGAAAGTCAACATTCTGAAAATATATAAAAAATTAATGGCTTATGAATCAAAGAGAATACAGAAACATTGAATGCCAAGAAAACCAATTCAGGGTGCAGCTGAATTTGGTCTTAACAGTGACATGGGGGCTAAGCCTTTCCTAATTGTCTAATCCAAAGCTGAGGCTCCACACACTACCTACAGGTTGTGTGGAAGTAGGATTCTTGGCCTGAGATGTAAGGGTCAGCCTAGGCCCCTCCCTATGAAGAAGCCAATCAAGAGAAAGGAAATAGAAGAGGTAAAGGTGGAGGGGGTGGTTTGGAGTTCCTGGGGATACAGAGCACCTTGGAGAGGTCTCCAGAATCCATTGTGTGAGGCTGTGATGTCAGTGCTGAGGTCACAGAGGTCACCTGATGGAGTGAGTTCCGGCCCAGAAGGCTTCAGGGGTGGCTCTTAGCAAGATGAGGGCGGTTTGGAGCCCTGTATAAGAGGAAGGACGGGGCCACAGCTGGTTGGTATGTATGCCCCGACCCAAACCCTTTTTCCTGACTTTGCCTTTCACTCATCAATAGACCTCTTTGGTCTCCTCTCCCAACCCCAACACCTCTCAGACCCATAATCCTCCACAACCTCCCCATCCTGAGGACCTCATTGACCCTTCCATGCAGACCTTCTTGTGCTTTTACCCTGAGACTCCAAGCCCTCTTCCTGCTCACCTTTCCTACTTTCACCACTGCTTGAAAGGATGATGTTGGTACCCCATCCCCACCCCCCAGCTGTGTCCCCACAGACCTGGGCCTCCTGCTGCCTACCATGGCCAAAAGCGGAGAGGCCCTGCCACAGGGCAACCCAGCGCCGATCCCGGACCACCACCTCATCAAGGTGACAGTGAAGACACCCAAGGACAAGGAGGATTTCTCAGTTACAGATACTTGCACCATCCAGCAGCTGAAGGAAGAGATATCTCAGCGCTTTAAGGCCCACCCTGATCAGCTGGTCCTAATCTTTGCTGGCAAAATCCTCAAGGACCCTGACTCACTGGCACAGTGTGGAGTGCGAGATGGCCTCACTGTCCACCTGGTCATCAAGATGCAACGCCGCACCATGGGCACTGAGTGCCCAGCTGCTTCAGTCCCTGCCCCAGCCCCCAGCCTTAGATCATTCCCTCAACCAAGCTCCATGTACCCAGCAGATGGGCCACCCGCCTTTAGCTTAGGTGTTCTCACAGGCCTCAACGGGCTAGGCCTGACCTCCAGTAGTTTCCCCGACCAGCCAAGCTCACTGATGTGGCAGCATGTCTCTGTGCCTGAGTTTGTGGCTCAGATCATTGATGACCCTTTCATCCAAGGTCTGCTGTCCAACACAGGCCTGATGCGCCAGCTGGTTCTCGATAACCCCCATATGCAGCAGCTGATCCAGCACAACCCTGAGATCGGGCATATTCTCAACAACCCCGAAATCATGCGGCAGACATTGGAGTTTCTCCGCAACCCAGCCATGATGCAAGAGATGATGCGTAGCCAGGACCGGGCACTCAGTAACCTGGAAAGCATCCCTGGTGGCTACAATGTGCTTCGTACTATGTACACGGATATTATGGACCCGATGCTTAATGCAGTACAGGAGCAGTTTGGTGGCAATCCCTTTGCCACTGCCACTACTGCGAATGCCACCAGCAGCAGCAGCCAACCTTCGAGGACAGAGAATTGTGACCCTCTCCCCAACCCATGGGCTTCCACATATGGGGGCTCTGTTGGCAGGCGAGGCAGGCATCCTGGGGACCAGGATGTATCCGAGACTAGAAATAGGGTTCCCACCATTCTGGGTAATATAAGGCTCTATGACTATCTTCAGCAATTACATGAGACCCCCCAGTCCTTGGGAACCTATCTGCAAGGGACTACATCCACTCTCAATCCGAGCCAAGAACCACCACCGCCAGGAAACCGAGTCCCCCCAACTTCATCCTCCTCCCAGGAACATGAGTCAGGCCAGCCTCTCCCTAAGGAATCAGGAGCCATCAAGGGAAAGTCCTCTTGCCCATCGTTCCTGAGATATCCCCCAGAGAGCAGTACTGGACAAGATAGAGGTCAAGGTGGCACAAGGAATGGCTCCACTGGCCATGGCACCAACATGCCTGATCTTGTCTTAGGGCTGGGGCATTCTGCCAATAGGGCCCCATTCGTCCCTTCATCAGCTTCCCCTATGCCAGCTACCCCTGGGATCCCCGAGCATGCCCGGCTGCCACCGGTAGCTTATCCAAGATCTCTGAGGCCCACCAGCGTGAACCAGGTCCCACAGCTGCAGGACGAGATGCGCCGGCAGCTGCCCCTGCTGCTGCACCTTCAGGCAGCCATGGCCAACCCTCGTGCCATGCACGCGCTCCTACAGATTGAGCAGGGTCTGCAGATCCTGGCCACTGAAGCACCTCGCCTCCTACTGTGGTTCATGCCTTGCCTAACAGGGCTGGGAAGTATGGTCGGCGGTACAGAGCCCAGAGGGGGTGCCCTTATGCCTGAGGATCCCCCTCTAGCTCCAGCTCCTGAGGTACCCCCAGCACAGGGCTCTGTGGAGCTGGGCCCCCATTCCACCCCTTTCCTCCAGATGTGGCAGGCTCTAAGTGGTGCCAATCCCCAGCAGATGCAGCCCGAGATACACTTCCGGGTGCAGCTAGAGCAGCTGCGAGCAATGGGTTTCCTGAATCCCGAAGCCAATCTCCAGGCCCTCATAGCCACTGGGGGTGATGTGGACGCTGCTGTGGAGAAGCTGAGGCAGGCATAGGAGACCTGGTTGTTCAGACCATGTCTTTTCCTCTGTGCCCTTTTCGCGTATGCCACTACCCTAACTCCCCCGATCTTGAATGCAGCTGCAGTATGAACCAAATCCACTATGATGCCCTTTACTGTGGAGACAATGTTGTTCCAGAGTCAATGAGGAAGAATTGGAGCCAGAAACAGGGTGGGGGTGCTATGAGTGACCCAACCACGCCCGCCACTGTACCATCTTGGGGCCCCAGTCTGCACTCTGCTTATGCCTATCTGGAGATGCAATTACATCCAATCTCCAGTGTCTGCAGTTGCCTGAGTCTGATTCTTTGTGGGTTATGGGTAAAGGGGGGGATATGGGATGAAAGGTGGTAATAGGAGCTGTCTCTGCATGGGGGGAACGGGGCTTGGAGGGGAAGATCAAAAGTTTGAAGTTCAAAGATTCAGAGGCATAGAGAACAAAGGAGCGTGAGATGAGGCCTTCAGCTTTCCTGGTGTCCTTCCAGAGGTCCCCCAGACTTTGTGTCCTGTAGAAGCTGCCACCATGTACTTTGTTCTTTAGAGCATTCCTGCCACCAGCCTGACCAGGAAGTGGGCACAGTTTCTTATTTCTATCACTCCTGAAGAGCATCCCACAGGTGGCTCTCACTTTCTGGATTTGATGCTGATTCCTGAGTAGATAGGGAGCCCCAGGATTTCAGGCTAAGTTCCAAGATTCCCTAATCCCACCAAGATCACAACGTACTGTCCCTGGTGGGCACGCCGGATGTTGTCTTTCTTGCACCTGGCAACTCAGAAATGGAGGATTCACCCGGTGCTCAGCATTCTGCTCGAAGTTCGAAATTCAACGTGAGAGTCACGATCCTCTTTCACGAGGTTATCGTCTGGCGGCATGGAGTGTTCAAACTGTAGTTGAAGAATACTTATTATATATAGTACAGACTATGATAGGTGCTGTAAGGACCAGAAGCTGTTAAACAGCAAACAGGTTTGGTCTTGTATAGGGAGACAGGGAAGTCTCCATGAGTATGTGCTCAAAGCTGACATCTTAAAAGTGGTAAGAATGAAGTAGGCCAAAATGTGATGGGAAAAGGGAGAGCATTCCAGCAACAGAGCCATTGTGGACAAAGGTACTGAGGCGAGCTGTGCACAACACACAGGAGGTGCCCTTGGCATCTCACACTAAATTCTTGTTTGCACTCAGAAATGCTGCCCATTACCCGTGTCCTTCCAGGGGAAGAGTGATACAGTTCACGAATCAAACAAGCAAACCATACCTCCCCCACACGAGTGAACATTCTGGAGAAATGCACCAACATACAGTGCGTGTTCACACTTAAATCCATCACTACACGGCCACGTCTGTGTACATGTGCTCACACATACATGCAGAACAGTCTGCTAAAGTTTCATCACAGAATGAAGGTGTAGACATAAACATTAATGTGACCTTCTTGTCAAGGCAGGAAAAGGGTCTTTAACAGAGGGGACCACTATGGTAAAAGTGGCCGTGATATGTACTTAAACATCAGAGACCTGGCATTGGGGGTTCTTTAGGAACTTGGAGAAACAGAACCTCTGCCTGGGACCCAGGATGCTTGTACTAACCAACCTGTCTTACCCTTTAGCGGCCAGCAGGTGTCAGTGGTGAAATGAACTTTGCAACTTCCTCCCCCTGGTTTTGGGTTCAATCTCTAGGTGAAGCAGGAGGCTTCAAGCCTCCTTTCTACCTCCTCTTCCCTCCCCCTCAGTTGGGCAGGAGTTGTCCTGATCAAAGGAACTACTACTTATAGTGGTACTAGGGGGTAGGCAGGAGACAGTCTTTGCCTGTCTGTTCCCTGTAACTAACAAGGTGGGTGCTGTGGACTGCTTCTGACCTGGAAAGGTGTACAAAGCAGTCTCTAAGTGGAATCCCCAGAAGGCTAGATAGGTAAGACAAAAAGCCTCTGGGAAAGATATATGCCTTTCATTTGTCTTTCATTGGGCCAAAGGAGGCACGAGAGCTCATGTGGACTAGGTCTCAGGGCAGATAGCGGATGACAGTCTGGGTCTAAAAGTTCTGGCTAAGGAGGAGAGTATTCATTTAATAGACTGTTTCCTGGCCATATCTTAGGAGAACCCTGGACAGTGGATTGGGTGTTTGGAGTCTTTGCTGTAGCCTCATCAGAGACTGAACTCATGGACACATGTCCAGATCCATGGTGGTGTCCAGGAGGAAAGGGGTTCCTGGGGCAGGGAAGGTCCTTGTCAGCCACCTAGGACTCCACCTAATGTAGGGTCTGGCACATGGGAAGCAATCAAAAACATTGAATAAATTAATGAGAGTGATGAGTGAGGAAATGAGCAAGAAAATGAGAAAGAGTTTAGAGAAATGAGGCATACAGGGATCAAAAGAGGGTACCACGGGATGGGGCTTGGGAAAATGGCAGCCATTGGAGTTTGGGAAGAGGGAATCCCAACAGGCTGATGTTACTGAAAGGGCAGCCCTCCTGAGATGTCCCACTTTCTCCCTGCTCTGATTCCTCTGTTAGTAGAAGTCCAAGACCAAGTGATTTGCTAGAAATAAAAAAGAACAAACACCCCAAACCCCCCCCCCCAAAACAACAACAAAAAAACAGCATTGAGGCCTGTAACGCTGCATCACAAATAGCCAGCCAGGTAGGTGGACAGCAATTTAAAAGGAAGGTGTTCTTCAAACAACAGAAAGTGTTTTTATGCACCTGTTCTTTTTTTTTCCTTTAGATACTCCCCTTATACCTCTGTCATAAATATACGCACACATTTTTTTCTAGATATTTTAGGGTTTCACTACTTAATTTTAAAAGTTAATGTTTATTGAGGCTTTCCAAATGCCAGCCCTGTTCTGAGCTCTTCCTATCTGAATCCACACAACAGTCTTCTAATGCAGGTGGTGTTACTATTCCCATCTTTCAGAGGAGAAAAACTGAGACTTAGGGAGAGGGGAAACTACACTGCTTAAAGTTGGGTAGCTCCCGCGTAGCCGAGGCAGGATTTGAAATTAGTCTATTCCAGAGTCCACTGTACTCAGTCAAGTTAATTCATGCTTTAATCCCTACCCAAAAAATTGCAAAGGGCAGGGATTTGTTGTATTTAATTGGAATTTTTGCCTCCCTGCAAATAACTACACTGGACTGAATATTTCCTTTGCCGTATCTTATATATGCTTATACATGTGTATTTATGGTGTTTTTAAAACAATCTACTAGTGCCACTGTTCTTAAATTGTTTTAACTTTGAAATATTTTTTAAAAAAATTTTAGTGGTTATTTTTGAGAGAGAGACAGAGTACGGACCGGGGAGGGGCAGAGAGAGAGGGAGACACAGAATCCAAAGCAGGGTCGAGGCTCTGAGCTGTCAGCACAGAGGCTGGCACAGGGCTTGAACTCACGGCCCATGAGATCATGACTTGAGCCAAAGTCGGACACTTAACCAACTGAGCCACCCAGGTGCCCCTTAAGTTTGAAATATTTGATGACAAAATTTTCAATGCTTGACTCCTTATTCCTTTGCAAAATACCATTGTCTATTTTTGTCTCTTTTTCTTCATACACTTAGAGTAGATGTCAAATTTCAGAAAAGGCCAAATGAGATCTTGATTGGCTTTCCGCTACATTATGAATTAGAGGGAATTGAGAGTTTTACAATAGTGCTCTTTCCTTTTAGAATAGGGAATGTGTCCATTCAAGTTTCCTTTGTTTCTCTACAAAGAAGGGTAGTTTTTCTAAGTGCTGGTTAACTGAGGAGGAGCGGTTGGGAGCAGACAAAATGGATGAACAGGATTAAGGGGGATATAAACCTACAGCCATAGGATAAATAAATCATGAGAATGTAATATACAGCATAGGGAACGTAGTCATATTGTAATAGCATTTCGTGACATAATGTATAAAAATACCAAAGCACTGTAATGTGCACCAGAAACTAAGAGGATATTGTGTGTCGATTATACTTCAACAACAGTAACAAAAGAACTACTTACTTTATGTAAGTCCCACACATTTGGGTTTATTTAAATGTTATATGTTTCTGATTATTTTGAGTGAAATTTTTTCCATTATATTTCCAGGATGGATATTGTTCTGATGAAACTGCTGCCACTGGTTACATTATGAATCCTTATTTTACACAGATTTTTTGCTGATTCCCATGCAAACAAATATATGCATCCTTGAAAAACAGTTATAAAGCCTCTACGGTTCTGTTAAGCTTCTTTTCTAAAATGTAATTTAACTTGTTTTCTCAGTTTAAAAACAACATAGAAGTACAGTTGATCCTTGAACAACACGGGTACAAACCATGAGGGTCTACTTCTATGTGGAATTTAAAGTTTTGTTATGTGTTGAGAGCAAAAGCCACGAACCATTTATTTACAACTGCCTGCCCTGGTCTCTTTGAGACCCAGTACAAGGCAACTGGCACAGAGGTCGTAACGGCTGCCCTCTGAGTACCTTGGGTGGCCCCCAAAGGCCAGGACCAGGCTGGGCTGCGGGTCACCCCATGTGCCCAAGGTGCCTCATGGGCATGAGGCTGGGCCGAAGTGGAGGAAGACGCCCAGAGGGCAGGGATGGCACTGTGCAGGGAGTCCTGCACCCCATGTCCCCTCCCCCCCCTCCCCCCGCAGAAAGGCCAGCACACTCACTTGCAGCGGCAGGTGCGGATGGCCGGAGGTGGGCGGCACAGCTCCAGGCTGTTGTTGCTGTCCACAGTCACCCCAGGGGCCACTGCAGAACACTGCCGTCTCCGGGCCAGGCCCATGGCTCCCTCCCCTGCCCCAGCCCTACGTGACCAACCACTTACAGACAGATTTTCCAATAAATATACATACAATACTGTTTTCTCTTCTGATTTTCTTAATAACACTTTCTTTTCTCTAGATTACTTTATTGTAAGAGTACAGTATATAATTCATACACAAAATATGTATTAATCTACTGTTTATATTATCAGTAAGGCTTCTGGTCAACAGAAGGCTAGTAGTAAAGTTTTTGGGGAATCAAGTTCAGTTTTTAGGGAATCAAAAGTTATCTTCAGAAGATTTTTTATTGCATGGGATCAGTGCCCCTAACCTCGGCATTGTTCAAGGGTTAACTGTATATATCAGATAATACAGATAAGCAAAGTAAGAATATAAAAACCAGAGATGCTGTTACCATGATGTTTGTCCTTCCACATATTTTACAAAACTGTGATTCTATTATACATAATGTTTTATAACCTGTCTTTTTAACTTGATAATATATCACGAAGATTTTTTCTGAGTTGCCAAGTAGCTTTTGCAACTCATACTTTAACCAATATTTCCTGAAGGCTTATTAATGCAAGAAACTGTGTTTGGTGCTAGGAATTCAATGGTGAACAAGACTGATAAAGTTTTTGCCCTATAAAGCTTACAATATAGTGGAGATAAGACACTTCAAACAAACAAGAAATAGAATAGCTAACAGAACACTCACTGAGAACTAGGCATTGTTCCATAAGCATTATGCATATTAACATTTAATTCTTACAACAACCCCAAAATGTAGGTACTATCATTAGCCAGTTTTACAGATAAAGAAAGACATAGAAATGTTAAGTGTCTAATCCAAGGTTGCACAGCTAGTAAGTAGTGGAGTAGGAGCTGGGATTTGAAACAGCGTTTGTAGAGGTCACACTTTTGTTTTTAAATGTTTATTCATTTTTGGGAAGGGGGGCAGTGAGAGGGGGACAGAGTATCCAAAGCAGGCTCCACACTGTTAGAACAAAACCCAATGTGGGGCTCGAACCCCAGAACCAGTGAACCCCAGAACCGTGAGATCATGACCTGAGCTGAAAATGAAGTCAGATTCTCAACCCACTGAGCCACCCAGATGCCCCCAGAGGCCACACTCTTAGTCTCTATTCTATTGCATGTAATACATGCATATATTGCATTTAGAGAGAGGAGAAATATATTTTTAGAAGAGTGGTGTGAGTGTATCTCGCTGGAGGGAGTATTTATGTAGAGACTTGAAGGGTAAGAGGAAGTCAGACATTCAAAGAGCTGGGGGAAGAGTGTTCCAGGTAGAGGGGAAAGTGTAAAGGAGCTCCCTGAGTTAAATTAGAGTTCAGGGCACCTGGGTGCCTCAGTCAGTTAAGCATCTGACTCTTGATTTCCACTTAAGTAAGGATCTCAGGGTTTGTGAGCCCCATGTGGGGTCCTGAGCTGACAGTGCAGAGCCTGCTTCGGACTCTGTCTCTCCCTCTCTCTCTGCCCCTACCCCATTCATTCTCTCTCTCTCTCTCTCTCTCTCTCTCTCTCTCTCTCTCTCTGTCTCTCCCCCACCCCCAAGTTAAACACATTAAAAAAATAGAATTCAACACGTTTGAAGAAAAAGGAATGAAAGCCAGTGTGTCCGGAGTACTGAGAAAAGGAGGGAGAGCACTTCAAAGTGAGGTGGGAGAGACAATGAGCAGGTTGGCACAGGGCTTTGTTACCCCACATGGAGTGTGGATTTCATTGTCCTCTCTGTGGAGCATGAATGAGAAGGTGGCAGGGGTGGAAACCAAGTCAAGAGAGAAGATCCTGCCATCATCCAGGTGAGGGATGGTGTTGCCCTTAGATTAAGGTTCTCTACAAGGGCATATGGCAAGAAGTGGACAACTGAAGAATTTTGGAAATGGAATTGAAAAGACCCTTTTGATGTGCTGATAAGACTGGACGTGCAAGATTAAAGAAAAGGAGGAATTAGAGATTCATTTATTCAGCTAACACTAATTGAACACTCTATCTCTGTCAGGTTCTGTGCTGGGTGCTGGAGATGTTAGGTGTTCTAGATCACAAAGCCCTGCCTTCATGGAGCCAACAGAGAGGAGGCAGACATCGACTAACTGTGTAATGTAATTTCAAGCAAAAGAAGAGGCTAAGAAATACAGAACAAGGAGACCGAGATTGACAGGTGGACTTTTTGAGCTTGTAATCACCAAGAACATCACCAAAGACAGCATTTAAGCAGAGATATGATCAATAATGTGAGGGAGCAAGTGAAAGTTAGGAGCAAGAGTTCCCACACAAATGGGATGTCAGTTAAAAAGCAGGCATGAGCTGGGTATGTTCCAGGAATACAAGAAGGCCACTGTGACTGGGGTAGGGTGCTCAGGAGATGAGTCAGGCGGTCAGCCCGGGGCCAAATTGTCAGAGCATTTTAGTCATTTTAGTCTTGGTAAGGCATTTAGATTAATCCAAGTAGAATAGGAAAAGCTTTGGTAGTTTTGCATAAAGAGGTGAGGTTTGGGGCGCTTGGGTGCCTCAGTCGGTTAAGTGTCTGACTTTGGCTCAGGTCATGATTTCATGATTTGTGAGTTCAAGTCCCACATCAGGCTCTCTGCTGTCAGCATAGAGCCTACTTAGGATCCTCTATCCCCCTCTCTCTCCTCCTCCCCCACTCATGCTCTCTCTTTCTCAAAAATAAATAAGGGGAACTGGGTGGCTCAATCAGTTAAGTGTCAGACTTTGGCTCAAGTCATGATCTCACAGATCATGAGTTCAAGCCCTGCATTGGGCTGTGTGCTGACAGCTCAGAGCCTGCAGCCTGCTCCGGATTCTGTGTCTCCCTCTCTCTCTGCCCTTCCCCCGCTTGCACTCTGTCTCCCTCTCTCACTCTCTCAAAAATAAAAATTTTAAAAACAGACAGAAGTGAGGTTAATTGACCTATATTTGCTACTGTGGGAAGTAGTGACTCAAATGGGCCAAGAGAGGAAGTAGGGAAACCAGCTAGGAGGCTGTGGCGGTGTTGGAAGTGTCGAGGTGATCAGAGTCAGGATTTATGTCAAAGAAAAAGGCCCTAATACTTGCTGGTAAATTAAATGTGAAAAGAAAGGACTCAGGGGTGATTCCTGTGTTTCGGGCCTGAACAACTAAATGAATGATGATCTTTTGAAAAGGGAGAAGAGGCCAGGGGGAGCAGTAACTTGAGATTCTGTTCTGATATTAGCTGTCTTGTTTGTCAAACTAGCCGGGATAGGGAAGACTATGGGAGAAACAGGCTTGCGGAGAGAGAGTCAAGAATTCATTCACTGTTTTATATGATTCCATTTATCACGACAACAAAGGATTCTTGTATATGTTTGCTCCACATTCATTCTGTTGTTGGATTTTATTTAGGTGAGCAAAACGTCACAAACTTCCATGACAATAAATCATTGTCTGTGTCCTTAATTCAATTTCTCTTTCTGCCTCCTTCCCTTCCTCTTTCCCTCCCACCTTTCCTTTCTTCCTTCCTACCTGTATTTTATTAAGGGCCTGCTGGCAATGGGGCTACAGTAGCAAATAAGATAAGGTCCTTGTTCTCATGGAGCTTATATTCTAGTGAAGGGGAATGGAAACATAAAATGAATAGTAAAGAAGAAATATGACATAATAAATTCTGTGCAGATAATTAAAATACACTGATAAGATACAGAATGGTTGGAAAGGGCTTTGTGAAGAGATGATTTGAAAGGTAAGAAGGATGAACCTGTAAAGATTAGGTGGACAAGCATTAAAGGTTTAGGGAACAGCAATCGCAATGGCTTTAAGTATGGGGAGGCACTTGGCCTGTTTCAGACGTAAGAGGGAGGCCAGTGTGGCCAGGTTTCATAAGGAAGGAGAAATCACCATCAGGAAGTCAAGGTGATAAGCAGGAGTCTAACCAGGGAAGGCTTTGTAGCTAGACAAAGGCTTTGGATTTTATTGCAAAGGTGATACGGAGGTAGTCTTTGCTACTCCCATCAGGGGAGTAATCCCTTCTGGGGTTTAGTTAAATTTATAAGATTATCATAAATCACACTTGGCTCAAACCGACTCAGTGGAGTATAGAAAGGAAAATAGCTCACTAGCATGTCAGAATTAGGCATTTTTCATTTAAGGGGAATCCTTACACCTTACAGCAGTCCATGTCCAGTTAGCATGGCCATCCGGGAGCCATCTTCTCCCAGGTGACAATTTTTGGTTAAAAAAAAAAAGTTAAACTCTCATTTGATTTTTCTGGAGCGAATTGCTGACAAAAACACTGAAATTGCATTTAATAACAAGCTTTTCATAGAATTTGATAAAGCTATTATTGAGATGGAAAAACCTTAACCAATCTCTGTGAAGAATATGGGAATGTAATATGTTTTCTGGAAATTAGATCTTGATACAGTAAACTTTAAGGCAGGTGCATAAAGTCAGTGCTTTATTGAACTGGTTGGACTCCTAAGAGGAGACCACACTTCCCTCACCAGTCCATTTGGAGTTGCCTCCATCATCTGCAGCTGAATATACCTCTGGACACTTGGTCAACTCTAACAGACATACCTATTCTCCTTGTCTCCCAGTCTAGTTACAGACCTGACCGCAGGATCAGGGAACCAGGGAAGCTTGGCATTGACTGTCGTATTGAAGTCATACTCAATTTGACAAGTGTCTTCTCTGTGCCAGTTACTTTGGATGGCACTTTGTATGCATTATCTCCCTGAATCTCTGAAACAAATCTGTGAAAAACTACCCATTTATAGACAATAAAACTCTGGCTTCCAAAAAGGATAAATGACTTATTGACGGTTATAAAGTAGTAGGAGTGGGATTTAAACCAGGGCTACTTTACTCTAGAGAGCCCATGTTCCCCATTTTCCCCCTAGGTAGTAAGTTTTAATTGATTAAATAAAATAGAAAGTTGATTGTTTTATTTTCTAATGATAAAATGAATATAGGTACACTGTAAAATATTCAAATGGTGTCAGATTCTCAGGAAGGATGAAGTGAGATTGCTGTGCTAAATAACTCAGTGGACAATGTGGGAAAGGCATCCTCATTGAGACACAAGTGTATGAATGGTCCCATTGTCTCCTCTCTTACAGGTTCTATTGTCAGGATCTGAGATGTCTCCTTCCCGAGCACCCACCTGACAAGAGAACCTGTGAGAGAGGAGACAAGGCAATGGTTCACCTCACAGGCTACATGGGAGGAAAAATCCCTGGAAACATGAGATATGCGAAGGCAATTCTGGAGAACTGTTACCTGGAATGTTCTTTAATTCCTGTTACAGATTAATTTATTAGTTAATGAAAAGCCAGGAAAGTTAATTTGACTATCCAATTCTGCTGGATGAAACTCAAACAAAATTCCCACAAGGAATTGTTTGTGAATAATATTCATACGATAGAAGTTGTTCTGAGGTCTGGGCATTCCTAGGAAAGGCCCACTAGACTGCTTGCTACCAGCTAGCCATGAGGCTCACTGTATGAAGTTCCCCAGGACTGAGGAGCTCTTTTAAACTCAGAAATTACAAGTTATCAGAGTCCTGCTATTAGTTTAATACAGGAGATGCTGATTCAAACTAGTCCACGTTTGGGGCCCCTGGGTGGCTTCAGTCGTTTAAGCATCCGACTTCGGCTCAGGTCATGATCTCGTGGTTTGTGGTTTCGAGCCCCACGTTGGGCTCCACACTGACAGTTTGGGATTCCCTCTCCCCATCTCTCTCTCTGTCCCTCTCCCACTCAGTCTCACTCACTCTCTCTCTCTCTCTCAAAAATAAATAAATAAATAAACATTAAAAATTTTCAATTATCCCAAGTTTAAGAGCATATATCAGTGTCCCATAAACAATTTTGTTGTAGAGGGATCTAGATGCTCATGTTCCCCACGTCGAGCAGAACCTTCTGAAGGTGGTCTTGTAGACAGCTAAGTTCTAAATTTATAGTCCTTGGAAATTACAGAATCAGAAAAGGGGTCAAGTATATAATGGCAAAAGACTGACAGCCTGACATCTTCACAGTTAAAATACAATTACCTCCGAGATCTGACCAACTTTACCTGGGGTCTCACCTGCTTGGAGTGGTCAAAACAGTGCCTTAGAGAGTCACCATTTTCTGCTTTTTCAGCTGAAATATGTCCCCTCCCAAGTGACAATTTCCTTTTCAAATGTATCTTAAATCTAATCATTATTAAGTCATCAAGACCTAGAGTAGAATTACTTTCTCATAATTTATTTTGTCTCAGCTCTGATCCTCAAGAGTTGAGACCCGACTTGATCTCTCTAAGAACAACTGAGTTCACAAGTTCTTGGGGAACATGATGCTGTTTTTCTTAGAACCATGTCAATAAGTCACTCAGCGTGGTAGGCCTCAGACATACAAGCTTCCTACAAGCCTCGGATGAGGCCAAATGGACTGGTTATACTTATCTTCACTCTGTTCATTTAGAAACAAGGGAACCTATGGCCTTGACTGGGCCATGGTCCCAGTACAGTAATTTAGTGAATGATAGGTGACTAGAATCAGGACTTCCTGAGCCAGATTCTTAAGCCAGTGCCTTTTCTGCTCAGTTACATTCATTTACCAAAAACTCAGGCGGTATGATTTTCAACAGCAAAATAGGCTGGTGCAAAACATGTTTCTAGACAGAAACGTTTAATTTTTTTCTATTGCTATTTAAGTCAAATTGTAAACAGAGCCAACCTCACACAGGGAGAAGAGACCTCTGCCCTTCCCCCCATTCTGGTCTACTTCTCAACTGTGACCTCATCACTGACATCATATTCCCTGAGGCTGGCCCTGGCGAAGGGCTGCTGACACCCTATGGGACCCAGGTGGCTGCAGGGCTGCATTAGGAAGTGGTGTCCAGAGTTCGTGGGTGAGTGGACGTCCCTGAACACCTATGGTCCCTGCATCCAGGTGTGCTTAGTGCTGCATCTGGGCTTCTACATGTCCGTAGGTCGCCCTGCATTCCGCGCTTGAGGACATATGGCCCGGGCTAGGGAAGAAGCAGGGGACAGCCAGCTGGTATCTCATAGGGAGCCGTCATCACGCATCATCAGAGTGTCTGTCAAGACCCCACAGGACTGCCAGGAATTTATGCTGGCAGAAAATAGCAGTGTCCACCACTTTAAGAAACAGATCTCTAAACGCCTTCACTATAACACTGACCAGTTGGTGCTCATTTTCACTGGAAAGATCCTCCGGGATCAAGACATACTGAGCCAGCGTGGCATCCTTGATGGCACTATGGTCCACTTGGTGGTGAGGACCCATCTGAAAGGAACTCCGCCTGGTCCCGGAACTCTGCTAGGCCCCACTGGCCACTGTGTGCATCGCTCTGGACCGTCCACCTCGGACAGTGCTGGGATGCTGGCCAGGCTGGCCCGGCTGGCCCGGAGGTGCCCTGATCTGGCTGACTTTCTTGGCCAGATGGCTCAACTCTTAATGGTCTTCTCGGAAGACCCTATGGTCCAAGGCCTGGCAAATGAGAAAGCAGCCAATGCCAGCCATGCTCCTGAATCCTCAAGGCCAGTACAGAAATCTGAGCCAGCTCTTAAGGCTCTGGAAACCTTGCAGAACCCAGCCCGGCAACAGCAGCTCCTGCAGGCAGACAAACGGGGGCTAGAGGCCTTGAAGGCAGTGCCAGGTGGTGACAATGCTATGCATCCAGTCTGCTCTGATATCCAGCAGCTCATGCTCTTCACTCTGGCCCCATTACTTGCCTCCAAAGGCCACAACCCAAGTTCAGAGCTTTATAAAGAGGAAGCCAATGCTCACAGCAGTACTGACACTACTACCAACATCCCCACAGCCTCAGCACCTGCCAGACCATTTGCACAAAAGGTCAGTGCAGAAGAGGTTACCCAGGCCAGGAGCGTGGCCTCAAATCAGGCCAATTCAGGATACGGGACTGGTATGCCAGATGTAAGTTTGGGCCAGGATCTTCTCTTTCAGGATGGTCAGCAGCCCACAGGGAAAACCACTTTAACCGGTCAGCTTAGACCCTCACCCTCTGCCTTGCATAGAACCTTGCATGTCCTGCAGCAGAATCCAGCTCTTCTCCACCAGTTGGCAACTGGAAGCCCCCTGAGACATCACATGCCACTGCTCTCCATCCTGACCAATCCACGAGCACTGCAGGCATTGATACAGATAGAAAAGGGCCTGCAGATACTGTCCAAGGAGGTGGCTGGGCTGGGACCTTACTTATGGGGCCAGGGTAGGCCACACGGGACTAGACAGTGCCCTGAAGCTAGGGCTGGAGGGCAGGGCCAGAGAGCAGACTCCATACAACCCACCTTGGCTGTTCTTCAGCTTCTCCACACAGTGGACAATGCCTGCTTCCAGTCCACTCAATCCTCACTACCCTCATCCCCCCTCACTGAAGGCCTCTACCAGCGAGAACTGGAACATCTGAGGGCCATGGGTTTTACTAATCGGGATGCCAATCTACAGGCCCTTATGGCCACAGGCGGAGATAGTCATGCTGCCATTGACAGGATGCTGGGGGTACCGGAAGCCCAGGTGCCTCCAGCTGATGCCCCCAGCGCACCACCTCATGGAGAGGGAGGGAAGGGAAGGGGGAAGGGAGGGGAGAGGAAGTAGCCTATTTTGAATTCTTCCTACTTAGATCGTGTGCACACTTGAACAACTCCCCTCCCTCACTGCCCAAGCCTGTTCTACATTAAAAACATTGCTTGGATCTCATGTGTGGTGTCAATTTGGGGTATGTAGGCAAAGAAAATATTGTTTGAGGGAGAGATTGATCATACTATCGGGTCTTGGGTCTGGGCTGCACCTACTCTCATACCCCTAATCTCAGAGCTTTTTCTAAATTTGAACGTGAGGTGGAGAAATCCTGAGTGTTTCCAGCAACCTAGTTCCCCATCAACATTACCATCATCGTCACAAGCCACCTTTCGTCCAACGCCAGAGTGACTCTGAATGAATCCCGGCTCTGCCCCCTCCCCCCCCCCCCCCCCCAGCCCCACCACTCCACCACGGGAAGCCCCTCTCTCTTTTCATCTTATTTTCATCCGTATTACAGAAAACCTGTTCAACCTCCCTCTCAGCTCTGGCTCTTTCCTGCCTGTGCCAGAATCCTGCTTTAGGAGGTGAACCCCCCCCCCCCCACACCGCAGGCAGGTTTCTTCCCTTTATGTCATAAAATACTTGACTCTGCTGCCTTACCAGACACTGAACTTCTCTCTCCTTTTGTCTCTGAATTTCTTGAAAGTCCTCCTCTTTCAATGCCCACGTTTCCCCATCCTCTGCAATCCACTTACCCCCAGTGAGTCATTTCTCCTCTTCCCATTATTTTTTTTTTGTATGGAGTCTTATATGCTGACCCATATAGCTGCTTTATTTACTCTAGTTTCTTATCCTTTTTTTGTTTTTGAGTGGTGATTCCTGTGAGTATGCTACACTGATTGATTCTCCATTCACCATTCAGAGAATTTGACCATGTCCTTTGCTATGGCTCTTACTTCCATGTTCGTGGTTCCTTAATATCTTAGTCCATTTGTACTTTCCTTAGCTTACCAGCCTACCCCTGGGTATCACAGAGGAACCTCTGGCTGGCATGGTCAGAAAGAGCTCAGCATCCTTCCCTGGGCCCCATTCCTACTCTCAATTCTGGGGTCCCTGTGTCTTAGTGAAAGTCACCAATACTTTCCTAATCCACTCATTCTCTTTGTAAACTGTCATCTGTCAGTGAGGAGATTCATAGTGTAGGCACATGAAGCATGACCAGAAGGCCAGGGGTCATATGTAGCCGTGCAGCAGGATAACAGCTGATGAAAGAGAGGTAGGAAGCATATTAGAAGCATTACTTTGGGGAAACCAGGGACTATAGATTCAGAGCCAGCTCCAGGGGTCAACTGACCCTGGGCTAAAAAACAGCTGAATCTCGTGCTTCCTGGGGGCTAGAGAGGAGGGACATCTCTGACTACACACTGTGACTTCATTGTTTTGTGACACCCCATGAACCTAGAGATCTGAAGGTTGTGGCCGTCAGGGACTGTGGATAAAATACTTTTGGGACCACATGACCTACCAACGGTCCTGATACACTTCACTCTATTCTTCACTTCACTTCACTTCACTTCCCTGTGGCACCAGGATGTTAGTCTGAATTTCTGAGATCAGGGATGCACATTTGGTCCCAGGGAAGAGTGAGAGTCTGGGGTGAAGTGTGAGTGATGGGCAAGGCAGTATCCCGAGCTTCTGGAAGCATGTTTCCTCTTTTATCATGTGGAGTCCCATGGTCAGACACCTGAGTGAGCTGGGAAATCTTGACAATAATGTTAATAGTCTTCCTGTGGACTGGACCCTGCTACCTCCAGTTTTATAGAAGCCTATGGACTTCTACAAATCCCCTTCCCCATCTAGGGAACTATTACATTTTAGCTTCAGGATGATAAAAGGGCCAAAAACAGAACTTTAAGGAGTGGAGCTTGCTGCCAGGGCTGTAGAATCCTCCATCTGTCTATTATCTATCGTGTGTGAAACTTGGACTTCAGTCAGTAATGGGAAACCCTGGGGAAGACACGCCCAGTGCTGTAGCCACAGGGTATCCGTCCAGAGTATAGGCTGTAGCTAGACCGACCGCGGTACCAAGGTGTTAGCAGCTGGTTGATCCTGCATCCCCCCCTTCTCTTCTATTTTCCACTCTACCCCTGTAAGCTTTCTCCTTGAAGCTTCCTTGAGGCCTCAGACATGGAAGGGGAGAATTGTTGACGAATTTGTTGGGGGAGACGAGGGAACACTAGCCTGCAAACTATGTCGGACACATCATTTGTCCACTCCTGAACTTAAATTTACTTACCAATACCCCAGTCTCCTGTAGCTCTGTGGTACTGTAAGTCTAGCCCCCAGATGGATGCATTTTCAATATTACTATGGGAGTGCAAAGTCCTGAATCCTGGCCCTGCCTTTGATAGTAACTTCCTGGGTTACTGACTCTCTCTTTCTTCCAGGAAAAATGTGAGGTTCACGGCAGGTAATTAGCGTGATGGTGAGCGTTACCTTGTGAGGTAGACCTTTTGATCAGATGAAGCCAGCATCTTAGGGGAGCAGGCATATGGCCCACAAAGGAGCATTTCAGGAACAGAACAGCACTTCCCCTCCACGTTCCCACCTTCCGCTCCTTTGTATATATTGTTCTCTGTTCCTGAGATCATTACATCACTGGGTCTCTTTACCATTTACTGCCTCAGAAGATAACAGGTCTTCACTTCCGCTACTATGTGTTTGTGCAGCTGGGCATCCTCACATGTATCTCATACTGAAGAAGGTATGAGATACTGTCCATATAGATGCATAATCTTGGCACTTTTAGCTTCTCTGAATCATAGGCTCTTAATGAAAGATGCTGATAGTAACCATGTTTTGAATTATGGGAAGGAGCAACCGGTGACTTTTTTGTGTATTTTAGAACTGAGGTTACTAGGGCAAAGGAGGGCTATTAAAAAAGGCACTTGGATTTTGAGAAGGCCTCTCTGAATTCTTAATGAGGGATAATTTTATGGCTAAAAGGAAAGGGATTTCAAAACAGAAGACCAGAGGAGGAATGGGAGAAAATACAGTTTTAACAGGCACTATTCATATCCCAAGACCTGTCTAAATATTTTAGAGTTGTTATTTCATATAGGTATTATAATAATCCTGTAAAATGATATAATATAACACCATCCTAAATAAGTTATAAGTTGACTAATAAAGTTCAGAGTGTACATAACATTCTCATATTTATTGGTTGACCATTTTACATGTCAGGCACTGTCTTAAGTTTTCTGCATTCATTAACTTACTTATTCCTCACAGCATTAACAGTTAGATATTAACATTTACTCATTTGACAGTTGGACAAACCAAGGCATAGAGAGATTTAGCATCAGGCTCAAGACCACAAAAACAGTAAGCAGAGGAACCAGGATTCACACCCAGAAACTCTGACCTTAGACTTTTTGCTCTTCATCACTATCCAAAACATTGAAATTAGACAAATTTACCTAAAATGATCATTTTTTTAAACTTGGACTCACAGAAGAATATTTCCACTATGAAACACAGACTCATTTAAGAAAAGGAATTGACTTGATATTTAGTAAGTCATGGAAACATTTGCAGGAAAAGAAAAAAAAATCAGGAGCATTCTGCACTGGCACTATCGTAGCTACTGAGATATCTCCAAGGTGTGCTTATTCCTAATTGTAAAATTTCCCCAAGAGTAAAAATATTATCATCTCTCTGAGTTATTCAGCGTTGCCCAAAGAGCCTCAAGAATGTGGTGTGTTCAATGTGATTTTTGGTATTTCCAATTCATCTGACCTTCTCTTTGCTTCCATTACTTCCTCTCCTAAAAACACGCTTATGTCATATTAGAGGTCTCCATCCATGTAAATGTACCTAGAAAGCTCAGAACCCATTTACTTTCCTTATCCCTAGCCTGTACTCAAATTTCATGTTGAAATTTTCCCCAAGTGAAGCAGCCTCAGAAGTCGGCTCCGAATCTCCTTGGTCCTAGCCCCATAGATGATCGGGTTGAGCACAGGAGGCACCAGCACATACAGGTTGGCCAGAAAAATGTGCACATTCTTGGGGACTCGGTGCTGGCCAAAGCGGTGGGTGAGGAAGGAGAAGAAGGCAGGAATGTAGAAGACCAGGATGACCCCCAGGTGGGAGCCACAGGTACTCAGAGCCTTGTGCCTGGCATCTTGAGATGGAAGGCGGAAGACAGCATGGAGGATAAAGCCGTAGGAAATGGCAATGAGGATGGCATCCAGACCCATGGCCAGCAGGGCCACAGTCAGCCCATACACAATATTGACAGTGATGTTGGCACAGGCCAGGCGAGCGATGCCCATGTGCTCACAGTATGTGTGGGCCATGACATGGTGACCACAGTAAGGCAGTCGCCTCAACAAGAAGATGAATGGGGTCACAATGGCCACACTACGGAATAGCCCAACAAGGCTAATCATGCCTATGACGGTATGGTTGAGAATGGTTGTGTATCTCAGTGGGTTGCAGATTGCCACATAGCGATCAAAGGCCATGGCTAGAAGAACTGAAGACTCCAGAGCATAGATAGAATGGACACAAAACATTTGGGCCAGGCATCCACCAAAGGAAATCTCTCCAGCATGCAGCCATAAAGTGGACAGCATCTTAGGCACCGTGGTGGAGCTGAGAGCCAGGTCGGTGAGCGAAAGAAGGCACAGGAAGAGGTACATGGGTGCATGAAGAGCACTGTCTGTCACAATGACCAGGATGAGGGCAGCATTGCCAACCAGCGCTACAAGATACATGGCACAGAAGGGGATGGCGATCCAGACGTGGGCCCACTCCAGCCCTGGGATGCCCGTCAGGATGAGTGTGCCTGGGAGACTGTCCTCACTGATGTTGGAAGCTGACATTCTGCTTGGAAATAAACACCTCTATCCAAGGGGTCATGGTATTCTGGCCCTGTAATATCAGGTTGTTGGGTCATTCACATAAAATGATGAACTTTCTGTGAAACCATCTTTTTAGGTGGAGAAAAATATTTATTATTATTAACTTGTTAAAGAGTCCTGAAATATGCTATCACATATAGTCTTTTTTTTTCTTTATGCTAATTCCTGTACCCATCCATGATGTTTATAGTTCTATATTCCAAGCACCAAACATTTGAGCATCTTTCCAATATGATCCTTCACAACTTACCTGCTACACATCCTGTCCATCATTTATTAGTCTAGTCCACTCACATTGAGGAATATTCCTTCTCTCTTTCATTCATGCTTATAGAATCTTCTGTCTTCATTTTCCCCCTCCTTTCTAAGCTTTTTTCTCTTTTTTCTAAGCTTCAGTTAGTTTTTCTGCCTCCCAGAAGACTTTCCTTTCTTCTGGTCCTTAATGATCTTTTATTATTATTTTTTATCCTTCAACTACTTTACAAAATCCCAATGGCCGAGACTATGCCTTTATGCAATTGTATACTCTACACTGACCATGACTGAGTCCTGATGTAGACATTTTGTAAATGGTCAACTTAAGACTCAATTCCATTAACTTTACTAACATATCATTGACTTTTTGACTTCATGATATAGTGATGCAATCACTGTATTTTCTGCATTTGTATGTATCTTCATAAATATACAGTGCATAACTTCATTTTATATCTTACCTGGAATGTCTAGAAAAAGGCTAGTCCACCTGATTGTGCTTCCATATCTCCTGATTATCTACAGTGTGCTGAGTATTCCCGAGGATACAGTAGAAGAAAGACAGAGATACATGAGACATTCCAGCTGAGAGACAGACTCCCTACTGTGGCAAAGCCAACCTGAGGTCTTGTGTGACCCCCAGTGTAATGACTGGATACTGAGGCTAGATCAGAAGACCAAGTGCTGACAGAAGCACATCAGGGGAGAAAATGGAGTGTCCTGGTGTTGCTCACAGTGAAGATATTTTGGAAAGGGAATCTGTTTTTGTTGTAGAAGTCTAGTTGGTATTTTCAAACATTTTCCCTTAGTAAAACATTGTCTACTAAAAAGAAATCTGTACAGGATTCTGAGAAACTTGAATTTTAGTCCCAATTCTCTAACAGAATTGATTGTGACACTGAAGAAATATTCTTCTTCTTTGGGCTGTCTTAATTTGGAAAAATTAATGACTCAATAGTCATTCTCTGTTTTGTATCTGCTCATTATGTGGCATTGGAATAATCCCACAACATTTTCAGGCCTTTTTTTTTTTTATCACTAAATTTGAAATGGCATCATGTGGTTTCTATCCTCACAAAACTTATGGTTGTGCAAAAAGTAATATTCATGAAATTAAAAATATAGGCACCACAAATAATCACCCCCATTTTTTTGCAAACTCTTTATCATCTAACAACCTTCTGGAGAAAATAGAGTGCAATTTTCACTGGCACTCTTAATCAATAGGAAGACAAGGTCCAGAGAAGTAAACTGATGTCGTCTACATCACAGAATATGTTAACTTCACAACTGAAATGAGGGGGTCCTGATTTATGTGTCCTGATTCAGATTTTTCAAGTTTTACTCCACCCAAATATGCATAAATATGACCAAAATCTGAATTCTTCAATATCTCTTTCAAATAAAGCACTTTTTCTAATATCAATTCATAAGGCTGCAATTAATTCATTAGTTAATGAATATCAAAGAGATAAAGAGAATTGGGGAGCCTCTCCTATTTGGACAGAGATTTTCACTAATGACACCAAAGTGTCTTGGTCTCAACCTTGACACGAGCCTTGACACTAGGGAAAAGAGGCTTGGATGGTAGAGGGCAGAGAACAACAATTATTACCATCTTCCCTTCCCCTCTCTTCCCAGCCTATTCTTGCCCCTAAAGGAAGTTTTTAAGTGGTTATTATAAGATAGTGGTATTCTGTGATATTCTGGGTTGTGAAGAGCAGAAAAACTGTGGTTACAGAAGAGTTGGATTTATTCCCCCTGAGAAGCGAGGGGATAAGGATATTGAGGGGGTGCCACCCTGGTATACAATGGGGCATCCACCCAAATGTCCCAGGGTCTTGTCTTTGAGTCCCCCTCTCTGACCTAGACCTCAGTTATTTAACTCTGTGTTCTTTCATTGAACACAGTTGTTGGAATCTGATTTCAAGACCGAACCTCTGTGGTAGACACACACTTGCAGGCGGGGCATGCTGAGGTTGGAGCTATGTGAGAGGTGTCCTGAGAGTGAGGCTCTGGGGACAGAGGGTGGTCGAGTGACAGCTTGTGCAAGAGGTATGAATCTGAATACACAGTGTGACTGAAAGAGGTAAAAGCTGTGTTTCTACGCAAGTTTGGGTGGGTGTGGGATGAGGGAGCAGAGGGGGCTGAATGTGTAATCTGGGTTGAAGTAGCTGATCTTTCTCTCACCTGAGTTTTCTGGGCTCAGTGAATGTCTTCGGCTCAGCTCTATGGCCCAGCCTCCTCTGGTCAACGGGCTTGATAAGTGAGCTTATTTATTGACTCTGTCTGTGATGCTCAGGAGTGTAAAGCAAAGTGGCGACCTCCAGGGACTTGGTCCATGAAACACGCTTTGAGAAAGAGAACAAGAAGGGGGGGTGATAAAATGGGGAAGAAATAAGGAAGGAGAATCTTCCTTGATGACTTTGCCAGGAAAGTGGAAATGAAACATCCGGTATACTTTGTTTTATGTTTTATCCTTTCCTCTCATCTCTCTGTTTCTCTTTTCTTCCTTGTCTCTTCCTTTCTTTTCTTCTCTTTGTTTCTGTCCTCCTGGAACTCTTCTCACTGTGAACCCACCGGAATTCTATGCTCATGGGCAGGAAATAATGGTAGTGGACAAGTGCATACATCATTGTACTGTAGGCTTCACTTACAAAGTGATCTTACAAAGTGATCTTACAAAGTGAACACAAGTTCAAATATCAAATTACCAAGAATTTCAATATGATGACAGCAGAGCTTTACGGAAAGCACAAGGACCTTCTGAGCATGGGCACCATGTAACTGTCCTGCTCGTTGGCCATGAAGCCAGACCTGGTTGGAAATGACATCAGTGCTCTAGGTAGATCCCCTCAGCTCCCTAACTCCAGCCATCTCTCTGGTCCCTGCACCAGGGATTCCTGGCATCAAAACCCTTTGCAGAATAGGTGATTTTTCTTCCATGACTTCAGAGTACTCACCTCTCTTATTTTGTAATATACATATCTCCTTTCAAATTATTGTAATCTAGTGGTCTTCAAACATTTCATGTGGGTATATCCTAAAAGAATTTTCAAATCACTATATTCTCTTCAAAACTTTAAAAGGACTTTAAGAACTTAAAGAGTTCTTAAAGAGTTAAAAACATTAAAATTTTAAAGAGCAGAAAAAGACATAATTTCTAGTGTTTTGTGAATATTGACATTAGAAATAAAACTCCCATAGGACAGTTTTTAATTTATTTTATGGAAATTGTATGCCCTAGAAATTTCCAATTCAGCAATGCCCATTTAAAAGTATTTGAGCAAGATTTTCTTAATTTTCAGAAATTCAAAAATATTGCTCTTTCTCTTTAAAGTTGGTCTGTATTCCCACATGTATATTTTTGCTTGAATATCTCATTATAACACTTATATGTTTCTAATAATACAAGGAGATTTTATTTCTTGTAATTATGGGATGCAAATGTTAAAATGTTGTAATATAACAATTATAATCATTAATTAATAAAAGCAATATGATAATGTTTAAATTTTATAAATTATATACATAAGGCTAATTTGTTTTCAGAATATTCTTTCTTAATGAGGTTGGTGGAGCTTTTACTTTTTTCCAATTAACCTCATGTATTCATTAGTCCATATTGATTCAATGAAGTGGGGTTTGTACTTAGATGCTCTTAATTTTACCTGTATAAAAATAAGCTCTAAGAACCCATAGTTAAGTAAGTAACTTAGTTGGGAGTGGAGGGAGTTTCTTCCGCACTGTGGAAATCCAGCCATAATTGAGAGTAACTGCTGTAATCAGCAATGGTCCTGACAGAGGAGTTTCTGGCAAAGGAGAGTGCCCTCATAGTGGGTACTCTGAGGAGGGATTCCAGCCAGGTGGTGCTGGTATATCTGAAGAACATGACGAGGTTGTTTCAAAGTAAGGACCAAAAAAAAAAGCCACTTAAAACCTACTGTTTCTATTAGAATCAACTGGTATCACCAATGAAAACAGGGGATCCTGGGTGACACGAACAGGAGCAGAGTGTGCATAGGATAATCAAATCCCCTAGCCCTGACCCAGCTCTCTAATCGGCCTCTACTGCCCTCTACTGGCAGCGTCTAACAGCCAGCCAGCAGGTGGAGGGAAAGTGTGGTCTCAGCCTAGGCATCCCCAAGCAGAGCACAGAAGGGTTTGAAGCTGAGAGACAATGGCTTAGCAAGTAACACAAAAACCCTGTACTCATATTTGTGCATGCGTGTGTTATAACCTGTATGACATTTTGGGATTTAATAAATATAAATCATATATAAAAATCAAAATAAATCCATTCATTTAGCTATACTTGATAATTTTTTATTATTATAAAATAAATGAGAAACATATATCACTAAGAAAACGGGAAAAATTGTCTGAGATTAACTAATTTTAGGATTGAATAAAACTCAAAAATATTTTATAAAATTTATAAAAATAGTGTTTAATGAATAATACATAACTTTTCTAACGTACATCTTCACTAAAACCAAAAACATGTATAAAACATGACATAATTTTTTTATCTTTAGAAGTCATCTAGTGAATTTTGAAAAATAGAGGAGTTCATAAAATATGTCAGTTACATTTACAAGTACTAAATTTAATAATTCACCTTTCAGAATTATTTTTCTTTCCAGTTAACAGCATAGTCTAATGATAGATATTTAAATAAAATTGCAAAAATTACCTGAAGTTAACCAGGTAAAAAAAGAGGTCTTTACTCTTTGAATCTTTCTTTAATTATCTTTCATGTAACTCCTCATTAAGAACTATGACTTGGGGCACCTGGGTGACTCAGTCGGTTAAGCGTCCGACTTCAGCTCAGGTCATGACCTCGCAGTTCGTGAGTTAAAGCCCCATGTCAGGCTCTGTGCTGACGGCTCAGAGCCTGGAGCCTGCTTCAGATTCTGTGTGTCTCTCTCTCTGCTCCTCCCCAGCTTGTGCTCTCTCTCTCTTTCTCAAAAAATTAAAAAAAAACATTAAAAATTAAAAAAAAAGAACCATGACTGACTTAGTCATGACTGAACTTAGTCATGACAGAACTTTATGACCTCATTTACTTTAATTATGCCTCTAAATGCTAACTTCCAACACAGTTACATTAGGGCTTAGAACTTCAACTTCAACATATGAGGTGGTTTTTTTTTTGTTTGTTTCTTTGTTTTTTTTTTTTTTTTTGTGATATACAATCAGCCCATAGAAATAGTATGGATAAAAATCATAAATATCCTCAAATTAACCCAATATATATCACTGGCCTCAAACGTTAGCTTTGTCTAAGCAATCATTTTGTTTGCTCTGGTTAATTACCTTTATTTTCCCCATTAGGGGTTATCTCCAACATTCATTGCCCCTTTGGAGCTTGCTGTCAGACTTCTAGTCAGGATATAGAATATTTAAGGTTTGGTGACTACTGAAACAGATATGGGGAATGAATGAGAAAAATACGTGCAAATGACACCTAGTCTAGATTAGACAGTGTGGTTGTTAATTTTATGTGACAACTTGAATGGTTCCCATGGTTTCTGGATAGTTGGCTAACAGTTTTCTAGGTGTGTTTGTAAGAGTGTTTCTGCATGAAAGTAGCATTTGAATTGATGGGCTCAGTAAAGCAGTTTGTCATCCCCAACATCTGTGAACATAATCCCAACCACAGAAGGCCTGAATAAAGTTTGCAGGAAGAAAACCTAGGTGCTTCTTCTCTGTTTGCTTCAGGTGGAACATCATCTTTTCTGGTTCTTGGTACTCCTGATTCTCGGGCCCTCAGAAGTGGACTAGAATCTCTACCTTCAGCTGCTTTGGTTCACAGGCCTTCAGGTTTAGATAGCATTACATCACCAGCTTCCCAGGGTTTCCATCTTGCACATGACAAATCATGGGACTTTTCAGCCTCTGCAGTTACATGAACAAGGGTAAAGGAAACTGAAGGGAGGTAAATATGGGAGTAAACATGGAGATAGGTGGGGGATCAATGAAGTGCGGCAGTTAGTAATCCGAGAAAGGAGAAACAATCAAGAAATATGGAACAGTCAACTGTAACAGCCTCATAATTGAGAATCCAACATATATAGGAATACTGAGGTCAGTGGTGACAGTGGACGCACAGTTTTATGGTATGATATTACTGTAATATTGTCCATGAAGGAGTGAATGACTAACATGAAAGAAGACATAAGGGAATCCAATGTCAAATAAGCATATCCTTGAGCAACTCATGGTACAGCGACTTGTACCAGGTTATAATATGTACACTTCTTTTTCTGCCTAAGAAATGGAAGATGAAGTATTCTAGCCAAAAATCAATGGGTCATAGAAGTAGACTGATGAATTAAGACCAAGACCTGAAGGATGGTACACACCTCGGTCATTACCTAATTTTGGAAGAAAGGATAATGTGTATGCTTTGAAGAACTTAGGGAGGAATATTTAGATTTTATAATGATCACTCTGTGAGCAAAGGGAAGAAATTGATGCATTCTGGCAGAGCTGGTGCAGGGAAAAATTAGGAGATTGCTTTGGCAATTCAGATGGTAAAAGTCTAAATTCAGGCAGATAAGGTATAAATAAAATGGAAGAAATGTTTGTAGAAAGGCCATGAAACTTGAAAACTAAATGGACATGGGATGAGAGTAATAGTCAAAGAGGAGTGGAAGATTTGAAACCAGATCTGAGAAAGGCAGTGCCCTTAAAAGAAAAGTGACAGAAAGTCCTTCCTCTGTGAAGTAAGAAATTCCCTTCTCAGCCCAGCATTCCTGCCTGAGAACATCCACAACTGATGGGAGACAAGTTCTCTGGTTTCTACCGTGTCTGTCCTATGATTGTCCCAAAAGGGGGATAGATGCTGGTCTGGAAAATAACATCTGTTGTACCCCTGCCATCCTGCAACCTAAGTAAATAATCCATATGATACTCACAACAATATATGGAGGGGGTTTGTAAGATATTATATTTTTCTAAGGATAGGGAAACTAAGGTTTCAGTCATGGTTTAGATAGCATCGTCTAACTGACAAGTGAGTGAGCTGGTGTTCAAAACAGGTATGATCCAAAAAACATGTTCTCAAATATAACACACTTCTTCCCTTTTTCCCTAATGGATATCTTGCCTCCCACTCTGCCAGCAAGGAAATAATATGGAGAATGGTGGTAACATCTGTGAAAATGGCAGAGTAAGGACCTTGGAAATTTTCTTCTTCCATTGAGAAAATGAGAAAATGGGCAATAAATGGTCTGAATCAACTTGTTCAAAATTCTAGACATTGAACAAAGGCTTGCATCTGTCTAAGTAGAGTGTATTTAAGAAAAATGGTTGACCTTTTGCAAGATCGGTGGCTATGTGTCATTTTGATTTGTCCTAATCCCATTCACCCACTCTCTAGCTCTACTGTAGCCTTAAAAAATAATAACCAGAATGCACAGTGAAAGCCAATAGTCCAGGGGCATCCAGAGGGAGCAGTTTGGAGCTGGACTTCTTTCAAAATCTCCTTTCCAGAAAATTGTCATTATCTGGCCTGATACTTCCTGTGAAGATCACTCTTGCTAGACTGTTTCTATTTCATCTGATCTGTAACCTTCTTAATGCAAACATCATTTTCCCAGTGGGTAAGTCAAAAACAATTACCAGTAATCAATTAACTTTGCAGCTGACTGTGACAGTGGATAACAGTTGGGAAAAATATTAAATTAACCAAATTGCTAAAAAGGAAAAGCTGAAGAATGAGATATTTATAAGAGCTTTGAATATTTTTGATGTATACCTGAGGTATAGAAGGCCATGTGCATGTCAGAGCTCTGCATATGCCCAGGGCTGTAGAAATGACCAGAAAAGGCCTGAGAAGGCCCTCATGTCTCATCCCTGGCTCATCTTGAGACTGTGCCTGAGCAGAAACATAAAGACTAACATAGAGTCCCATAATGAATGTCTGGGTGTTGAAGTTGTGTTCCAACATGCCTACAGATCTCTGAGCAAAGACAAATACTGCTTCCAGGTATGTAAAGAAATCTCTTCCCAATTATTAGCTGGCACTGGGCTAACTCAGCAGAGACTTCAGTGGCTGCACACAAAACAACTGATGTTACAGAATTAATTCAGAAATTCACTAAGTAAATGCCAGCAGCAATAACAACAACAAATAGCAATAAAAATGAATTCAGGGGATAGAGAAAAATGTGATTCCCAGAATTGCCACAAAGTGTCCAGTTTTCAATAGATTATGGGGCATCAAAAGAAACAAAAATTATGGTCCATGCAGAGGGGAAAAATACCAACAGAAACTGTCCTGAGGAAGTCAAAACATTAGACTTATTAATCATGACTTTAAATCAATCATTTTAAATAAGCTCAGTGGACTAAAGGAAATTGTGATTGTGATAATACCAGTAAAGAGATAAAAATTATTTTCAAAAATCATATATAAATTATGGAGTTAAAAACATTCAATAATTGAGGGGCACCTGGGTGGCTCAGTCTGTTAAGCATCTGACTTTGAATTTTGACTCGGGTCATAATCTTGTAGTTCATGAATTCAGCCTGTGTTGGGCTAGGCACTAGCGGTGAGGAGCCTACTTGGGACTCACTCTCTCTCTCTCTCTCTCTCTCTCTCTGAATGAATAAATAAGCATTAAATAAAGTTCAATAATTGATATAAAAATTTACTCTAAGGGTTCCACAGTACATTTGACAATACAGTAGAAAGAAACAGCAAACATGAGGATTGGTCAATAGTGATCATGCAGTCTGAGTAACTGAAGGAAAAAATAATGAAGGAAAATGAGCAGAGGCTCAAACACTTATGAGATATCGTCAAGAATGCCAATATATATGTATGAAAGTCTGAGAAGGAGCAGAGAGGAGAGAGAAGGAACATTGGAAGAAGTAACACTGAAACTCTCCTAATTTGATGAACAATATTAAATAACAGAAGCTCAATAAATGACAAATATGATAAATTTAAAAGATACACTTAGTAATTGAAATGAAAAAGGGTTGTGCAGAAAGGCACTGGGACTCTGAACAGGTTTCTATAAATCCTAATAAGATAAATTTGTGGCTAAAAAGGAAATGACCCTTGCAAACAGAGAAGTGGGTAGTAATAGGAGAAAATATGGTTTTAGTGAGAGCTAATCATGTGCCAAACAAGTCTAACTGTATAGAGCAGTTATAAACATAGCAACAAAAATTATGTGAGATGAGGAAATACGAAATTGTTCTTAGATGATTTATAAAACTAAAATAATTTTTGAGAGGTCACATGACTTTTACATCTTACATTTCTTTATTGAACATTTTAAGCTTCAGAGACTTTTCTAAGTTTTTTACATACACTCAATAATTTCTTTTATCCTCACCACAACCTCAAGAGTTAGATCTTATTATCCCCACTTACAGTTGACTTAAATAGGCATAGAAGAATTTAGCAACAGGCTCAAAGCACAAAAGTAGTGAATGGAGAAACAAGTTTTCAAACCTGAGCACTCTGATTACACCATTTGTGCTCTTATGCTCTTAATCACTGCTCAGAGTTTTGAAGCTCAGATTCAGATTCATTCCAAATATGCTGTTTTTGTTGTTATTCTACTTCATTGCCCAGTAGAATATTTCTACAATGAGAAGCAGTGTGAACTACAGATAGAGATGCATTGCTTCCTGGTAAATTATACTCCCTGTTTAGATGACAGAAAAAAATATAATCTCATTCTGGGCAATTCAGAATTGCTAAAGGGGGATATTCAGTGTAATCCTTAACATGTCCAAATTATCTGGCCATTCCCTTTTTTCCAGTGCTTCCTTACAAGTGATTATCCTTCTCACATCAAAGGCGTCCACCCATACACATGCATCCAGACAATTATCAGGTCTATTTAGCAGTCTTGTCATCTCCAACCACTGGTCAGAACTCACAATGAGACCTTCCTCATATGTAGCAGCCTCAGAAGTCGGCTCCGAATCTCCTTGGTCCTAGCCCCATAGATGATCGGGTTGAGCACAGGAGGCACCAGCACGTACAGGTTGGCCAGAAAAATGTGCACATTCTTGGGGACTCGGTGCTGGCCAAAGCGGTGGGTGAGGAAGGAGAAGAAGGCAGGAATGTAGAAGACCAGGATGACCCCCAGGTGGGAGCCACAGGTACTCAGAGCCTTGTGCCTGGCATCTTGAGATGGAAGGCGGAAGACAGCATGGAGGATAAAGCCGTAGGAAATGGCAATGAGGATGGCATCCAGACCCATGGCCAGCAGGGCCACAGTCAGCCCATACACAATATTGACAGTGATGTTGGCACAGGCCAGGCGAGCGATGCCCATGTGCTCACAGTATGTGTGGGCCATGATATGGTGACCACAGTAAGGCAGTCGCCTCAACAAGAAGATGAATGGGGACACAATGGCCACACTACGGCATAGCCCAGCAAGGCCAATTTTGCCTATGACAGTATGGTTGAGAATGGTTGTGTATCTCAGTGGGTTGCAGATTGCCACATAGCGATCAAAGGCCATGGCTAGAAGAACTAAAGACTCCAGGGTATAGATAGAATGGACACAAAACATCTGGGCCAGGCATCCACCAAAGGAAATCTCTCCAGCATGAAGCCACAAAATGGCCAGCATCTTGGGCACAGTGACAGAGCTGAGAGCCAGATCAGTGAGCGAAAGAAGGCACAGGAAGAGGTACATGGGTGCATGAAGAGCACTGTCTGTCACAATGACCAGGATGAGGGCAGCATTCCCAACCAGCGCTACAAGATACATGGCGCAGAAGGGGATGGCGATCCAGACGTGGGCCCACTCCAGCCCTGGGATGCCCGTCAGGATGAGTGTGCCTGGGAGACTGTCATCACTGATGTTGGAAGCAGGCATTCTGCTTGGTAAATAAAGGCCTTTATCCAAGGGGTCATGGAATGCCTTCCCTGTAACATCATTCACATAAAATGATGAACTTTCTGTGAAATAATCTTTTTAGGTAAGAAAAATATTTACTATTATTAACTTGTTCAAATATCTTGAAAGATTCTACCACATACAGGCTGCTGATTTTTCTTTCTGTTAATTCTTGTACTTGTCAATCATGTTTTGAGTTCCTTATTCCAAAGTATTTAAGCATATTTCCAAGCTGATCCTTCACGACTTACCTCCTACACATCCTGTCCAGCATTTTTTAACTTTTAGTTGACTCACATTGATGGTTGTTCCTTGACTCTCTCGTTCATGCCTTTTCCATGCCTATGGAGTCTTCTGTCTTTATTTTCCCCTTCTCTTTTTTCTATGCTTCAGTGAAAGTTTTTCTGGATTCCAGATGCCATAACTTTCTTCTGTTCCTTAATGGTCTTTTAATTTTTGATCCTTCAAATAGTTTACAAAATCCTGTTGGCTGAGATCATGCTTTTATGAGATTGTGTACTTTACACTGATCATGCCTGTGTCTGGATCTAGAAATTTTGATCAATGTTCACTAAAGACTCAATTTTGATAACTTTAGTAAGATACCATTGACTTTGAAAATTCATAATATAATAATACAATCTATATTTTCTGTATTTGTAATGTATCTTCATATATATACAGTACACAAATTCATTTTATATCTCACCTCGAATGATTATAAAGAGGCTAGGCCACCTAAATATGTTTACAATTCTCATGATTGAGTGTCTCTGGTGGTTTGAGTATTTGTCAGGGTATGATAGAAGAAAGCAAGTGACATCAAACATTGTAGCTGAGAGAAGGCACTCCCTACTGTGGCAAAGCCAACCTGCATGCCTCCCAGTGAGATGGCTGGATACTGAGGCTAGATCGGAACACCAAGTGCTGAAAAGGCAGATTAAGGGAGAAAATGGAATGTCCTGGGGTTGTTCACAGAGAAGATATTCTGAGAAGGAATCTGGTTTTGTTGTAGAAGCCTAACTAATTTTAAAAGCACATCACCTACTGAAAGGAAACCTAAGTAGGATATTGAGAAACTTGAATTTTAGACTGGATTCTCTAACAAAACTGATGTGCAATTTTGAACAAATCTTCCATTTCTTTGGGCAGTTTTAATTTAAAAAAACCAATGACTCTAGTCATTCTTTCCTCTGAAGTCTGCTCATTATGTGGCATTGGAAAAATACGACAATCTTTTTGGGACTTCTTTTTTTTTCCATCTCTAAATTTGAAATGGCATCATGTGATTTATTACCTTAACAAAATTTATGGTTCAGCAAAAAGTAATATTCATGAGATTTATAATTTTGACACCCCAAATAATCACCCCTCCTTTTTTTTCAACTTCTTTATTTCCTAACAGCCCTCTGGATAAAACAGAGTATAAGCATCATTTGCACCCCTAATCAGTGGGAAGACAAAGTCCAGAGAAGTAAACTGATGTCATCCACATCACAAAGCATGTTAATTGCACAACTGAAATGAGGGGTCCTGATTTACGCATCCTGATTCAGAGTTTCAAGTTTTACTTTACCTGAATGTGCATAAATGTGACCAATATCTGAAATCCTATGTTTTTCAAACAAGGCACTTTGTCTAATATCAATTCATAAGGCTGTAATCACTTTATTTGTTACCTGAATAAGAAAGAGGTAAAGAGAATTAGGGAGCCTCTCCTGTTTGCACAGACTTTTTCACTGATGACCTCAACTGGCCCTGGGCTCAGCCTTGACATGAGCCTTGTCACTAGAGGAGAGAGGCTTAAATGGTGGAGGGCAGAGAGCTGTCTTTCTCTTCCCCTCTGTGGGGTTATTTGTAGAGAGTGTATTGCAAGCCCTGGGAAAGTGAATGGGGTAATTGCTGAAACATCAGCGATGTTCTGGTCTCAAGGCTATAGAATGCCACGGCACCATGAGAACAGAGGCCCAAGATCCCCCACCCCAGGAGCCAGTCAGGGGACAGACCCACTGTAATTGCCTAGCAGTCCTTGAAACTGCACACCTTCCCTGCATGCTTTCAGGTAAACACCAGATGTGTGTTTGGTCTATGTCTGGAGGCTCTTTGTGTTTTCCTCCCAGACTGTAACATTGTTTGATGTTTATACCTGGCGAACATAAAATAAAGACTATGTGCAGTTTGCTGCTTTTGCTGCCGCTGCTGTTTCTCTGTTTCTCTGGCTCTGTTTCTCTGGCAGAGGCAGCCCTGCACGTCCGCTCAGTCTAAGTGTCTGAGAACTTTATTTTCAGTGCGCGGCTACACGCTCTCTTCCCAGGCTATTCTTGCCCCTGAAGGAAGTTTCTAAGTGGTTATTGTGAGATAGTGGTACTCTGTGATATTCTGGGTTGTGAAGACCAGAAAAACTGTGGTTACGGAAGAGTTGGATTTATTCTCCCCTTGGGAAGCAATGGATAAGGATATTGAGGTAGTGCCACTCTGGTCCACAATAGGGGCATTCTCCCCAAATTGTCCCAGGGTCTTGTCCTTAAGTCCTCTCTCTGACCTAGACCTCAGTTATTTAACTCTGTGTTCTTTCATTGAACACAGTTGTTGGAATCTGATTTCAAGACCGAACCTCTGTGGTAGACACACACTTGCAGGCGGGGCATGCTGAGGTTGGAGCTGTGTGAGAGGTGTCCTGAGAGTGAGGCTCTGGGGACAGAGGGTGGTCGAGTGACAGCTTGTGCAGGAGGTATGAATCTGAATACACAGTGTGACTGAAAGAGGTAAAAGGTGTGTTTCTACGCAAGTTTGGGTGGGTGTGGGATGAGGGAGCAGAGGGGGCTGAATGTGTAATCTGGGTTGAAGTAGCTGATCTTTCTCTCACCTGAGTTTTCTGGGCTCAGTGAATGTCTTCGGCTCAGCTCTATGGCCCAGCCTCCTCTGGTCAACGGGCTTGATAAGTGAGCTTATTTATTGACTCTGTCTGTGATGCTCAGGAGTGTAAAGCAAAGTGGCGACCTCCAGGGACTTGGTCCATGAAACACGCTTTGAGAAAGAGAACAAGAAGGGGGGGTGATAAAATGGGGAAGAAATAAGGAAGGAGAATCTTCCTTGATGACTTTGCCAGGAAAGTGGAAATGAAACATCCGGTATACTTTATGTTTTATCCTTTCCTCTCATCTCTCTGTTTCTCTTTTCTTTCCTTGTCTCCTTGATTTCTTCTCTTTATTTCTGTGTGTCTTCTTGAACTCCCTCTCACTGTGAATAGACCAAAACTCCATGCTCATGGGCAGCAAATAAGGGTGGCAGGTACATGCATGCATCACTGTACCATAGGTTCACTTACAAAACGCAAGTTCAAAGATCGAATTACCAAGAATTTTATTATGAAGACAGCAGAGCTTTAAGGAGAGCACAAGACCCTTCTGAGCCTGGGCACTGTGCAACTGTCCTCTGCCCCACTCATTAGCCTTGAAGCTGGGCCTGGCAGGAAATGATATCAGTGTTCTAGGTAGATCCCCTCAGATCGCTTAACTCAGCCATCTCTCTGGTCGCCGCGCCAAGGATTCCCTCTGTCAAAGCCCTTTCCAGGATTAACTGTATTTTCTCCCATAATGTAAGAGTAATCTACTCTCTTCCCTTGTAACAAGTTTTCTCCTCTCAAATGATTTCATTGTAATGGTCTTCAATCTTTTCATATGGGAAATTCCTAAAAGAATTTTCAAAACACTGCATTGCCTTCATACTCTATTTTTTTTACATTTAAACATTTTTTTTAACGTTTATTTATTTTTGAGAGAAGAGAGAGAGAGAGAAAGCATGAGCTGGGCAGGGGCAGAGAGAGAGGGAGACACAGAATCTGAAGCAGGCTCCAGGCTCTGAGCTGTCAGCACAGAGCCCAATACAAGGCTTGAACTCAGGAGCTGTGAGATCATGACCTGAGGTGAAGTCGGACGCCCAACCGACTGAGCCACCTAGGCACCCCAATTCCCTTCATACTTTAAGTTGACTCTAAGATTTATCATTAGATGTTTAAAGTGTAGAAAAAGATGTAATTTCTATTATAATGTAAATATTGGCATTTAAAAATAAAAGCCCCTTAGGACACTTTTTAATTTATCCTATGGAAACGTTATGCCCTAGAAGTTTACAACTCAACATTACCCATTTAAAAGTATATGAACAAGTTTTTCTTAACTGTCAGAAATTCGAAATTATTGCTCTCTTTGAAGTTGGTCCATTTTCCCACATGTGTATTTTTGCTTGAATATCTCATTATGATAACTCATATAATTGTAATAGTACGAGGAGTTATTTTATTTACTGTAACAATAGGCTCCAAATGTTAAAATGTTTTGTTATAACAATCATTATAATAATATATTAATAAAAACAATATAATAATCTTTATGTTTTGTAAATTATAATCATAGGACTAATTTGTTTTGGACATTAGATTCCTTAATGAGGTGGATGGAGTTTTGCTTTTTTCCAAATTACCTCATGTATTCACAAGTCAATATTGATTCAATGAAGTGGGGTTCATGCTTAGCTATTCTCAATTTTACTTTTATAAAAGTAAGCTGGGAGAACCCTTGGTTATGTAAGTAACGTAGTTGGGAGTGGAGGGAGTTTTGTTTCTGTGTTGTGGCAATTAAGCCATAATTGAGAGTAACTGCTGTAATCAGCAATGGCCCTAAGAGAGGAGGTTCTGGCAAAGGAGAGTGACTTCATAGTGGGTACTCTGAAGAAGGATTCCAGCCAGGCAGCGCTGGTTTACATGAGGGACATGATGAGGTTGGTTCAAAGTAAGGGGCAATTTAAAATTGCCACTTGGAGCCTACTGTTTCTATTAGAATCAATTGCTATATCCAATGAAAACAGCAGATGCTTGGGTGACACTGACAGGAACAGATGTGCATAGGATAGACAAATCCCCTAGCCCTGCCCCAGCTCTCTAATCGGCCTCTACTGCCCTCTACTGGCAGAGCCTAACAGCCAGCCAGCAGGTGGAGGGAAAGTGGTCCCAGCCTAGGCATCCCCAAGCAGAGCACAGAAGGGTTTGAAGCTGAGAGACAATGGCTTAGCAATTAACACAAAAAACCCTGTGACTCATATTTGTGCATGCATGTGTTATAAACTATATAAACTGGGGGACTGAATATATATAAATCACATATAAAAATCAAAATCCACTTGTTTTGCTATATCTTACAATAAGTATTTATTATTAAATGTAAGAAACACGTATCCCTAAGAAAACAGGAAACATTTCATAAGATGAAATAATTTTAGGATTGAGTATAACTCAAAAATATTTTATAATATTTATAAAAATAGTGTTTAATTGAATAATGCATAACTTTTCTTATTTTTTTATTTTTTTATTTTATTTTATTTTTTTAAATTTTTTTCAACGTTTTCTATTTATTTTTGGGACAGAGAGAGACAGAGCATGAACGGGGGAGGGGCAGAGAGAGAGGGAGATACAGAATCAGAAACAGGCTCCAGGCTCTGAGCCATCAGCCCAGAGCCTGACGCGGGGCTCGAACTCACGGACCGCGAGATCATGACCTGGCTGAAGTCGGACGCTTAACCGACTGCGCCACCCAGGCGCCCCAATGCATAACTTTTCTAATGCACATCTTCACTACAACCAATCCCATATACACATGACTTAATTTTTTCATGTTTAAAAGTCATGTAGTGAATTTTGAAAAATATAATAGTTCATTAAAAATGTCAGTTTATTTACAAGTACTAAATGTAATAAGTCACCCATTTGGAATTATTATTCTATTTTAATTAGCAAAATAATCTAATAATAGATATTTAATTACGATTGCAAAAACGACCTGAAGTTAAACATGTGAAAAAGCAATCCTTACTTTTTGAATCTTTCTTTAATTTTCTTTCATGTAACTCCCCACTAAGAACTATGACTTATTTAGCTTTAGATCGGGGAGGAAAGACACAACACGATTCCCACTGCCCTGCTGATTTTTTAATAGTATATTTATATTCAGAATATACAAACACTGCCAAAATACTCTGATCCAAAATCATACGTGGCTCTAAAATAAATATGCATAACCGGACACAGCAAGCCGTAGTCAAGTGCATGGTGATTTAATGACTCCTGAAGAGGACTTGCCTCTATATCCAGAATTGAAATTGTTCCCTTGCATGATGCCTAGAAGAGACAGAGGACTGGATGAGAAAAGTAGGCTTGAAGTATAAATGATTTTAAGAACACAGAATTTTTTCCACTATGCAATCATAATCCTAACAGAGCAAGAATGATAAAAACTTCCCACCAGAGATTGTTTGTCTGGCAGGGGAGGATTTGTCCTTCCTTCAGAGTAGCTCTCTGGCTCCTAACCTGGATAAATCTCACCATGCAGCCCCTCTGCTTCTATTTCTCGTAATGGGGAACGCTGTAGTAATCTGTTGGGGCTGCTGTGACAGAGTGCCATAGGCTGGATGGTTCAAACAATGGTCATTCATTTTCTCACTGTTCTGGACTCTAGAAAGTCCAAGAGAAAGGTCAGGTAGGCTTCAATTTCTGGTGAAGACTCTCTTCCTGGCTTGCAGACAGCCCTCTGCCTTCACTTCACCTTTCCTCTGAGCATGAGCAGAGAGAGGAAGCTTCTCTGGTGCCTTTCTTAGAAAGACACTAATCCTATCAGCCTAGAGCCCAAACTTTATGACCTCATTTAACTTTAATTACCTCCTGAAATGCTGTCTTCCAACACATTTACATTGGGGGTTAGAACTTCAACATATGAGGGTTATTTTATTTTATTTTATTTTGTTTTATTTTTGGTGGCATACAATCATCTAGAAAATACTATGAATAAAACTCATAACCATCCACAAATTAACACAATGAATGAGGAATATCTCTGGCCTCAAACCTTAACTTTATCCAGCAATCATTCTGCCTGCTCTGGTTAATTTCCTCTATTTCCCCACTAGGGGTCATCTCAAAAATTCATTGCACCTTTGGAATTGTCTGACTTATACTCAGGATGTAGAATATTTAGGGTTTGGTGACTACTGAAGTGGATATGGGGAATGAATGAAAAAAATACGTGCAAAGGACACTTGCTCTGGATTAGACAGTGTAATTGTTAATTTTATGTGTTCTCTTGACTGGTTCCCATGGATACTGGATCGATGGCTTAACAGTTTTCTATGTGTGCTTCTTAGAGTGTTTCTGGATGAAATTGGCATTTGAATTGGTGGACTCAATAAAGCAGTTTGTCATCCCCAACATCAGGGAACATAATCCCAACCAATGAAGGCCTGAATAGAGAAAAATTGGGAGGAAGAAAAACCTAGGTGCTTCCTCTGTTTGCTTCAGGTGGAACATCATCTTTTCTGCTTCTTGGTACTCCTGATTCTTGGGCCCTCAGAAGTGGACTAGAATCTCTACCTTCAGCTGCTCTCGTTTGCAGGCCTTCAGATTTAGATAGCATTACTCCACCAGCTCCCCAGTTTCCATCTTGCACATGACAAATCATGGGACTTTTCAGCCTCTACAATTATGTGAACAAGAGTCAATTCCTTATAATAAATCCATTTGTTTATCTATCTCTCCATCTACTATGTATCTAATCATCCTATTGATTCTTCCTCTTCAGAGAAGCCGAAGTAATACTGATCAGCTACACAAATACAAAAAAAATCATGTCATTTATTGAGAAAAGTACTAGAAAAAACAAGTTTACATTCATATTTGGCACATGTTGACTTTTGAATTATATGAAGAGTCCAACTATAAATGCCAAACTATTACTTGAAAAGTAATTATAAATTATAACTAAAGATGTAACTTTGAAATCTGATGTTTTCCAAGATCATCTGGCGAGAATACACAGATCCAACATTGAAGCAGGCTGAGAAAGAGCATGGAGAATGTTAGTATTTAGGAGACAAAATAGGAGAAACATTTGTAATGGAAACTGAAGAAAGGTAAACATGGAAAAAGGAGGAGGACCAAAGACGTGTGGCAGTTAGTAATCCAAGAAAGGAAACACAATCAAGAAATCTGGAACAATCAACTGTCAGTCTCACAAGTGAAAATCCAGCACAAACAGTAATGGTGAGGTCAGCAGTGAGAGTGGACACACAGTTTTATGGTACGATATTACTAAAATATTGTCCATGAGGGAGTGAATGAATCCCAGGAAAGAAGACATAAAGGAATCCTATGGCAAATAAGCATGGCCTTGAGCAACAGATGGTATAGCAACTTGCACTAGGCTATAATATACACACTTCTTTTACTGCCCAATAATGGAAGAAGATTAAGTATTCTAGCCAAAAATCAGTAGGTAGAAGTAGAGAGATGAGTTAAGACTGAGACCTGAAGGATGATTCACACCTCGGTCGTTACCCAATTTTGAAAGAAGGATAATGTGTATGCTTTGATGAATTCACAAGGAATATTTGGATTTTAGAGGGATCACTCTGTCAGCCAAGGGAAGAAATTGATGCATTCTGGCAGAGATGTGTAGGGAAAAATTAGGAGATCGCTTTGGTAATTCAGATGCCAAAAATCTACACTTGGGCAGCTATGGCATAAATGAAGGGGTAGGAATGTTTGTAGAAAGGCTATGAAACTTGACAACTAAATGTACATGGGGATGAGAGTAAATAGTCAAAGAGGAGTGGAAGATTTGAAACCAGGGCTGAGAATAGCAGTGCCCCTAGGAGAAAAATGACAGGAAGATATATGCACATTTGCCTGTCCATCTGTGAAGTCAGAAGTTCCCTTCTCAGTCCAGAATTTCTGCCTAAGAACATCCACAACTGACAGGAGACAAGTTCTTTAATCTCTACCCTGTCTGTCCTATCATTGTCCCACAAAGGGAGTAGATGATGGTGAAGGAAAATAATATCTAACTCCTGCCATCTTGAAACCTAAGTAAATAATCCATAAGATACTCACAACTGCATAATGAGGAGGTTTGCAAGATATTTCTTTTCCTAAGGATGAGGAAACTAAGGTTTCAATCGTTGTTTAGATACCATCATCTACTTGATAAATGGCTGACCTAGTATTCATAACAGGTCTGATCCAAAAACCACTTCCTCCCTTTTCCCTAATGTTTTTATTTTTGGCTCGCATGTCTTCCCCAGTAAAGAAATAATACGGAGAATGGTGGTGACATCTATGAAAATGGCAAAGTAAGGAACTTGGAAATTTTCTTCTAACATTGAAACAATGAGAAAATGGGCAAAAATGGTCTGAATCAACTTGTTCAGAATTCTAGACATTAAAGCAAGGTTTACATCTATTCAGGTAGATTATATTTAGGAAAAATGATTGAATTTTGGGTAATATCAGTGGCTTTGTGTCATTCTAATATACTTTAATTCCCATTCCCTTAAAAAAAAAACAACCAGAGTACGCAGCGAAAACCAATAACCTGGTGACATCTAGAGGGAGCAGATTGGAGCTGGACTTCTTTCAAAATCTCCTTTCCTGAAAATTGTCCTTATTTGGTCTGTCTGATACTTCCTGTGAGGACCACTCTTGCAAGGCTGTCTCTATTTGATCTGATCCTTATCTCTCTTAATACAAACATCCTTTTTTTATATGGATAATTGTCAAAAATAATTAAAGGCAATCAGTTAACATTGCAGCTTCCTATGATAGTGGGTAACACTTCAGGAAAGTAATAAATTAACCAAAAAGCTAAAAAGGAAAAGTTGAAGAATGAGATATTTACAGGAGCTTTCAATATTTTTGACATATCCCTGAAGTATAGAAGGCCATGTGCATGTCAGGGCTCTGCACATGCCCAGGACCATCTGAGAAAGCTGTCAGACCTCATCCCTGGCTCACCTTGAGACTGTGCACAAGCAAGTCTCACTATGGGCATAGAGGCCCATAGTGAATGGCTAAGTGTTGGATTTGTGCTCCATCATGCGTACAGATTTCTGAGCAAAGACAAAGAGTTACTGCTTCCAGGTATGTAAGGAAATCTCTTTCCAATTATTAGCTGACCCCTGAAATAACTCAGCAGAGACATCAGTCGCTACACCTAATAAACAATTGATATTACAGAATTAATTCAGAAAATCACTAAGCAAATGCTAATCGCAATAACAACAACAAAGAGCAACAAAAACAAATTCTAGGGAAAGTGGAAAATGTGATTCACAGCGTTGTGCATGATATTATTTAAAATGTCTAGCTTTCATCAGGTTATGGGTCATCAAAAGAAATAAATGGCTCATACACAGGAAAAAATGACAAGAGAAACTGTCCCCAGGGAAGCCAAAATATTGGACTTAATAAACCACGCTTTAAATCAGCTATTTTAAATATACTCAATGAACTAAAGGAACTTGTGATAGTGATAATATCAGTAAAGAGATAATAACTATTTTTTAAAAATCATACATGAAGTCTGGAGTTACAAAGTACTATAATTGAAATTAAAAAAAAAAAAAACTTACCATAAGGCTCAACAGTACATTTGACAGTACAGAAGAAAGAAAGACCTAACATGAATATTGGTCAATGGAGATTATTCAGTCTGAGTAACTGAAAGAAAAAGCAGGAAGGGAAGTCAGCAGAAGTTCAGGGACTTATGAGACATCATCAAGAATGCTAACATATATGTATGAATGTATGAAAGGAGCAGAATGGACAGAGAGAAAGAAAAAGAAGGAATATTTGAAGAAATAACAGTTAAACTCTCCCAATCTGGTGAACAGTTTTAATTAACAGAATCACAACAAACTTCAAGTATGATAAATTTAAAAGATATATTTAGTTACTAAAATGAACAAGGGTTATGCAGAAAGGCACTGGGACTCTGAACATCCTTATATAACATCCTCTGAACATTCTGGGACTCCTGTATATCCTTAATAAGGGATAAATTTGTGGCTAAAAGAAGATGGACCTCACAATCAGAGGAGTGGATAGTAAAGGGGAGAAAACATGGTTTCAGTGAGCGCTAATTATATGCCAAGCAGCGTCTAAATTTATACAGCAGTTATATAGCATCATAACAAAAATAATGTCAGATGAGATAATACAAAATTATTCTTAGATGAGTTAAAACTAAAATAATGTTTTGAGAAGTTACATAACTTTTACATGTTACATTTCTTTATTGAGCATTTTATGCTTCAGACAGTATTCTAAGCTTTATACATTCAGTCACTAATTTATTTTACCCTCACAACAACCTCAGGAGTTAGATATTATTATCCCCTTTATAGTTGACCTAAATAGGCACAGAAGGATATCGCAATAGCTCAAAACACAAAAATTAGTGAGTGGATAACTCAGTGTCAAACCCAGCCCCTCTGATTATAGTCCTTATGATCATGTGCTCTTAATCATTGCTCAAAGGTTTGGAGTTCAATTCATATTCATTTCAAATGTTCTGGTTTTTGTTTATCACTTCACCTCCCAGTAGAATAATTCTACCATGAGCTATAGTATGAACTTCTGCTGGGGAAACATTGCTTCTTGGCAAATTTTAGTCCCTACTGAGACGACAGAAAAATTTAATCTCATTCTGGGCAATTCAGAATTGATCAAGGGGCACATTCAACATCTTATTCAATGTATCGAATTTATGTGACCATTTCTCTTCCAATACTTCCTACAATGTCACTCTGCCTCTCACATCACAGGCTTCCATCCATGTTAAAGTTCTAAACAATCATCCTTTACCTTTATCATTTACTTTATCTTTTACCAAGTATCATTTACCGTTCTTTATCATTTCCAACAGCCACTCAGAAGTCATACTGAGACCCTCCTCAAGTGAAGCAGTCTCAGAAGTCGGCTCCGAATCTCCTTGGTCCTAGCCCCATAGATGATTGGGTTGAGCACAGGAGGCACCAGCACGTACAGGTTGGCCAGAAAAATGTGCACATTCTTGGGGACTCGGTGCTGGCCAAAGCGGTGGGTGAGGAAGGAGAAGAAGGCAGGAATGTAGAAGACCAGGATGACCCCCAGGTGGGAGCCACAGGTACTCAGAGCCTTGTGCCTGGCATCTTGAGATGGAAGGCGGAAGACAGCATGGAGGATAAAGCCGTAGGAAATGGCAATGAGGATGGCATCCAGACCCAAGGCCAGCAGGGCCACAGTCAGCCCATAGACAATATTGACAGTGATGTTGGCACAGGCCAGGCGAGCGATGCCCATGTGCTCACAGTATGTGTGGGCCATGACATGGTGACCACAGTAAGGCAGTCGCTTCAGCAGGAAGATGAATGGGGAGACAACGGCTATACTACGGAGTATGCTGGCAAGGCCAATTTTGCCTATGACAGTATGGTTGAGAATGGTTGTATATCTCAGTGGGTTGCATATAGCTACGTAGCGATCAAAGGCCATGGCGAGAAGAACTGAGGACTCCAGAGCATAGATAGAATGGACACAAAACATCTGGGCCAGGCATCCACCAAAGGAAATCTCTCCAGCATGAAGCCACAAAACGGCTAATATCTTGGGCACAGTAGTGGAGCTGAGAGCCAGGTCGGTGAGCGAAAGAAGGCACAGGAAGAGGTACATGGGTGCATGAAGAGCACTGTCTGTCACAATGACCAGGATGAGGGCAGCATTCCCAACCAGCGCTACAAGATACATGGCGCAGAAGGGGATGGCGATCCAGACGTGGGCCCACTCCAGCCCTGGGATGCCCGTCAGGATGAGTGTGCCTGGGAGACTGTCATCACTGATGTTGGAAGCAGGCATTCTGCTTGGTAAATAAAGGCCTTTATCCGAGGGGTAATGGAATGCCTTCCCTGTAACATCATTCACATAAAATGATGAACTTTCTGTGAAATAATCTTTTTTATGTTGAGAAAAATATTTATTGTTATTAACTTATTCAAGAATATTGAAAGACTCTATCACATATATGCTGTTTTGTTTTGTTTTGTTTTTCTGTTTGCTAATATCTGTGCTCATCAATCATGTTTTGAGGTCTATATTCCAACCACCAACCTAACTATTTAAGCATCTTTCCAATCTGATACAGTATGACATATCTCCTACACATCCTATCCATCCTTTATTACTTTGGTCAACTCACATCAACAGTTGCTCCTTGCCTCTTTCATTTATGCCTTTTCCATGCTCATGGAGTCTTTGGTTTTATTTTCCCCCTTCTCTTTTTCTAAGCTTCAGTGAAAAATTTTCTGCCTCCTAGAAGCCCTCCCTTTCTTCTGGCCCTTACTTTTTTTGTTTTGTTTTGTTTGTTTGCGTTTTCATCCTTCTACTACTTTACAAAATCCCGTTGGCTGAGACTATTCTTTATGCAATTGTGACCTCCACACTGACTATGCCCATGTCTGGACCTAGACATTTTGATCAGTGTTCACTAAAGACTCAATGTTCACGAAAGCCAATGTGACATAACATTGGCTTTTGGACTTAGGATATAATAGTTCATCCAGTTTATTTTCTGTCCAATGTGTCTACATTGATATATAATGTGTCTACAATGATATACACCACGTAACTATAGTTTCTATCTCACCGTTAATGCCTAGAAAGAGATTAGGCTAACTGAATATGCTTACATATCTACAATGATTTGAGAATTCATCAGGATATAGTAGAAGAAAGCAAGACATACATGAGACATTCTAGCTGAGAGACAGCACTCTCTACTATGGCAAAGCCAGCCTGAGGTCCTGCATGCCTCCCCGTGTGATGGCTGGATACTGAGGTTAGGTCAGAATACCAAGTGCTGACAGGCAGATCTCGGGAGGAAATTGAGTGTCTTATTGTTGCTCACAGTGAAAACATTTTGGAAAGGAAATTTGTTTGTCGTTGTTGTTGTTGTTGTTTTTTCATTTGAGAGAGAGAACGAGAGAGAGACAGCAAGCGGGGGAGAGGGGCAGAGGGAGAGAATCTTAAGCAGTCTCCATGCTCAGCACAGAGCCTGATACAGGGCTCCATCCCACTACCCTAGGATCATGACCTGAGAGAAAATCAAGAGTTGGACGCTTAACCAACTGAGCCACCCAGGCACCGCAGGGGAATTTGTTTTTGTTGTAGAAGTCTAGACAGCATTTTCAAATGTTCTCCCTAGTAAATATATGGTCTACTAAAAAGAAATCTGTACAGGATTCTGAGAAATTTGAATTTTAGTTCTGATTCTCTAATAAAATTGATTTGTGATTTTGAACAAATCTTCCAATTCTTTGGCCAGTCTTAATTTGGAAAAATTAGTGACTCTATAGTCATCCTCTCTTATCTATCTGCTCATTTTATGGCACTGGAACAATCCCATAACTGATTTGGGCCCTCTTTTTTTTTTCCATCTATAAATTTGAAATGGCATCGTGGTTTAGTATCTTCACAAAGTTTCTGGTTGAGCAAACATAATGTTCACGAGATTAAAAAAATTAGACACCCCAAACAATCGCTCCATTCTTTGCACTTCTTTATTTCTGAAAAACCTTCTGGAAAAAATATAGTCATCATTTGCACCCCTAATCAATGTGAAGACAAAGTCCAGAGAAGTAAACTGATGTCATCCACATCACAAAGCGTGTTAAGTCATTAGCACAACTGAAGCACAAATGAAGCACAACTGAAATGAGGCGCCTGATTTATGTGTGCTGATTCAGAGTTTCAAGTTTTACTTCACCCAAGTGTTCATGAATCTGACCAATATCTGAATTCCTATCTCTTTCAAACAAGGCACTTTGTCTAATAACAATTCATAAGGCTGCAGTCACTTGATGCATTAATGAATATCAAAGAGATGAGGAGAATTAGGGAGCCCCTCCTGTTTGCACAGACTCTTTCACTGATGACACCAATGGATTTTCTCAGCCTTGACATGAGCCTTAACACTAAGGGAGAGAGGCTTGGATGGTGGAGGGAAGAGAGCTGGAATCACCACCGTCTTATCTCCCCTCTCTTGCCAGCCTATTCTTGTCCCTTAAGGAAGATTTCAAGTGGTTATGATACGATACTAGTACTCTAGACATTCTGAGATGTGGTGAGGAAAAAACTATGGTAAAATCAGAATTGGACTTTTTTCCCCCTGGGAAGTAATGGGAGAAGGATATTGAGAGAGTGTCACTCTAGTGCACAATGGGGGTGTCTTCCCAAAATTGTCCTAGAGTGTGTCCTTGTGTTCCCTTGTCTTACCTAGACCTCAGTCTGTATTCTTTCATTCCAACAACACAGTTGTTGGAATCTGATTTCAAGACCATACCTGTGTGGTAGACACACACTTGCAGGTGGGGCATGCTGAGGTTCGAGCTGTGTTGGAGATGTCTTGAGTGTGAGGCTGGGTGGACAGAGGGTGGTCTTGTGCCGGAGGTGTGTATCTGAATCCACAGTGTGACTGAAGGAGGAGAAAGTTGTGTTTCTGTGCAGGTTTGGGTGGGTGTGGGATGAGGGAGCAGAGGGGGCTGAATGTGTAATCTGGGTTGAAGTAGCTGATCTTTTCTCTCACCTGAGTTTTCTGGGCTCAGTGAATGTCTTCGGCTCAGCTCTATGGCCCAGCCTCCCCTGGGCAATGGGTTTGAAGAGTGAACTTATTTATTGGCTGTCTGTGATGCTCAGGTGTGTAAAGCAAAGTGGCGACCTCCAGGGACTTGATCCATGAAGCACACTTTGAAAAAGAGAACAAGAAAGGGGGTGGTGAAAAAATGAGAAAGAAATAAGGAGAATCTTCCTTGACGACTTTGTCAAGAAATAGAAATGAAATGTCTGGTATACTTTGATGTTTTATCCTCCCTCTTGTCTCTCTGTATCTCTTTTCTCTCCTCGTCGCCTTGCTTTCTTCTCTTCTCTTTATTTCTGTGCCTCCTGGAACTCACTTTCAATGTGAATCCACCATAATTCTATGCTTATCTGCAGCAAATAATGGTGGTGAAACATGCATACATGATTGTGTTGTAGGCTTCATTTACAAAACACAAGTTCAAAGATCAAATTACCAAGAATTTAATTATGATGACAGCAGAGCTTTGAGAAAAGCACAAGGCCCTTCTGAGCATGGGCACCATGTAACTGTCCTGCTCGTTTGCCATGAAGCCAGGCCTGGTAGGAAATGACATCAGTGCTCTAGGTAGATCCTCTCAGCTCCCTAACTCCAACCATCTCTCTGGTCTCTGCACCAAAGATTCCCTCTGTCAAAGCCCTTTCCAGGATAGTTCATTTTTCTCCCATGTCTAAAAATACTCGACTCTCTCCCCTTGTAACAGATCTATCTCCTCTGAATTATTTCAATCTAGAGGTCTTCAAACATTTCATATGGAGATTTCCTAAAAGAATATTCAAAACATGATATTACCTTTTATAACTTTAACTTGACTATAAGAATTATCATTAAAAGTTTGAAGAGTAGAAAAGGATGCAATTTCTGGTATATTGTGAACTTTGCCATTTAAAAATTAAATTCCCATAGACAATATTTAATTCATCCTATGGACACTGTATGCCCTTGAAATTTGTAATTCACCACTATCCATTTAAAAGTATTTGAGCAAGCTTTTCTTAGCTGTCAGAAATTTGACATTATGCTTTTTCTGTTTGAAGTAACTCCATTTTCCCACATGTATTTTTTTGCTTGAATGTCGTTATGATAACTCTTCTATTCTTGTCAAAGAATAAGCAATTGCTTTATGTCCTGTACACTAGTCTCCAAATGTTAAAATGTTTTGTTATAACAATGATTATAAAATACATTAATAAAAGCAATATGATAATTTTTAAAATTTCTGAATAATAATCATAGGGCTACTTTGTTTTTTGTTTTTTTTTTTTTTTTTAATTTTTTTTTTTTCCAACGTTTTTTATTTATTTTTGGGACAGAGAGAGACAGAGCATGAACGGGGGAGGGGCAGAGAGAGAGGGAGACACAGAATCGGAAACAGGCTCCAGGCTCCGAGCCATCAGCCCAGAGCCTGATGCGGGGCTCGAACTCACGGACCGTGAGATCGTGACCTGGCTGAAGTCGGACGCTTAACCGACTGCGCCACCCAGGCGCCCCAGGGCTACTTTGTTTTGGAAATATTATTCCTTAATGAGGTGGATGGAGCTTTTACTTTCTTCCAAACGACCTCATGTATTCACAAGTCAATATTGATTCAATGAAGTGGGGTTCATGCTTATTCTTAATTTGATTTTGATTTTGATTTTTTAAAATGTTTTATTTATATTTTTGAGAGAGAGAGAGAGAGAGAGAGTAGGGGAGGGGCCGAGAAAGAAAGAGACACAGAATCAGAAGCAGGTTCCAGGCTCTGAGCTGTCAGCACAGAGCCCGACCTGGGGCTCAGGCTCATGAACCACGAGATCATGACCTGGGGAAGTTGGATGCTTAACTGACTGAGCCACTTAGGCGCCTATTAATTTTATTTTTAAAAGTAAAATCTTGGAACTCGTGGTTATGTAAGTTACTTAGCTGTGATGGAAGGAGTTTGTTTCTGTGTTATGGCAATCAAGCTATAATTGAGAGTAACAGCTGTAATCAGCAATGGTCCTAAAAGAGGAGGTTCTGGCAAAAGAGGGTGCACTGGTAATAGGATTCTGAGGAGGGATTCCAGCCGGGCAGCGCTGTTATACATGAGGGACATGATGAGGTTGGTTCAAAGTAAGGGGCAATTTTAAAATGTCACTTGGAACCTACTGTTTCTATGAGAATCAACTGGTACAGCCAAGGAAAACAGCGGATGCTAGAGTGACACTAACAGGAACAGAGTGTGCATAGGATAAACAAATCCCCTAGGCCTGCCCGAGCTCTCTAATCGGCCTCTACTGCCTTTTTCGGGCAGATTCTAACAGCCAGCCAGCAGGTGGAGGGAAAGTGTGGTCCCAGCCTAGGCATCTCCAAGCAGAGCACATAAGGTTTGAAGCTGAAAGACAATGGCTTAGCAATTAACACAAAAACCCTGTGATTCGTATGTGTGTATGCATATGTTATAACCTGTATGACACTGGGAGCTTGAGTACATATAAATCATATATGAAAATAAAAATAAATCCACTTGTTTTGCTATATCTTACAATAAGTTTTTAATTATTATTAAATGTAAGAGAAATGTATATCACTGAGAAAACAGGAAACATTTCAATAGATTACATCATTTTTGGATTGTATATAACTCAAAATATTTCATAAAACTCATAAAAATGGTGTTTATTTGAACGAAACATAACTTTTCTAATTCACGTCTTCTCAAACCAAACACATACATACATGTGACATGACTTTTTCATGTTTAAAGTCTTCAATGATTTTTCAAAAATATTGTAGGCCATAAAAACATGTCAGTTATATATACAAGTTCTAAATGTCACAATTCACCTATATGGGATTATATTTTTCTTTCTAGTTAACAATATAATCTAATGATAGCCATTCAGTCACAATTGCAAAAAATGTTCTGAAGTGAAACATGTGAAGAAAGAGATCTTTGGTATTTGAATCTTTCTTTCATTTTCTATCATCTAACTCTCCATTAAGAACTTTGACACATTTAAATTTGGATCGGGGAAGAAAGAGACAAAACCACTCCCACTGTCACATTTCCTTAATAATATATTTATATTCAGAACATACAAACACTGCCAAAATATTCTGCTCCAAAGCCATTGTTGCTTTTAAATATGTATAAGAAGCGAAAGCAAGCCTTCAGCAAGTCGTACAGTGATATAATGACTCATAGAGGAGACTTGCTCTAAATGGAGAATTAAGTGTTCCTTTGCTTATTGCCTAGATGAGACAGTGGACTAGATGAGAAAATTAGGCTTAAAGTATAAATGACTTCTAAGATCACTGAAATTCTTTAAAGATTATTTATTTTTGAGAGAGAGTGAGAGAGTGAAGGTGGGGCTGAGAGAGGGAAAGAGAATCAATCCCAAGCAGGCTCCACACTGTCAACACAGAGCCTGATGCAAGGCTAGAACTCATGAACCTTGAGATCATGACCTGAGCTGAAGTCGGACGCTTATTCGACTGATCTCCCTGCACCCTTGAGATCACAGAATTTTTATAACTATATAATCATAATCCTAACACAAGAATGACAAAAACTAATCTCTTTCCACCAGAGATTGTTTGTCTGGCAGGGGAGGATTTGTCCTTCCTTCAGAGTAGCTCTCTGGCTCCTAACGTGGATAAATCTCACCATGCAGCCCCTCTGATTCTATTTTTCATACTGGGGAACACTGTAGTAATCTTCTGGGGCTGCCGTGACAGAGTGCCATAGCCTGGATGGTTGAAACATGGCAACTTATTTTCTCACTGTTCTGGAGTCTAGAAAGTCCAAGAGAAAGGTCTGGTAGGGTTCAATTTCTGGTGAAGAATCTTCTTGGCTTGCAGACAGCACTCTGCCTTCACTTCACCTTTTCTCTGAGCATAAGCAGAAAGGTGGTGGGAGGGGGGCGGTTCTCTGGTGCCTTTCTTAGAAGGACACTAATCCTATCATCCTAGAGCCTGAACTTCATAATCTCATTTAACTTTAATTACCCCTCTAAATGCTAACTTCCAACACAGTTACATTGGGGGTGAGACCTCAACGTATGACAGCTTTTGTTTTTGTTTTTGTTTTGGTGGCATACAATCAGTACATAGTGAATACCATGGTCAAAAATCATAAATATCCACAAATTAACACAATGAATATCCCTGGCCTCAAACCTTAGCTTTGTCTAGCAATCATTCTGCTTGCTCTGGTTAATTTCCTCTATTTTCCCCCACTAGGTGTCATCTCAAACATTCACTGCACCTTGGGAATTGCTGTTTGACTTATACTGAGGGTGTAGAATATTTAGAATTTGGTGACTACTCGCATGGATATGGGAAATTAATGAGAAAAATATGTGCAGAATGACACCTGGGTTTTTCCTTTAGTCTGTGTGGTAGTTAATTTTATGTGTCAACTGACTGGTTCCCATGGTGCCTGGATAGTTGGTTAAACAGTTTTGGATACTTAGTTAAACAGGTGTGTTTGTAAGAGTGTTTCTGGATGAAATCAGTGTTTGAATTGTGGACTCAAAAAAGCAAGTTGCCATTGTCAACAGCTTTGAGCATCACCCAATCCACTGAAGGCCTGAAGTGACCAAAAAGTTGGAGGAAAAAAAAAACAAACCTCAAGGGCTTCTTGTCTGTTTGCTTCAGTTAGGACATCATCTTCTTGGGTCCTTGGTGCTCCTGATTCTCAGGCCGTCACATGTGGACTAGAATCTCTACTATCAGCTGCTCTTGTTTGCAGGCCTTCAGATTTAGACAGCATTACATCACCAGGTTCTCTGGGTTTGCATTTGCACATGACAAATAATGGGGCTTTTCAACCTCCATAATTACATGAACATGAGCCAATTCCTTAATATAAATCCATCCTTATATCTATATCTATATCTATATCTATATCTATATCCATATAGAATATCTATATCTATATATCTAATCTATCTGATTGATTCTGACTCTTCAGAAAAGCCTAGGTAATGCAGTTCAGAACAAAAAAATCATGTCATTTATTGAGAAAAGGAAACTATCAAGAACAGGTTTGCATTCATATTTGGCACATGTTGCCTTTCCAATTCTATGCACCAACCAACTAACTATAGATGCCAAACTATTAGTTGGAAATATTATAAATCATAACTAAAGATATAGATTTGAAATCTGATATTTCTAAGATCACTCAGCAAAAATACAGAGTTAAAACTAGAGCAGGCTTAGGAAAAAAAGCTGTGCAGAATGTTAGTATTTAGGGAAAAAAAATCGAAGAATCATTTGTAAAGGAAACTGAAGAAAGGTGAACATGGAAATCAGCCTAGGACCAGGGAAATGTGGCTCTACCTAATCCAGGAAAGGAGAAAGAATCAAGAAATAAGGAACAGTCAACTGTATCACCCTCTCAAGTGAGAATCCAGCACATGTAGTGATGGTGAGGTCAGTGGTGGCAGTGGAAGCACAGTTTTATGGCACGATATTACTAAAGTATTACCCATGAGAGTGAATGAGAAGTAGGAGAGAAGATATGAAGGAATCTGATGGAAAATAAGCATGCCCTTGAGCAGCTCCTGGTACCCTGACTTGCGCCAGGCTTTAATATACACACTTCTCTTTTTACTGCCCACGAAAGGGAAAAAGTTTAATTATTTTAGCTAAAATCAATGGATAGAAGTAGAGAGATGAGTTAAGACCAATTCCCAAAGGATGATACATGCCGGCATCATTTCCCAAGTTTTAAACAAAAGATAATGTGTATATTTTAAAGAACCTCACCAGGAGTGTTTGGATTTTAGAGTGAGCACTATGTAGGCCAAGGGAATCATTGATGCATTCTGGTGGAGCTGGTACAGGGAAAAATTAAGAGATTGCTTTGGTAATTCAGATGGTGAAAGTCTCTACTCAGGCAGATATGGTATAAATGAATGGGCAGGAATGTTTGTAGAAAGGCTATGAAATGTGAAAACTAAATGGACACGGGGATGAGAGTAATAATAGTCAAAGAGAGGTGGAGGATTTTAACCCAGGGCTGAGAATGACAGTGCTCTTAGGAGAAAAGTGACAGGAAGTCCTTCCTCTGTGAAGTCAGAAGTTCTCTTCTCAGCCCAGCATTCCTGCCTGAGAACATCCACAACTGACAGGAGACAACTTCTCTGGTTTCTACCGTGTCTGTCCTATGATTGTCCCAAAAGGAGGGTAGATGCTGGTGAGGGAAATAACATCTGTTGCTCTCCTGCCATCTTGCAACCTAAGTAAATAATCCATATGATACTCACAACTGCACAACAAGGAGGTTTGTAAGATACGTCATGTTAAGGATGAGGAAACTAAAGTTTCAATCATGGGTTAGATATCATCTACCTGAAAAGTGACTGGCCTGGTATTCATAACAAGTCTGATCTAAAAACCATTTTCTCATATATAACACACTTCCTCCCTTTTTCCCTAATGGATTTCTTGGCTCTCATGTCTTCCAGCAAAGAAATAATATGGAGTACTGCAGTGACATCTGTGAAAATGGCCAAGTAACAACCTCGGAAATTTTCCTCTTCCATTGAAACAATGAGAAAATGAGAAAAATGATGGTCTAAATCAAACCTGTTTGGAATTCTAGACATTAAACCAAGGCTTGCATCTATGCAGGGAGATTGTATTTAGGAAAAATGGTTGAATTTTTGTAAGATTTGTGGCTTTGTGTCATTTTGATTTGTTCTAATCCCATTTCCTCACTCTCCAGCTCTATAGAAGTCTTAAAGATTGTCAACCCGTGTGCAGAGTGAAAACCAGTAGCCTGGTGGCATCAGTAGATAGCAGACTGGGGCTGGACTTCTTTCAAAATGTCCTTTAGAAACTTGTAATTTGACCTATTTGATACTTCCTGTAAAGACCACTCTTGCAAGTCTGTCTCTATTTGATCTGATCTATAGCTCTCCTAATAGAAATATCTTTTTCCCTGTGGGCATTTGTTAAAACCAATTACAGGCAATCAGTTAACTTTGCAGCTGCCTGTGATAGTGGATCACAATTGGGGAGAGTAATAAATTAAGTAAAAAGCCAGAAAGGAAAAGCTGAAGAATGAGATATTTATAGGAACTTTGAATATTTTTGACATATCCCTTAGATATACAAGGCCATGTGCAAGTTAGGGCTCTGCACATTCCCAGGGCTGTAGACATGACCAGAAAAGATTTTTGAGTTGTTTAAGCGACCAACTTCGGCTCAGGTCATGATCACACAGTTGATGAGTTCGAGCCCCACATCGGGCTCTGTGTTGACAGTTCAGAGCCTGGAGCTTACTTCAGATTCTGTGTCTCCCCGCTCTCTGTACCTCTCCCCTGCTCATGCTCTGTGTCTGTCTCTCAATAATAAATAAACGTTAAAAAAATTGTTTTAAAGTCCAGTTTTCCAGGGGTGCCTATGTAACTCAGTTGGTTAATTATCTGGCTCTTGGTTTTGGGCTCACATCATGATCCCATGGTTTGTGAGATCAAGCCTGACATAGGATTCCTGCTGACAGTGCAGAGCCTGCTTGGGATTCTCTCTCTCCCTTTCTTTGTGCCACTCTTTCACTCAATTCTCTCTCTCCTTCTCTCTTACTCTCTCTCAAAATATATAAATACACTTTAAAATGTCCACTTTTCAGCAGATTATGGGGCATCAAAAGAAACAAACAAAAAGAATAAAAAAAGTATGGCCCATACACAGGAAAAAAAATATACCAATAGAAACTGTCTCTGAGAAGGCCAAAACACTGAACTTAATAAACCATGACTTTAAATCAACTATTTTAAAAATGCCCAAAGAACTAAAGGAAACGATGATAGTGATCATATCAGCTAAAGAGATAGTAATTATTTTTTAAAAGAAATAGGGGCAATTAAAAATGCCACTTGGAACTCACTGTTTCAATTAGAATCGATTGCTACTGCCAATGAATACAACAGATGCTTGGGTGGCAGTGACAGGAAAATAATTTATAATATATATATTTTTAATGAAAACCATTGATTTTTACATGCAAAAAACTCAACAAATTCCAACTATGATGAACTTAAAAAGACACAGCAACTGAAGTCAACAATGGACTGTGCATAAGGGTACTGGGACTGGTCAGGTTTCTATAACAAGGGATGAAATTATGGCTAAATAGAAGTAAATCTTACAATCAGAAGGGGGGGGGAATAATGGGAGAAAATGTGGTTTTACTGAGCACTAATCATATCCCAAGCACTGTCTAACCTTTATTAGCAGTTATAATAATTATGTCAGCTCAGATAATATAAAATAAATCTTATATAAGTTGTAAAATGGAAATAATGTCTAGAGAAGTTACATAACATTTACATCTCATATTTATTTATTGGGTATTTTATATTTCAGACCCTATTCTCAGATTTCTACATACACTCAATAATATGTCAATCCTCACCACAACCTCAAGTGTTAAATGTTATCATTATCCCCTTTTACTGTTGAACAAAGTAGAGATAAAAGGCAGAGGAGCCGGGATTCAAACACAAGCACCCCCATGCTAGTTCTCATGCTCTTGGTCACTGCCCAGCATTTTGGAGTTCATATCCAAAGCACTCCAAGTGTTCAGGTTTTTGTTTGTTTTTCACGTCACTTCCCAGTAGAATATTTCTGCCATGAGATGCAGTGTGAATTCCAGACAGGAATGCCTTTCTTCTTGGTAAATTATAGTCCCTACTGAGATGACATTAGTCCCTAATGAGGAAAAATTTAACCTCATTCTGGGCAAATCAGAATTGCTCAAGGAGCACATTCAACGTCATATTCAATGTATCCAATTTATCTGACCATTTCTCTTTCAGTGCTTCCTGCTATGTCACTCTGCCTCTCACATCACAGGCTTCCATCCATGTTAAAGTTCTAGACAACTATCCTTGCTCGTTTGCTTTTCTTTAACATTTCCAACGCTGCTCAGAAGTTATACTGAGACCTTTCCCAAGTGAAGCAGTCTCAGAAGTCGGCTCCGAATCTCCTTGGTCCTAGCCCCATAAATGATCGGGTTGAGCACAGGAGGCACCAGCACGTACAGGTTGGCCAGAAAAATGTGCACATTCTTGGGGACTCGGTGCTGGCCAAAACGGTGGGTGAGGAAGGAGAAGAAGGCAGGAATGTAGAAGACCAGGATGACCCCCAGGTGGGAGCCACAGGTACTCAGAGCCTTGTGCCTGGCATCTTGAGATGGAAGGCGGAAGACAGCATGGAGGATAAAGCCGTAGGAAATGGCAATGAGGATGGCATCCAGACCCATGGCCAGCAGGGCCACAGTCAGCCCATACACAATATTGACAGTGATGTTGGCACAGGCCAGGCGAGCGATGCCCATGTGCTCACAGTATGTGTGGGCCATGATATGGTGACCACAGTAAGGCAGTCGCCTCAACAAGAAGATGAATGGGGAGACAAAAACTATGCTACGGAATATGCTGGCAAGGCCAATTTTGCCTATGACAGTATGGTTGAGAATGGTTGTATATCTCAGTGGGTTGCATATAGCTATGTAGCGATCAAAGGCCATGGCGAGAAGAACTGAGGACTCCAGAGCATAGATAGAATGGACACAAAACATCTGGGCCAGGCATCCACCAAAGGAAATCTCTCCAGCATAAAGCCACAAAATGGCTAATGTCTTGGGCACAGTAGTGGAGCTGAGAGCCAGGTCAGTGAGTGAGAGAAGGCACAGGAAGAGGTACATGGGTGCATGAAGAGCACTGTCTGTCACAATGACAAGGATGAGGGCAGCATTCCCAGTCAGCGCTACCAGATACATGGTGCAGAAGGGGATGGCGATCCAGACGTGGGCCCACTCCAGTCCTGGGATCCCAGTAAGGGTGAGTGTGCCTGGGAGACTGTCATCACTGATGTTGGAAACTGACATTCTGCTTGGCAAACAAAGGGCTGTATCCAAGGGGTGATGGAATGCCTTCATATATTTGGTTCATCACCTAAAATGGTAACCTTTCTGTGACACAATTTTGTTTATGTTGAGAAAAACATATATTGTTTTTAATTTTTTCCAAATCTTAAAATAATATGTCTCATACAATCCATTTCTTCCATCTGCTATTTTCTTTACTCAAAATCATGTTTTGATATCCACATTCCAAGCCCCAATCATACCTAAGAACGCTTTGTAAGGCACCTGGATTCCTTAACTTTAGTCCTAATTTGTCAAATAATGATGCACAACCTTGAGAAAAAAAATCTTTTCCCTCCTCTAAGCAGTCTCCAGTTATGAAAAACAATGAGTCTGGAATCCTAGTCCCAGGTCTTCTGCATGTTCATGTTCAGCATTGGATAGTCCCACAATAATTTAAGATTCATTTTTTTCATTTATCTGTTGGAAATGAGACCACCTGCCTTACCTATCTCACATTTTTGTGGGTGAGAAGGTGTTAAGTATATGAGATTAAAACGTTGGACACCAAAAATAATGTCCTCCCCCTTTGTGCAAGCTCTTTTTCCTGTAGCCACATACTGGAATGATAAAGAGTTATCATACTTATCATACCTGTTTTACCAAGGGAAAGTCCACATTCAGAGAAGTAAACTGATGCAATCCAGATCACAAAGCAAATTACTATCAGGACTGAAATTATGCCTCACATCTCATGATTCAAAGTTGGATATTTTCACATCACTCGGCTGTCCATTTATTTGGCCAATATTTGAATTCCTTTATTTTTCTTGCCAGACGCTCTAATATTAATATTTAATGCTGTAATCATTTTACTAATTTCTGGATTTCGAAAAGACAGATACAATGAAAGCCCTTCTTATTTGCCTGGGGACTTCCACTGATGGAAGTCCAGCCAGTACTGGAGAAAAGTGTGGGCGGTCAAGTGGAAAGCTGGAGTCACTACCACCTTCTCTTGCCCACCCTTCCCAGCCTATTCTTGCTAGCAAAGGGAGATTTCCAAAGATTACTGTAAGGAAGCTGCTATTTTGTGAGCTACTCTGGTATTCTATGTGAGTACCAGAAAGATGAGTTCCAAGCAACGTTTCTGCCCCCCACGCTCTGCCCAGGGAAACAACGTGAAAAAGACATTGAACTGGAGCACTACTTTGGGTGGAATGGGAGAACTCTCCCAAATTTGCCCCACTCAGCCTTGGCTGTGGATCACCATGATGCCTTGGAGACCTAGGCTTTTATCATTAAACTCTGAGTTCTTTCTCTGAGCATAATCTTTTTCTAGAATGTGATTTCAAAAACATACCTGTGTCGAGTGCCATGTGTTCACAAGCTGAGCATGCTGAGCCTGGAGCTTTGTGATGGGTGTCACATGTGAGTGTGGGGCTATGTGGGAGAGTATGTGGTAGAGCAATAGCTTGTGCAGGTGTCGTATGCCTGAAGGCAGTGGGTTGCTTAGGGATGTGAAAGCCGTGTCCTTGTGCAGGTTGTATGGACGTGATTTGGAGGGTAAAGGGGGCTGAGTGTGGAAACTGAGTTCAAAAGTCTGATCTGTCCTCAATTTTGTGAGCCCATTGAGTATCTTCAGCATAGTTCTGAGTGCCAGCCTCCTCTGATTAAGGGATTTGGTAAGTGAGGCTATTTACTGACTCTCTGTGATGCTCAGTTATGAAATCCCAAAGCTGCTTCCTCTAGAGATTTGATCCGTGGTGTTTATTCCTAGGGAGATAATAAGGAGTGGTTGGAAAACAAAGATGAAGGCATGAGGACAGAATATTTTCCGTAGGATATTTTCAAGGAAAGTGGAAATAAAACCTAGTAGATTTTATGTTTCTTTTCCCTTCTCTTCTCTTATATCCTCCGTTCTTTCCTTTTCTCTGCTTTCCCTTAATTTTGTGTATTTCACTGAATTTCCATGTATCGTGGTCCACAGTATTCTATGTAGACAGGGCATCATGAATGCTATATGTAAATACAGTGGTAAGAAATGGCGGTGGAGACGCTCATGCTCTGTTGTCTCATTAGCCTTAATACGTTTAAAAATTAATTATTAATAATTTTAACAACATGGAAGCAGAATATTAAATCAAACACAGGGCCCTTCTAACTGTGGGCCTTATGCTACTGTGCAGGTTTCACACCCACGAAGCTTGCCTGGAAGTGGAGCGATCACTTCTTTAGCCAAATCCCCCCAGATCCTTTGACATCAGCCATCCATCAAACCTTCACACCAAAGATTCCTTCCCCCCAAAGACTTCAGAGTACTGCATTCTTTTCCTTTGTTCATGCTTATCTCCTCTCATGTTAATACAAACCAGTGGTCTTCAAAAATCTTTGCCTGGGAACTTGCCAAAAGAGTTTTGAAACAGTATATGCTCCCTCAAAAATATCAAGTTGACATCTAAGAATTGTCATTTAATACTTAAGCACTAGAAAAGGATGTGATGTTCAGTATAGTGTAAATATTGACATTTTTAAGATAAAAATAGCACTTTAGTCTTATAAGTCCTATGGAATCTAAATAGCCTTGAAATTTTCTTCCCCACTTTAAAGTGGACCAATAAAGGGGCCCAATAAAGTGGACCTTTATTATCCACTTAAAAATACATGAACAAGGTTTCCATAACTGTCACAAATTTAACATTATTGCTTTGTCTCCTTGAAGTTGGTCCATTTTCCTACATATTAATTTTTAAGCTTAAAAACCCTGTGATGTTCACTCTTTCATCATTGTTTGCAATAAAAATATGTATGCAAATTGTAATGATTAATTTTATTTTCTTTAATCATTTGGCTTTGAGTATTAAAATGTTTGATAATTGCAATTATTTTAATTGTACATTAATAAATCCATATAAAGAAACTTTAATTTCATAAATTATTAAACATACACCAAATCTTTTCAAAAATCAAGTTTTTAATAAGATTGATGGGGTTTTCTGGACACTTTCTGATACCATACACAAAAATAAAATCAAAATGGATGAAAGGCCTAAATGTAAGATAGGAAGCCATCAAAATCCTCGAGGAGAAAGCAGGCAAAAACCTCTCTGAACTTGGCCGCAGCAACTTCTTACTCAACACGTCTCTGGAGGCAAGGGAAACAGAAGCAAAAATGAACTACTGGGACCTCATCAAAATAAAAAGCTTCGGCACAGCGAAGGAAACAATCAGCAAAACTAAAAGGTAACCGACAGAATGGGAGAAGGTATTTGCAAATGACATATCAGATAAAGGGTTAGTATCCAAAATCTATAAAGAACTTTTCAAACTCAACACCCAAAAACCAAATAATCCAGTGAAGAAATGCATGACATGAATAGACATGAATAGACACTTCTCCAAGGAAGACACCCAGATGGCCAACCAACACATGAAAAAATGTTCAACATCACTCATCTTCAGGGAAAGGAAAATCGAAACCACAACAAGATACCACCTTACACCTGCAGAATGGCTCACATTAACAACTCAGCCAACGACGGATGTTGGTGAGGATGCGGAGAAAGAGGATCTCTTTTGCATTGTTGGTGGGAATGCAAGCTGGTGCAGCCACTCTGGAAAACAGTATGGAAGTTCTTCAGAAAACTAAAAATAGAACTACCCTATGACCCAGCAATTGCACTACCAGGCATTTATTTACGGGATACAGGTGTGCTATTTCGAAGGGACACATGCACCCCCATGTTTATAGCAGCACTATCAACAATAGCCAAAGTATGGAAAGAGCCCAAATGTCCATCGATGGATGAATGGATAAAGACGATGTGTTATATGTATATACAATGAGTATTACTCGGCAATCAAAAAGAATGAAATCTTGCCATTTGCAACTACGTGGATGGAACTGGAGGGTATTATGCTAAATGAAATTAGTCAGTCAGAGAAAGACAAAAATCATATGACTTCACTCATATGAGGACTTTAAGAGACAAAACAGATGAACATAAAGGAAGGGAAACAAAAGTAATATAAAAACAGGGATGGGGACAAAACAGGAGAGACTCATAAATATGGAGAATATACTGAGGGTTACTGGAGGGGTTGTGGGAAGGGGGATGGGCTAAATGGGTAAGGGGCATTAAGGAATCTACTGCTGAAATCATTGTTTCACTATATGCTAACTAATTTGGATGTAAATTTAAAAAAATAAAAAATAAAATTAAGAAAAAAAAGATTGATGGGGTTTTTCTTGTTTTTCCTTCAATGAATTCATATATTCAAAAATCAATAATGATGATATGAGACAAGTTTCACCCTTAGTTATCTCCATTTAATTTTTATAAAATTAAGCTCTGAGAACTCTTGTTTTTATATAAATAGTTATGGATGGAAGAAGTTTGAATTGCAGGGCACACTGACTTGATAGAGATTTGGTAACTGCTGTAATGAATTTCTTCTGTGAGAAAGAAGATTCTGGTTATAGAAGTTTAAAGGACAGTGCCCAGAGGGCTGGGGCCCAGACTTCTAAGAATGGGCCACCAAGAGATGGCGCTGGTATATATAAGTTATATCACAAAGCTGTTTGGAGGTAAGAGTGGGGGGAAAACCACCCACAAACTGGAACCAGCTGCTTATGTTAGAATCAACTGCTGTTTGAAGGATAAAGCAGTTGCTTGGGTGACATTTACAGGAGCAGAAAGCTAACAGGAAAAGTACACCCCTTACCCTTCTTCCAGCTTCCAGTCTGCATCTAATGACTTCTTTCATCAGAGCCTAACAATATATTTAATCTTAGAACTTCCAGATACCTCCAAAATATTATAATCTAAAGCCACATATTATTCTTAAAATAAATATATATAAGGCAGGGAAAGTAAATCCTTGGCAATATGTGGTGATTTAATTAATAAAGCGGATTGCTCTGAGTCAGTTATTGAAACTGTTCTACTTGCTGCTCAGGAGGGGTAATGCACCAGAGAAGAACATGGGAAAGAAAGAAATTGCAATTGCAATTTGGTTTTCAGATGACTGAATGTTTACAGGTAAGTTTGTAATCATAATTCTGACAAAGTTAAAATCAATATAAAAACTGATCTTTCTATCAGAGATGTTTTTTTCTGGCAATTTAGGCTTTGTTCTTCCATCAAACTAGCTCCTTGGTATCTATCCTGGATCAATCTTTGTATCTAGTTTCCCTGATGTTAGCCCTAGGACTGCTTAACACTAGGAAAAAAATCACGAATATAAACCAATTAACACACGGCCTTACACTTCAGCTTTACTAAGCAACTATTCTAATAATTTTCTCTTTCATCCCTTTTACTTGCCATTTCAAACACCCACTTCTCTCTTAGAGCTTGCTTTACCACTTATCCTAAGTGGTAGGATATTTAGAATTTGGTGCCTACATAAATAGACATAAAGAATGCATGAAAGAAAGAATGTGTGGAATGATAGCTAGATTTCTGACTTAGCTACTGAATTTCTGCCACTCGCTGAAAAAAATCAATCTAAGAAGAAAAAAAATTATATTCATATTTTGGGCATTTTTATCTTAAAGTTCCTATGAAACAGACAATTAAAGGTGCCAAGTAGTCAGTTGGAAAACAAGAAATAAATGAAAGCAGAAGATACAGATTAGTTGATCAGCATGTTTCAAAAATAATGGAAATCTTGTTTTTCTTCCAAGATCATTCAGAGAGATCATGTGGAGTCAAAACTGAGCTCGCTTGGGAAAGAACCATGGGTAATGTTAATATTTAGGAGAGAATAGAAGGAGAGCTGTTTATAAAAGAAATTGAAGAGAGAGACATAAAGATAGGTGGAAGATCAGGGCAGAGAGAACTTACTGGTCCAAGAAAGGAGAAAAAAAAGAAAGAAGTGAAGTCAACTGTATCAATCTCTATACTGAGAGTCCATTGTATTTAGCAATGTTGAGGTCAGTGGTGACCTTGCAAGCACAGTTTTGTGGTGTGACATTACTAAAATATAATCCATTATGGAGTTCATGAGGAACGAGAAAGAAGAGACGGTGAGAAGAGGTGGTGGCCCATGAACATGTCCATTAGTAGGTCACGGTGCATCCACTCACCCCAAGCCATAGAAAGTGCACTTCTCCTTGTAAGACTTGAGGAATAGAAGGGATTAGCTATTCCATCTAAAAAGCAAATAGGTCAGAAGAAGTAGAGATGAGTTAAGACCAATTCCATCATTGTTTAGCTATAAAATAAGGGAGGTCTGTCTATTTTGAAGAGTTTAAGCAGGAAATTTGGGTTTTAAAAGTCACTGTCAATAGAGGGAAGGAATGGCTGGGTGCTGGCAGATTTGGTGCAGGGGCCAGTAGAAGTCTGTTTTGGGAATTCAGGTGTTGAAGGTCTACTCTTAGGCAGATATGGTATCAATGAAATGGCAAAGCAATTTGAAGAAATGTTACAAGATTTGACAACTAATTGGACAACACAGTTGAGAGAAAATAGTTAACGATGAATAGAAATGCTTAGGCCATGGCTGATAATGTCAGTGCCCTTAATAAGAAAGCTGGAGGAGAATATAGTGGGCCTTTGCCTGTCCTTCCTCAGTGAAATCAGAAGATCCCTTTGATTCTTATTGTCCATGCCTGAATATTCTCCAAAGTCCTTTTACTGACCGGAAACAGTATCTCAGATTTCCATGCTGTCTGTTCTCTCTTTTGCAAATCTAGATTATTTGAGACAGTATGATACCAATGTAAGGGGTAAACATACAGGCTAATGGAAGAAAACTGACAGTTCAGAGGTAAACCCATACATCTATGGTCAATGAATTTTCAACAATGATACTAAGAGTGTTTAATGGGTAAATAACAATTTTTTTTCAACAAATGTTGGTGGGATAATTGAATATCTACATGAGAAAGACTGAAGTTGAATCCTTCTCTCAACTTATACACAAAAATTAACTCAAAATTAAAAAAAAATAACTCTGGGGCACCTGGGCTGCTCAGTCAGTTGAGTACCTGACTCTTGATTTTGGCTTTGGGCATGATCTCACAGTTGTGAGATTGAGCCCCGTGTCAGGCTCTGTGCTGAGCATGGAGCCTACTTGGGATTCTCTCTCTTTCTCTCTTTCTGCCCCTCCTCCACTCATACTCTCTTTTTCAAAATAAATAAACATGTAAAAAAATTGATTCAAATAGATAAAAGACCTACATGTAAGGTGTAAAACTCTAACACCTTTACACTTGATCTTAGCCAAAAAGGTGAGAAATGATAAAACTATAATACCTTTAGAAGAAAACTCAGATGTATTAGACAATGGTTGTTTTGGTATAACATGAGAAGGACAAGAAACCAAAGAAAAAATAGATAAATTGGACTTAACAAAAAACAAACCTTTTGTGCTTTTAAGGACACTGTGAAGAAAGTGGAAAAAAAATTTGCAAATCATATATCTAACAACAGTTTCATATCCAAAATATATAAAGATCTCTTACAACTCAACAACAAAAAGTCAAATAAACTAGTTTAAAAATAAGCAAATGATTTGAGTAGACTTTTCTGCAAAAACAGACATACAAATAGTACATGGTAAGCACACCAATAAGCACATGGTATAAAGTTGAGCTTCATCGGTCATTTGGGAAATGCAAATCAACACTGCTATGAGATACCATTGCATTCCTATTAGGAAAACAAAACAAAACAAAACAGAAAATAACAAAGTTGGCAAAGATGTGGAGAAACTGGAATCCTCAAACATTGCTGATGAAATGTAAATTGGTGAAGCCACTTTGGAAAACCTTTTGGCTTTTCTTCAAACAGGTGAACATAGAGCTACCAAGTGACTCAGCAATTTTATTCTTGGCTACATGCTCCAAAGAACCAAAGATATATTTTTATAATAAAGCTTATACATTAATATTCAAAGAAGTATTATTTGCAGCCTCAAAATGAGAACAATCCAAATACCCATCATGTGACTATTACACAAATAAAATGTGGTATATTTTATACAATGGAAATTTTATCAGACATTAAGTACTGATATATAATGAACCTTGAAAACATGCTAAATGAAAGAAGCCAGACATGAAAAGCAGCACATTTGATTATATTTAGGTAAAATGTTCAGAAATGGTCAAGTCCAAAGCAACGGAAAATGGATTAGTTGTTGTCTATTAGGGGCTAGGGTAGATGAGAATGGGGAGTGACTGCTAATGGCCAGGAAGTTTCTTTTCAGAGTGATGAAAACATTCTGTGATTTGATGTTGGTGATGACTGCACAACTTTCCAGATACACTAAAGATCACTGATTTATACTTAAAAACTGAATTTTATAAGACGTGAATTATATATTAATAGCAAAATTTTAAAAAAAGAAATCAGAGAATCAAGTAATCTTTGAAACTTAAAGGTTCAACTGCCTGGGACTCGCTGTCTATGTAATACAATAGATGTGATGTCATGCATATAGCAAATACAAGCCCTGGGTTTGGTTGGGGGTTACTGAGGAAGGAGTCAGGTTTGTCTCCCAGATATTAGCTAGTGGTCTTATGGGAAAGCCGGACATTTACAGTCATAGGATGAGAGAGAATAATTTTTGTTTCTTTTATCCTTTTTTCCTCTCTTGTTTTCTCTAGTTATTTTTGAGGGAGTTTGCATAAAGACAAAGAAAGACAAAGGCAAGAAAGACAATCAAATATGAAAGGATAAATGGGGAAAAAGATAAAGATGATAGTGATTAGCAGGCATATGATGCATGTTTCAGGGTCGTTGCTGGATAAATTTTTTTAGGTTTTCTGAAAATGTTAAGTGAATAAATGAACAGTCTATGGATGTAGCTCTGCCACTCAGTGATATAATTTTGGACTTAATTTAACCCCTTGGCATCATGTTTCTCATCTGTAAAATGAGAAGTGAATATTTCCATCTAAATGTGGTTGCTAGGATAGAAAGAGACAATGCTCATAGAGCTCTTGAAGGAGTTTAGGGAACATTGTAAACACCCAGTATCCTTGATGATTATTGTTTTTCTGTCACCAATGACCCAAACCAACCTTACATTCTGGTTTCCGAAAGTCCCCTAAGAAGAGAGCCTTAGGGTAGGGACACGGTGTGGGGAAAAGAAATTCTGGAGCTGAAGATAAGGAAGAATGAGTTATATTCTTAGCTTACTGTTTGCAATCACTGGGCCCCCTGGTATTCACACTCCTCATATGCTAGAGGTGCCTTAAAACTCATCCTTAAGAGGATATCAGGAGCCATGAAGACATGGTGTGGGGGCAGGTAAGCCCTGCTCAGCTGGGAGAAGAGTCTGAGAGTTTTGGTCTTCACAAACAGGTCTGGATCATCCATGGAATAGACAGCAAGCAGAGTCCACTGGGATCCCCTGTGAGGAATCTATTCCCAGCTGAGTTTGACTGGGGGATATAAATGGCTTCCCATAGCCCCTCCACTTCCCAGAGCCTGGCAGGCAGCTCCCGTGAAATGTGGTGTGTCTAGGGCCTTCTACATCCTTGGCCTAGCTTGGGGAAAACCCAGCCCACCCTCATGCAGCTGCTGAGGCATCACGTTGTAATGTTCTCAGTGTTCTTAAGAGGTGTTCTTGGCCTTATTTGTCTTCTTTCTTCCTCTCCATCTTTAACGTTCTAGTCACTGTCTCCCTATGTTTGGCACCCTCTTTCCTTCACTTGACTCTCCCATTTCCATATTATTTCCTCTGTATTTTTTATCCCCTCCTTTCTGTCTCTTTCCTGTCCTTCAGTTCTTCTCTCTTTGTCAAGTTATCATTTCTGTCTTCATCTTCTGCCCCACTTTTTGCTTTGCCTGAACACTGAGAAAATAAAGAACAGAACATTCAGCTGAACTCTATCATCTCTAATTAGGACAGGAAGGAGGTACTAAAACTGATCCTCTCCAGGAGTAGTCTTTTACTTGGGACAATTTAGACTTCCTTATAGTGGAACATGTGGCATGATGGGATGAAATCCAGGGGTGGGTGCTCAAGAAGAGAGTGACCCATGCATCTCCTTAAGACTATCTCCTCTAAAATCCTCTGTCAGTTTCTTTGTGTGGTACTAATGGGAGCTCATTGCACTGTACAGGTTTCCCAGGGCTTATCTGCTCCATCCTCCTCCCTCTTCAAGTCCAGTGCCGGTGCTCAGCATCCCCGTCCTCAGCAGTAGTTCTCTGAAGCTTTGTCTCAGACCCTTATCCATCTAGCAGGGAATTTCTCTCTGATTTCTAATTTGATTGTTCATTGATATAATATGTGCACTATGGCAGGGCTAAAGCAAATTTCCTCCCAAAGTTTACATAAATAATAAATTACTCAATGGTGAATAATTCCACTCAAGGGTTAGGAACCATCCATGAGAAGTAGAAGGCATCTAGCACCTAAATTCCAAAACCAGGGGTGCCTGGGTGGCTCAGTTGGTTAAGCGGCCAATTTTGGCTCAGGTCATGATCTCATAGTTCATGGGTTTGAGCCCCGCATTGGGTTCTGTGCTGACAGCTCAGAGCTTGGAGCCCGTTTTGGATTCTGTCTCCCTCTTTCACTGCCTCTCCCCCACTCACACTCAGTCTCTCTCTCAGAAATAAACATTAATTTTTTTAATTAGAAAAAATAAATTCCAAAAACAGCAGGTAAAGCCACTTATTACAGGGTATGCAAGGTTCTCTGGACATACTTTAGAATATTACGAAATATTCTTAAATGTAACTCCCTCCATAAATGTTTTTTTTTTTTAATTCCACAATGCAGGAGACCAAAAGGGAAGATGTAAAATTAATACTCCTTTATCACCTCTCCTCACAACCTCACTTGGGCTGATGTCAGGCAGTGTTTCGCATTTTCTACTCCCTATTGAACTTTGACTGTCTCTGAGATGAAACACAGTGGTCTGTTATGGAAATGAAGGAATGCTATTCCCTAACAACTCATAGGAAAAAATAAGGTAATGGATAGAATGTTTTCAGTGTTATAATTTTTTTTGCTTAATTTTCAACCTTTTGCAATTTACTTCTGCTTGTCTGTACCATGATCTATTATGTGATAACAAGTGATTTAAAAATACAAATTTAAGGTTTTTTTTTTTTTTCAACGTTTTTAATTTATTTTTGGACAGAGAGAGACAGAGCATGAACGGGGGAGGGGCAGAGAGAGAGGGAGACACAGAATCGGAAATAGGCTCCAGGCTCCGAGCCATCAGCCCAGAGCCTGACGTGGGGCTCGAACTCACGGACCGCGAGATCGTGACCTGGCTGAAGTCGGACGCTTAACCGACTGCGCCACCCAGGCGCCCCAAATTTAAGTTTAATATAAACACATTCAACGACTTTTATGTTTTTGGAAAGCACGATGTGCGATTTATTTTCCATCTAAACATGCTATTAAAATAATAACTTTTAAATAATAACAATAATAGCAGTACTTATATAATGCTTACTGTGGGCAAGACCTATTTCAAGTCCAAGTTCTCTCTCTCTCTTCCTCTGTCTGTTTCTCTCTTTCTGTCTTACATATGCATGTATCCATATCCATAGGGCAACTTTCTTTTATTCCTGTCTTAAAAGTAAAGACACAGGGGAAGAGAGTTTAAGAAATTTACCTAATGTCACTGGACTCAAACCCAGGATGTTCTGGCACCGTATTCTTAACTAGTATTCTCCAATACCTCTTGAGATATTTTGATTTTCCAGGGGTCCTGAATGGACTCTTCCAGTATTAAATGTGGGACTGTAGACCATGTAAGTTCTTCAGGTAGAAATTGGATTAGTGAATTTTAGTTCCAGCCATGTAACTGCCTCCCAAGAAAATCTGGACTAATTCTCTTTCCTTTCTTGAACACTTGGTTCCTCATCTGTCAGACTGGATGTAAGTGTGAATATCTCTTGGGGGTTAGCTAAGATCATGGCTATTAAGTTGAGGCATTTGAAGGACAGCTGTGATGATGGCCACATTGAAGGTGTCCAGAGGGTTGCCAATGACACTTAATGAGCTATCAACCACCCAGAAGAAGAGTCTTAATCTAGTCTTTCTGAAAGATGTCTAAGAAAGAAGTCTTTCTGTTGATGGCTAGCATTTCATGACCTCCTCCACATCCTCCCAATCCATCCTTTTATTTATTTATTTTGAGAGAGAGAATGCATGCATGCACATGGGTGAGGGATAGAGAGAGGGAGAGAGAAAATCCAAAGCAGGCTTCATTCTGTCAGCATAGAGCCTGATATGGGGCTCGATCTGATGAACTATGAGATCATGACCTGAGCTGAAATCAAGAGCTGGACGCTTAACTGACTGAGCCACCCAGGCTCCCAAATATCAGTGTATTTTAGGAATAAAATCTATATGCAATCACAGTTTATAAATTTTTGTGTTGTTTTTCCTCCCTGGGAACAATAGTAGTCTTAGGCACAGTTGTGCTGGCTGATAACACATGTAGCCAGCTTCTCATGGGTAACTTCAAAATCAATGCCTCTGATGCTCCCACCTTTATCTTGACGGGCTTCCCAGGAATGGAAACCATGGAATCCTGGCTATCCTTCCCTCTTCTGATGCTCTACACCATCTCCATTGTGGGAAACACCCTGATCCTCCTCATTGTTAAGGAGGAGCAGAGCTTGCACCAGCCCATGTACTACTTTTTATCTCTACTTTCAGTCAATGACTTGGGAGTGTCCTTTTCCACATTGCCGACCGTGCTGGCTGCCCTCTGCTTCCATGCCAGGGTGATTGCCTTTAATGCCTGCTTGGCCCAAATGTTTTTCATCCACCTCTTCTCTTGGACAGATCTGGCATCCTTCTGGCTATGAGCTTCGATCGCTATGTTGCCATCTGCCACCCACTGCGCTATGCTACAGTGCTCACTAATGCCCGCATTGTGGCAATGGGACTGTGTGCTGTCGTCTGAAGCTTTGCCTTTATCCTTGTCTTCCCACTGCTGCTGCACAGACTCCCCTTCTGCCACTCCCAGAACATCCTCTCCCATGCCTACTGCCTTCATGTGGATATGATTAAGCTGGCATGTACTGATGTCTCCCTCAATAGCCACTATGGGCTGTCCATTGTGCTATTCACCTTTGGCCTGGACTCTGCACTCATTCTCATCTCCTATGTACTAATCTTGCGATCAGTGCTTGCCATTGCCTCCGGAGAAAAGCGCATCAAGACACTGAACACATGTGTGTCCCACATCCTAGCTGTGCTCTTCTTCTATGTGCCCATGGTAAGTGTGTCCATTGTGCATCGTTTTGGGGCCGGCCTGCCCCATACTGTCTATATCCTCATGTCTATTCTCTACCTCTTTGTGCCTCCCATGCTCAATCCTATCATCTACTCCATTAAGACAAAGGAGATACGTTGCAGGCTCCTCAAGATGCTCTTTAGGGTTAAGTCCTGAGTCTTTGGTAGAGCTAAAAACTGTGAAGGATTTTGTCTTGGAGGTATAACCATCCAGACACCATTGGAAGAGAGGATCAATCCAAAGAATGTTAGTGTTACACTTTGAGGTATAAGATCAATGCACAATCCTTTAGTCTGGTATATTGGGCCAACACCTGCCAGAACTATCTTGGGTCTTATCCATAAATCAAAAATTCCATGTCCTTTAGAAACACAAAAATGGTCTCTTTTCAAGAATAACCCAAAGAATGTCAACTATCACTACAGGGTGAGATTATTTTCTGGAGAAGCAGGGAACTATTTTTAAGATACTTGGTAACATGGTTAGGACTTCTGGTTATGGGCCTGCACAATTCTGAAAAAGACAAGGGCAAAGAGGGACTAATTATGGGCTAGGTATCACATCTTTACCTGTATGCAAGCTTAGCTTGCATAGTTTCTGCAAGTTTCAAGCAATAGCTTGATTAGTTTCTGATGTTTCCAGGAGACAGAGCTCTTCCCATCATGCCGTTTGAAAAGTCAAGTTGTGATGGTTAATATTACATGTGAACTTGACTGGGCCACAAGGAGTCTAGATATTTGGTTAAACATTATTTATGTGTGTATCTGTGAGGGTGTTTCTGGTTGAGATTTGAATTGATAAACTGTGTAACGCATATTGCCTTCCCCAGTGTAGGTGGGCCTCATCCAATCCACTGAATGACTGAATAAAGTAAAAGTCCAAGAATAAAAGAAAGACATCTCTGTCTGATTGTCTCAAAGCAGGAAGGTTAGTCTTTTCTTGCCTTTGGTCTTAGGCTTGGACTTATACCATTGGTTTTCCTGGTTCTCAGGTTTTCATATCTGGACTGTAACTATACCAACAATTCTCCTAGGTCTAGACTTCTACATCTCCGTAATCGTGACAGCCAATTCCTTATAGTAAATACAATAAATCTCTTTATATACACATCTTATTGGTACTGTTTCTCTGGAGAGCCCTGACTAATCCAACAGCTACAATATTTAAATAGTCAGAATTAGACTTAAGGATTCCTGGTATATTCTTTTCACATGGGAGGTGCTGAAATATGCAAGCACTTGGCTCTGCCAACCTCCATTGCATTCAACAGCCCTTTGCTTCCCTCCTATGACCTTTCCCTCACTCTTTCATATCTATCTGCTTTCCCCTTATGGAATCTGAGCTCCCTAAAACAGCAACTTTTTCAACCACTCTGTCCATCCCCATCAGACTTATTATAGTCCCTCCATTCAGATAATGTCTGATGATGCTACATTAATAATGAAAGAGTAAGTGAAAAAAATAGATTAATACATAATAATGGATGAACAATAGAAGAAAAGCATAAGTGAATAAATTAATGAATAAACATATGGACTAATAATACATTTTTTGAGATCAGAATCTCATATCAAGAAGCATTTCCTCTCTATCTGTCCCCCATTATTATGGAGACAAATGTAAATCACAGGTGACATCTTTTTTTATCTTTATTTTTTTCCAGCTTTATTGAGATATAGCTGAAATCGATGTTGTATAAGTTCAAGATGTACAATATGATGATTTACTGCATGTATATATTGTGAAACCATCAGCACAATAAGGTTACTTAACCCATCCAAAGCGGTGACTTCTTGAGTAAGTGGGCTGAACCTCTCAGTCTTAATTTCCTCATCTGTAAAATGAGACACTAATCTCTGATTTATCTACTTCATATGTTTGTTTTGAAGAGTGAATAAAATAAACTGCTTTAAAAATTATATGATAATACACATATTTTATTTGCTTATATTATTTTTATTTAGCAAGAATAAATGCAAAATTCAGGGTTTAGCTTCAAAACATCATGGGTATAAACCAGAGTCTGAATAAATATTTTGTCTAAGACTTTCTTGAACCCTAAGTAGCACTGTTCCATACCTGCTTTCCATCCCCACTGTCCTTGGAATTTACTTTAATCATATTCATTAGTTTGGGTAGTTTGTCTCCTCCACCAGACTGTAAACAACGCATGCACAAGAACTGTGTCTTATGTATGTTTATACTCTTCAGTCTCTAACAGAGGGCCTGAAATATACCAGACATGTTCAAATAAGTAAAGAAATGAATTAATAAGTGATTATTTTTCCGTATATTTACCTACCAACCATCTCTTTATACTTTAATGAATTACCATATTCCTAAAATATTTTACTCTAACATAGATCATAATTTTATTAAAGAACAATTCTATATGACGACTTACGTTGTTCATAGTCTAAACACCATATGCATTATGGATCTGGCCAGAGGAAATAAAAAATAAATTGTACTTGCAACCTTCAAACCTGCCGCAAATGTACCTTGCATATTTATATTGCTCAGACCTTATATGCTATATAAAGTATACCCATAGCAATTTCAGGACAGTGGCAGCACTATGCCTGGCCTTTAGCAGGTACATAAAGAAATATTTTTTGAAACAATATTGCTGTTTAATGATCTTGGCTCTGTCACAAATATGACTTATAATAAGGTTATTGCCTTAATAAGTGGACAATATATGCTTTCGGTGACAGTACTTTTTTTTTTTTTTTTTTTTTTTTTTTTTTTTTTTTTTTTAATTTTTGGGACAGAGAGAGACATAGCATGAACGGGGAAGGGTCAGAGAGAGAGGGAGACACAGAATCGGAAACGGGCTCCAGGCTCTGGGCCATCAGCCCAGCCCAGAGCCTGACGCGGGGCTCGAACTCACGGACCGCGAGATCGTGACCTGGCTGAAGTCGGACGCTTAACCGACTGCGCCACCCAGGTGCCCCATCGGTGACAGTACTTTTGCTTGCTCCTTTAAATCTGATGGATTTTGAAGCAACTATTTGGCTCATTTCCATACCTGTGAAAACCTTTCTGGGAGCCTCTGGGCTATTTTCCACATCACATTCTATAAATAAAAACACTCAGGACTTTTCTCTTGGCCTTAAAAATCGGCCTAGTCTAAAAGAAATCCAGCAGATATTTGCTGTTTAAGTCTTTTTCTGTTCAGTCCATTAGATAGAACATTTATGACTCTGCCTGGATCTGTAACTTGCCAATATAGAGGTAAGTGTCAGACTGTGACCTGGTTTACTGAAGAGAACTGTGATTACTCCAACATGCTCACAGGGCTCTGGGTATCCAGGTCATCAGATACATCTTATCTGAGCTCTTGGCTTCTTTAGTCTCTTCTTGTGGCATGAATTGTACGCGGTCTCTTCAAGCAAAACCAAGTTCACCCACTTGTTATGAGCTGGAAGTACCTCCAAGGACCATTCAAGTCTGTGTGTCTGCTTGAGTTGCTGGAAGCAAATGCCAATATATTTATTTCATGGAACAGAAGGTTAAGGCATTCTCCATGTTGGTGTTGGTTCAATGAGAACCTTCTGGACGCACACATTGGAGTAGAGGGCATAGGAAGTATCACTGTATGGAATCTGGGTCGCTTCTACACAATTTTGAAGCTTCATTTGGAGGCCAAGAGTCTGTTTCTGTGCCTACCTCCCTTAGGTTCTACTCAGCACACCTCACACTGCTATCTGAGGATATATGTTGCTATACCTCCATCTCATAAAGGGCTTCCAGTGTGGACCCTCACAAACATATAGCAAGGAACTCCCTCTTATCCGCCTACTTGTAACACATCTAGGGTGGATATAGAAAAATAAAGATCAGATCTGACTCAGTGATTTCAGAGCAATGAAAAAACCCCAGTCATATATAGTCTTATCTTCTTTCTATTTTCTGTTCCCTAGATGAAGAAATGTCCATAATTATCCCCTTGAAAAATAGGTGACTATGTCTCTAGCCAGGAAGGTCAAGAGGATCATGACTTGCGTATTATTTTATAGTTATGTGTCCCAAAATAAGATATGAATTTTGTGAGGGTGTGCAATATTGTGATTTAGAAGAAATACATATTTGCTCATTCAGATGGCCAAATATAGACTTCTCATAGATATTGTCTTTATCCACAGCTCTTGGCTCACAGCTCCCCAAACCCTTGGAATTTCTTAAGGGATAAGAGCAATGGGAACATCTTTTTTTATAGAATTTGGTCTCTTGTCCTCAGTTCCTGAAAACATTTCAGAGCCATAAAAGTGAAATGGGTGTCTTATTAATAACAAGCTTCTTTCCACCAACAACTCTGCTTGTGTTAATGAGGTGACTTGGGGAAGGCACGTAAGGATAAGAGCTGGTTGCCAGGGGAAACAACCAAAAATAGAGGGGTAGAAATTTCTGTCTCACCCTGCAATTTCTGAGGAGGGGAGGAGGATGGAAGCTGAATTGATCATCAATGGCCAATAATTTAATCAATCATGCCTATGTAGTGAAGCCTTCACAAAACCCCCAAAAGAGGAGGCTTGGAGATCTTCTGGATTAGGTGAAAGAACATTTCCATATGTTACTGTGCCAGGTTCCTAACTTCATGAGAATAGAAGATCCCTTGTTCAAGACCTTGCTCTATGTATCTCTTCATCTAGATAGTGATTGTTTTAACATCATTTAGTATCTTTTGTAATAAGCCAGTAATCTAGTGAGTAAATGGGGTTTCCTGAGTTCTGCGAGATGCTCCAACAAATTAAGAACCCAAGGAGCAGGTCACGAGGACTTCTGATTTGTAGCTAATTTCTCAGAAGTACAAGTAACAATCTGGACTTATGACTGGTGTCCGAAGTCCAAGGAGCAGGTCATGGGAACTCCAATCTCTTGTCAGTCAATCAGAAGCACAGGTAACAACCTTGGCTTGCTAACGGCATCTGAAGCAAAGGGCAGACTTGTGGGACTGAGATTTAAACCTGTGGGATTTGAGGCTGGGTAGACAGTTGTCAGAATCGAGTTGAATTATAGGACACCAAGCTGATATCAGAGAATTGCTTGGATGTTGAAGGAAACCCTCCGCCCTCACACATACATGCAGTGGGATTGCTACCAAATATTTAGGGTACTTAGCACCATGGATGGCACAGGAAAGTTTTTCTACAAACAGGGAAAGGAGAGAAAAACAGGGTTGCATAGAAATGAAAAGGCGGTATGCAATTTAATAAAAAATGTTGTCCCTAAAATAAAGTGTGAAGAAGAAAGACCTCCAGCAAACAAATATGGATGCTGACAAAAGAGGAAGATACATGATCCAGGAAATGGAATTCCAACCCCAGGAGAATAGGAGGACAGATTCCTTGCTGCTATTTGCATGAGAGACCTGAGAAGCAACTGATATAGACAGAAGCAAGAGAACAGAGAGCTTCAAGGAGAACTTACCAAGAAGATTAAAAAGCATTTACTAGAAGAGTAGTGTGATGAAGAGGTTGGACAGATTAGAAGCAATGATATACTCAATGGCTTCATGAATTAGCCCAAACTGTAATAAGACTCACTATTGGTCATAAACGCTTCCATGTTTCCTATCTCATACTTTCTCTCCACAAATTGCTCATATCTGTTGCCCCCAACCTCTTACTCCCAGCTGATGATCTTACTTTCATTTCAGAAGAATGTTGATGGGATTAGACAGGAATGCTCAACGTCCTATCACTAAGTTTGTACTTATCTTCTGTTAAAAGATAAACCGAACAACAATTTTAAGACTTCATTTGAGCAAAAATCAATTTAAATCAGGCAGCATCCAATCTAGCAAATAGAAAGGGGCTCTGAGGAGCTGTACAAAATAAAGACTTGTATAGGCAGAAAGGAGAGGGAACAAGGAAGTTATACTACGCAAAAAGTGGTTTGGTTATTGAAAGGTTACTTTTCTCGAGGGGATGACTGAAGTCCATCAGGCAGATTGCTTCCCAAGTGCCAGTCAGGGAGTTCCTGATGGACTGGTTTAAGATTCCATTCCTGGAATAGACAATCTATAACTAAGTCTCTATTTGGTGGTGTGGGGCTTACACAAGTGACTCGATGTTGGGCACAGTGTCTTGTTTTTTAACATTTCTTTCTCCTGTGTAGAGCAATGGCATAGACACCGCTCTTCTCCAAATTTCTTGGACTCTCAATTGAGATGATATATTGTCTGGCTTTGATGAATTAATTTCTCACTCATTTCCAACTTATTTTTTAAGCCTCCTAAACCCTTCCTTTCTGTCTCCCATTCTCCTCTCCAGTGTTGCTTTTCAAGACTTCATACCTGTGTTTGTGTTTTCTCATCTGCCAGAAATGACCCTTCTTTTGTTCTTTCCTCATCTTCTCCCTTCTGCCTGAGATTCACTGTGTTAGTTTTCTCTGGCTGCTGGCAGAAATTATCACAAACTTAGCAGCTTAAAAAAATAAAAAAAAAATCTTATCTCATAGATTCTGTAGGTCAGAAGTCCAGAAACCCTTAATGTTTAGGATCTCTCAAGGTAATCACAGTGATGGCAAGGCTGAGTTCCTTACTGAAGGCTCTGGAGAAGAAGCTGCTTTGAAGCTCATGTAAGTTGTTGGTTGAATTCCGTTCCTCGTAAAAGTAGGACTAAAGTTTCAATTTCCTTGCTGGCTACCAGCCAGGGGATGGCATTTGCTCCTAAAGGCTGTCTACACTACTCTCATGCTATTCATTCAACTCCCTCCAGTAATTGTGGACCAAGTGCCTCTCATGCTTTGACTCTCTCTGACTTTTTCTGCCACATTTTTCTGATTCCAGCCTGAGAAAGTTCTTTGTTTCCAAGGACTTATGTGAATCAGTTTGGTATACTTAAGTCACCCCCCCCCCCACCAAATCCTTAAGGTCCATAATCTTAATTATATATTCAAAGTCCTTTTTTGCCATGAAATGTACCTACTCATAGGTACCAAACTTGGACATATTTGTGGGGGGCATTCTGCCTACCATATTCACTTAAATAATATTTGCTCATAATTTGAAAAGCAAGAGATACACCTGAAAATCTTCTCTGGCTGCCCTAGAATATTGTAAATTCCCCTCCTTTATTCTTTCCTAAACTCTGCCTTGTATCTTTTATCATTGAATTCACTGAAATATAGAAGAGGTGTTTCCTTAGGATTCTCCCCAACTAGACTATGGAATGTTATGCTTATTCATCTACACATTTCTGAAGACTAAAATCATGTCTACTATTAAATGAAGGACTCCATTTATAGTTACTTTTGTTAACATACACCTTATACCATAGAACTTTAGGGTAAAAATTGTTACCTTGCTGTAAATGAAAAGACAGTATTTTTTTTCTTTCCATATGGGAAAATTTGAAGAGACTTATGACAAAGGGTCAGTAGACACAGGATACTGATAAACCCATGAGTATTGATCAGGGCTTGGGTAATTTCCTGACCTTTTTGCATGGCAATCAGTGTGACTGCAAGGTCTATGAGTGCATTAGGTGAGACACTGAATCCTTTGGTCTGACTTACATATGAGTGGGAGTTTTGAAAAGATACTACATTTTTCAGCCTGGTGAGTTGCAGGCAAACATTAGGTATCTGAGGGGTTCTTGCTAAACCCAATTTCTTTGGTTGTAAAATAGATGTGTAGATGTTCCATGTTCCCAGCAGTCCATGAGTACCTAGGCAGATATAAGCTCAAGGGACTTCCTGAATGCAACCTTATATTGTCAGGCCAGAGAGTTGGCACAAGTAACCGTTTGGGGGTTGGAGTAAGGCATTCAGGGCCCCCACTACTGCTCTTCCTTCCTCTGCATCTTCCATGTGCACAGCTCACTCAGGTAGGTAAACTGGAGTGTCAGATGCACAAAATCTCAAGCCTTAAGGCACTCTTCCCCTAACTTAGAAATCCTGAGTGCTATAGTATGACAGTCAGAAGGAGGAAAGGCTCTCCATAATTTGAGTCGGGTTGTTTGATTTCCTGTACACTTTCACCTTTACCACCTTCCCAGTTCTGTATTTTCTATCTGTAGTTCTTGTTCTCTAAAATCCTGCCATGCTTTCTGTTTCAGACATGACTGTCTCAGCAGGGATACCCCAACAGGCTAAACTTGGACATAGATGCTTTGGTGTGAACAATCACCCCTCACTTTTCTCAGAAAAGCTGGTATGAGGCACATATATAAGAAGACACCGACTGCTTTGGATACCACTTGGCAGGACCTTACTTAGTGTTAAGAAACTAAAATCAAGGGTGTTTGCACATTTCATGCAGAGACCAACAAAAATGTTTAGGAGGAGTTTTCAGGTAGAGAAGACAAAGTGGTACTAAGAATATGGAATGCAGGGGGAAATGCATCCTGAGAAGAGAGGATAGAGGAGTCCTGAGTCAGATGGAGGTTTGGCAAAGGCAGATGAGCAGCTGGAGGTGAGGGTGGACAGAAAGCTATAGAAATCAAGTTGCAAAGTCCTTAAAGTTTTCACAACTGTCCACTTTTGGATCTCCACAACCCTGTTAGCTCGGTTTCTTAAAATCTCCAGTTTACAACAAAGAGAACAAAAACCCAGGAGGGATCAGTGACTTAGTGAGTACATCTCCTGTGCAAGACCTTGCACTAAGCACAGAAGGGGCTCAACAGTGAGCGAGAGTCACGGCTGAGTTCTTGGAACTGAGTCAGGAGGGAAGACAGGATTCACAAAGCTATAATGCAGGACTGGCAGAGAAGTGGGCATGAAAGGAGACACAAACCTATAGCTATGAAGGTGGTAGCAGGAAGACAAGTTACCTCTGCTGGCCATGGCCAACAAATATCCATGGCAGAGGGCATCGCTGGTCCTGGGCCCTAGAAGATGGATCTAATGGCTATATTATCACATTCAGGGCTGCCTCAGGGAGCTGAGGACCTGCAGTTCATGTTTGGATAGCAACAAAGAGATCAATGTGGGTATGCTGAGGTACAAGGAGGGAAATTTTGAGGATTGAAACCAGAACTACTGATTTAGTACTGACCACCTCTTTCTACCCATTTATATTTTATCAGGATGGATGGATGGATGGAAAGAAGAACTGACAGGCTATACAGGAGTGAGGAAGCTGGAGAATCATAATAAGGTAATAAAGGTTCAGTAGCATGAGAGAGTGGAAAAAGGAAAAGTTTATTTTTCAATGACTAAGTGAAATGTTCAGGAAGAAGGTGGGATAGTCAAGGAAATAGTGATAAAGACAGTTTGATTTTAGGTCTTGAGGAAAAAGATGCCCAGAGATTGATGAAAAGAGTTCATAGCTTTGAATGTGAGAAGAAGCATTGTGGTGTTAGGCACAGGTGTAAATGAAGGCAATGTGACCTGTTTAGCTAGCTGTATAAAAAAGAACACTCAGATAATTCCAGAGATATTGTTGACAATAAGAGAGAAGGATGAATGATTTGGGGAGCAAGATTGATTAATGCTACAAATAAAGGGCTGGATGATATATAAGAGTCTTAGGATATTAGGTCTAGGTCATGATTTAAACTGTATGTTTATCTTCTTTACAGGACAGTGGTCCTAGAGTCTAAGCAGTAATGCCAATATGGGAGGTAACCCCCACAACAGCTCAGAGTTGCCTCCCTTTACCCTGACAGGGTTCTCAGGGCTGGGGACCTCCCAACACTATGTGTTTCTGCTCCTTGGTACCCTCTACACTGTCTCCATTGTGGGAAATGCCCTTATCCTTTTCATTATCAAGGAGGAACAGAGTTTGCATCGGCCTATGTACTATTTCTTGTCCCTGCTATCAGTTAATGACCTAAGTGTGTCCTTTTCCACACTGCCCACGGTGTTGGCCACATTTTGCTTCCACTTACAGAAGATCAGCTTTGATTCTTGCATGGCTCAAATGTTCTTTATCCACCTCTTCTCCTTCATAGAGTTGGGGATTCTGTTGGTTATGAGCTTTGACCGCTATGTGGCCATCTGTAACCCACTGCGTTATGCCACAGTTCTTACTGGTGCCTGTGTGGTGTGTTTGGGCATGGCTGTTATCATCCGCAGTTTCTGTATGGTTTTCCCACTGCCTTTCCTTCTGAAGAGGTTGCCCTTCTGCAAGGCCAATGTACTCTCCCATGCTTACTGCCTGCATCCAGATCTGATCCGCTTGCCCTGTGGTGACATCACCATCAATAATATTTATGGTCAATTCGTTGTCATCTGTAACTTTGGTCTGGATTCTGCACTCATTCTTCTCTCTTACGTGCTCATACTGCGCTCTGTACTTGCCATTGCATCCTGGGAGGAAAGACTTAAGACACTGAATACATGTGTGTCTCACTTGTGTGCTGTGCTCATGTTCTATGTGCCCATGGTTGGTGTGTCCATGGTTGCTCGCTATGGGAGGCATGCCCCACAGTATGTACATACACTCATGTCCCTGATCTATCTCTTTGTGCCTCCTATGCTCAACCCCATCATTTATTCCATCAAAACCAAAGAGATTCGTCGGAGGCTTTGCAAAATACTGCTGGGAACAAAGTTTTAAGTAGGAGACATGTTGAAATTTCAAGACTGAGAGGATATTTATTGTTAGACCACAAATTCGAGTTTTTAAAATCTACTTTGACAAGGCTTTTTACATTTCTTTTTAGTCATTAACCAATATTAGGATTTCTGCCACCAGATGTTTGATGACTACCTGACAATAGTTAAGACTTAAACCAACAGGTTTTGCCAAAATAAACTGGATCAGAATTTAGTAAAAAAAAAAAAAAAAACAAAAAACTTGCTCAATTTTCCTCTTTTTTAATCCAAAAATATACATCCTTATAATCAGTCCCTCATTTTATCACAATATGTTTTTGATGAAAGCGAATCATCACAAAGGAAATTGCTTAGTACCATGGAAACACTTTCATAATGAGTAAAGAAAGCCATTTCCCAAGATTTTGCCAAAGGTAGCTCTACTCTTAATTTTTTTGAGGAATCTCCATACTGTTTTCTATAGTAGATCTATTTTACATTCCCAATAGTGTGCATGGGCCCATATTTCCTTATATCCTTGTCAATACTTGTTGTCTTTTGTTTTTTTAGTAATAGCCATCTTGGAAGATAGGAGATGATATCTCATTGTAATTTCAATCTGGATTTCCGTAATGATGAGTGATGTTATGCCATTATGCCATTGTATGTTCTGTTGACTGTTTGTAGGTCTTCTTTGGAGAAATGCTTATTCTACTCTTTATACCATCTTAAAATTAGATTATTAGTTTTTATGCTATTAAATTGTAGGAGTTCCTTATACATTTTGTAGATTAACTCTTTATCAGATATATGGTTTGCAAATATTTTCAAGGGTGCCTTTACAATCGTTTCCTTTGTTATGCAGAAGCTTTTTAGTTTGATGTAGTCCCAGTTGTTTATTTTTGGTTTTGTTGACTGTGCTTTTTTGTGTCATAACCATATGATCCATCAATCTCACTTTTTGGTATTTATCCAAAAGAATTGAAATCAGGATCTCAAAGAGATAGCACACCTGTGTTACAGCACTATTTATAATAGCCAAGATGTGGAAACAACTTAAATGTCCATCAACCAATGAATGGATAAAGAAAATGGGCATATCCATACAATGGAATACTATTCAGCCTTAAGAAAGAAGAAAATTCTTCAATATGTGACAATGTGGATGACCTTGAGGACATTATGCTGAGTGAAATAAGCCAGTCGCAGAAAAACAAATACTGCATGATTCCACTTAAATGAGGTACAGAAAATAGTCAAATTCATAGAATCAATGATTGGAATGGTGGTTGCCAGGGGCTCGGGGGAAGGGGAAATGACAAGTTACTAATTGATGGGCATAAAGTTGTAGTTAAGCAAGATGAATAAGCTGTAGAAATCTGTGCAGAATTTTACAGATAGTCAACAATAATACAATGGCACTTAAAATTTTGTTAAGAGAGGAGATCTCATGTTAAGTGTTTAAATAAAAAAAAATTAAGATTATGAAAAAGAATATTAGTTCAAATGAAATATATATATTAGCTATAGCTATGCATGTCAGTATTTATTTCATATAATACACACTATCTACCTAGCTTTTAAAAGATGAAATAAATGCAATTACAATATAAATTGTGTTGTGATCTAGGTTTCAATAATAATAAAATTTGGTAAGGTGTATAACATAAATTGTATATGTTCACATATATGTATGTATATACATTTTAATGAACAATGTAAATGCATATATTAGCAAATTATAAAGAAAGAATCAAAGTGGAAACACTACATAGCAAAACATACAAAATGTATGCAATGATATGTTCTGCCTAAATTCATAGTCTTCTAAAAAGTTGGTGGTGGGCACCTGGGTGGTTCAGCCAATTAAGTGTCCTACTCTTCATTTCAGCTCAGATCATGATATCATAGTTTGTGAGATCGAGTCCAGCATCATGCTGTGTGTTGACCGTGCAGAGCCTGCTGAGCCTGCTTGGGATTCTTTCTCTTCCTCTCCCTCTCCCTTTCTCTACCCCTCCTGCTCAGGTTAGGTCTGTCTCTCATAAATAAAGAAATAAACTTAAAAAGAAAGTTGGTGGTATTTTTTATGACAAAAAGAGAAAGTTAGTAAATTAAGCAGTCAATTTAAGACATTATAAAATAATAAAATACTACTTGAAATCATTAAAAATTGTTTAAATGATGGAATGATATGAATGGGAAAGATTGAAAATAATCGAATAACCAATCTTTTAAGCTCTCAAAGTAGACCAACCTCTAAAAACTTAATCGAATGGAAAAACACTCAGAAATCATATATAATACTAGATTAGAGATATTTTAAAAATTACAGCAGCATGTTCTATAAGTAATCTAAAGTCTGGAATAAATTGGTATTCGAGGGAAAATAACAAAATGTAAATACATGGGTGCGCCTGGGTGGCTCAGTCAGTTGAGTGACGGACTCTTGATTTGGGCTCAAGTCATGATCTCACTGTTGTGAGATCAAGTCCCCTGTCAGGCTCCATACTGAACATGGAGCCTGCTTGGGATTCTCTCTCTCCGTCTCTCTCTCTGCCCTTCCTTAACTCATGTGTGCATGCCCTCTCTCTCAAAATAAATAAATAAACTTAAAAAAATGTAAATGCATGAAGAATTAACTCATACTTAAGGAAGAAATTACAACTTAACAATTATACTCACATCATCTCCAACATATTATAATATGTATTTATACATATTACAACATATTACAGTTGTATATAGAACAAGATTTTTTTCTTTGCTTTTCTCCCCACATTTCAAGAAACAGATTATTCTTTTAATCTTTTCTTTAATATTTATTTATTTATTTAGAGGGCACAAGTGAGTGAGTGGCAGAGAGAGGCGGGGGAGAGAGAGAGAGAAGCAGGTCTCACCCAAAGGGGGCTCGATCTCACCTGATGTGGGACTCAAACTCATGAACTGTGAGATCATGACTAGGGCTGAAGTCATATGCTGAACTGAGTAAGCTACCCAGGCGCCCTCTTTTTATACATCTTTTTAAAAATTTTTTTTTAACATTTATTCATTTTGAAAGGTGGAGAGAGACAGAGCATGAATGGGGGAGGGGCAGAGAGAGAGGGAGACACAGAAACAGAAACAGGCTCCAGGCTCTGAGCTATCAGCACAGAGCCCGACGCGGGGCTCCAACCCACGGACCGCGAGATCATGACCTGAGCTGAAGTCAGCCACTTAACCGACTGAGCCACCCAGGCACCCCTATACATCTTAAGTCATAAATAAAACTGGAAAGCTATTCAAAAGAGCAAATATAATCTTGATAAATAATACAGAAAAAATTCATATCGGCAAACAATCCTGTAGACAAAACACACTAATGGGAACATATGTGTAAATACTCAAAGTCGTGTATACAATTAATAATATAGACAAAGAATAATCAACATATATTCTAGATTTCAAAGCATAACTCATTTTTCAGAAATTCATCAATATAATTCATCATGCTAATGAGTGAAATTATGAAAAAACTATATAAGCAATAGTACTTTCCAGAAAGTACTAATGAAAACTTTATGCATATTTTATTAATGTGTTATATCATATACCTTCTGGTTAAATTTTTTAAAATTTTCTATATATATTTTTTATACTGTATCATACACACACACACACACACACACACAGATATTTGGCTATCACTTACCATTTTTTTGAGGAATCTTTTTTCAATATTGTGAGACTTGAGATAGAAATGATTATTTTAATTTAACCTGTATCTTTAACTCTATACTAAATCCTGAAAATTCCAGATTTTGATTTTTCCCAACTTTGCCTCTACCTCACCACTGTTGCTACCTTATTTGAGGCCTTCATTATCATCCCTTACTTCAACTTGGCAATATCTTCCAAAATGATCTCATCATTTACTGATCTTTTCTCTCCTTTTACTACACCACAACCAGAATGATCTTCCCAAAGGCTCCATCTGATTATAAAATACTTTCAATGTCTCTTTCAAGAGATTTCAATGTCTCTTACTGTCTGTGGATAAAGTCCAAAAGCTGTAACACGTCTCTTAATCATAGTACCACTCTATCTTGTATTTTGCCTTAGCCATATGGAACTACATGTGATTCCTGAACCAACAGGCTGCTTTATATCTATATCCTTGCTCTGAGAGACTTTACTTGGGGTATCTTGTCCATCTTTATCTGCGTGGAAAATGCATATCATCCTAATTATTCATCAAAAATATTTATTAGACAGATATCATGGGCTAAACATTGGTTCAAGTTTTAAGTTATCTACTTTGTGCAGCATTTTAAGGAATTCCTTTACTACCTGCCCTCTGTCTGGTCCCCTCACCTCCAATAGCGTTAAAACAGATATTTTATTCTTTTTATGCTTCAAATCTATTTGTGTGGAATTACACTGCAGCAGCTAGATAGCACTCTGTACTACTCTGTATATAGCTTCCTACTTGAATCATAAGCGTTTTGAAAGAATTAATTGTTTAATATTAGAAAGGGTATGAACTTTGTGCACAGAAGATCATGGCTTTAGAAAAATCCCAACCTGGGACAGCTGGTGGCTCAGTGGGTTAAACTTTGGCTGAGGTCATGATCTCGCAGTTTGTGGGTTTAAGCCCCATGTTGGGCTCCATGATGACAGTTCAGAGCCTGGAGCCTGCTTCAGATTCTGTCTCCCTCTCTCTGCTCCTCCCATGCCCTACCCCTCTCTGTCTTTCCCAAAAATAAGCATTTTTTTTAAAAAAGGAAAGAAAAATCCCAACCTCTTTGAGCCTCAATTCACTCAACTGTATATTGATACAAAATAACCAGATTATATTTTTTTATAAAGTTTACAGATAATTTGCAAAATGGTTCACACACTGCTTGGCATATAGTAAAATACTCAATAAGGAAAATTCTAACATTTATAGTAACCAAATTATAACCTTAACCTTGCACAGATTATACAGATTTCAGTAAATACTTATGAATTGGATAAATGAATGAATACAACCATATTATAATTATTTCCAAGTGATGTAATTTGTGGTTCAAGAAAACACAAAAATTTAAAAATACATGGATGGAACTAAAGGGTATTATGCCAAGCAAAATTAGCCAGTCAGAGAAAGACAAATATCATATGACTTCACACATAGGAGGACTTTAAGATACAAAACAGATGAACATAAGGGAGGGGAAGCAAAAATAATATAAAAACAGGGAAGGTGACAAAACATAAGAGACTCTTAAATATGGAAAACAAACAGAGGGTTACTGGAGGGGTTGTGAGAGGGGAGATGGGCTAAATGGGTAAGGGGCATTAAGGAATCTACTCTTGAAATCATTGTTGCATTATATGCTAACTAACTTGGGTGTAAATTTAAAAATAAATTAAAATTTAAAAAGTAAATAAAAAATAAAGAAAAAGAAAAATTACTAAAAATTGAGAAAATTTTCCAAATATAACATAATATAACAAAACCAGAAATTTCCAAAAACAACTAATATTTAATTCAACTCTCAAACTTAAAAAAATAATTCCTCAGGGTGTGCCTGGATAGCTCAATCCATTGAGCGACTGACTCTTGATTTCAGCTCAGGTCATGATCCATGATCCATGGAACCAGGCTGGGATCCAGCCCCAAGTTGGGTTCTACATTGAGCATGGAGTCTGCTTGAGATTCTCTCTCTCCCTCTTCCCTTCTCTCCCACTCACACTCTCTCCTTCAAAAAAGAAAAGAGAGAGAAGGAGAGAAAAAAATAATTCCTCAGTAATATTTTAATGAGGTGTTTTATGCAAAAAAAGTTCAAGTATGATCAATAGGTTTATAAATAAACTTGAATGGATGGGGACAAAAGCATGTGTCTAGGTGGAAAGATTAAACAAATACTGAAGGTGTCATTTCTTCCCTATTCAGTGTACTTAATTATGAATATTTGGGGGAATACAACAACATGATCTTAAAGCTAATTTAGAATTCTTATACAATGGAGATTACTTTCTCTAAAGTTAAAAAAAATTGGGAAATGGAACAGGAACAAGGTAGAGCTCCCCAATGTTAAAACAAGAGGGAAAAAAAGGAAAAATAGACTAATTAAAATAGAAGCTATGGCTGCAACAACAGACTTCTAGCACAGGACAGACTGGAAGAATGTACATAATCCACTGTAGAGCCGTATTTCAAATAAAACGTCTTATCAAATAGAATGTACAGCATGCTGACACTTTTTTCTTGGTAAAAAACACTGACATATACTATTGCTGTTTCACATTCACACACTTGCAAAGAAAAAGTAGTTTGGAAGGAAGGAATAACAAATTACATGAGCAGTTTGTCTTCGTTAATGAGAGTTGGAAGACTTATTTTCCTAATTATCTGTATTTTCTACTTTTCTATAAAACGTATATATTATGCTTTTAGTAAAATGAGGGAGAGGAGGAGAGAGACAGATGCAGGCAGATGAGAATAACCTGAGAGTCCCAGAGAGGTGCTGGGTCTCACAGGGGCGGGGTCTGAGCCTTGATGCCCCCACTGGCTCCCCACAGAGGAACTTTTCAAATGTTCTGCTCTGCTCATCTCAAGGGACAAGCATTTCCTTTTCATAGTGGAGTCATTCCCTTCCAGATGCGGCTACAGGCTGTGGAGGGCCCACGTCACTACCTATGGAGGCCTGATTTGGGCCCCAAGAGAGTCATCCCACCTGGTGCATATGCAGAATGCATCAATCTTCCACTCCCCATATCCCACCTCACCAGAAGCCTGTGCTAGACAGAAAATTTACTCTGTGGTCAAAGGATCATATGAGATCATTAGTTTAAAACAAGTCAAAGCCTATTTGGAGACTCTGGGTGTAAAACTTACCAACATGTCCTCTCTTGCTCTTTTTGTGTTTACTTTCAAGACATAGACATTTTCCATCTTCTGGAAAATTCCAGAAGATGGCGCCATAGGAGGACACTGGGCTCACCTCGTCCTGCTGACCACTTAGATTTCACCCGCGTCTGCTTAAATAACCCAGAAAAACACCAGAATACTAGCAGAATGGACTCTCTGGAGCCAAGAGTAGATGAGAGGCCCACGGAAGAGTGTAGGAAGGGCGGAGAGGCAGTGTGCGCTACACAGATTGGTGGGAGGGAGCCTGGGCAGTGGAAGGGGAGCCGGCCCGGCAAGGCAGAGCCCCTGAGTCTGGCTTGCAAAAGCGGAGGGACCAGACCGAGTGTTCTGACAGCCAGTGGGACTTAATATCTGGAATGCTAGAAGTCAACAGCTCTGCTCAGAGAGTGGGAGGGCTAGAGGAGAATGGGAGAGAGAGGTGTTGAGCCCCAGAAGACAGAGCTCAGCTCGGCAGGGAACAAAGGCACTGGCCAGTGCCATCTCCCTCGCCCATCCCCCAGCCAAAATCCCAAAGGGAACCAGTTCCCCTCACGGAACTTGTTTGCACCGCGCAAACACTGTGCTTCTGCGGATCCATCCCTCCGACGGGTCTGCTTCCCTCCCGGTGCCACAGGGCCCCTCCCGAAGTGGACCACTGAAAGCAAAGCGAGTTGAGTCTTCCCCTCCCACCCCTGTGCACCTTGCAGATCCACCCCAGCTAATACACCAGATCCCATAGAAGCAGCACCACAAGCCTGGCAGTGTGCAAGTAGCCCAGACAGGGCCACACCACTCCACAGTGAGTCCTGCCCCTGGGAGAGGGGAAGATAAGGTACACACCAGTCTGACTGTGGCCCCAGCGGTGGAATGGTTGGGGTCTAACTGCGGCCCCAGCCACCAACACAAGTTACTCCAGACAGAACAGGGGAAGTGCCCTGCAGTTTGGAGCCACTGCAGGGACTACCCAAAATGACAAAACGGAAAAATTCTCCTCAAAAGAAACTCCAGGAAGTAGCGACAGCTAACAAATTGATCAAAAACGATTTAAGCAATATAATGGAACAAGAATTTAGAATAATAGTCATAAAATTAATCGCTGGGCTTGAAAAAAGCATAGAGGAAAGCAGAGAATCTATTGCTACAGACATCAGGGGACTAAGAAATAACCATGAGGAGGTAAAAAAATGCTATAGATGAGGTGCAAAATAAAATGAAGGAAGCCATAGCATGGTTTGAAGAGGCAGAGGAGAGAATAGGTGAATTAGAAGATAAAATTATGGAAAAAAAGGAAGCTGAGAAAAAGAGGGATAAAAAAATCCAGGAGTATGAGGGGAGAAATAGAGAACTAAGTGATGCAATCAAATGGAACAATATCTGTATCATAGGAAACCAGAATAAGAGAGAGAGAAAAGGAGCTGAAGGTGTACTTGAACAAATCATACCTGAGAACTTCCCCAATGTGGGGAAGGGGAAAGGCATTGAAATCCAAGAGGCACAGAGAACTCCTTTCAGACATAACTTGAATCGATCTTCTGCACGACATATCATAGTGAAACTGGCAAAATACAAGGATAAAGAGAAAATTCTGAAAGCCCCTAGGGATAAACAAGCTCTAACTTACAAAGGTAGACACATAAGAATAGTAGCAGACCTATCTACTGAAACTTGGCAGGCCAGAAAGGAATGGCAGGAAATCTTCCATGTGATGAACAGAAAAAAATATGCAGCCAAGAATCCTTTATCCAGCAAGTCTGTCATTTAGAATAGAAGGAGAGATAAAGGTCTTCCTAAACAAACAAAAACTGAAGGAATTTGTCACCACTAAACCAGCCCTACAAGAGATCCTAAGGGGGATCCTGTGAGACAAAGTACCAGAGACATCGCTACAAGCATGAAACCTACAGACATCACAATGACTCTAAACCCGCATCTTTCTATAATAACACTGAATGTAAATGGACTAAATGCTCCAACCAAAAGATATAGGGTATCAGAATGGATTAAAAAACACAAGACCCATTTATTTGCTGTCTACAAGAGATTCATTTTAGACCTGAGGACACCTTCAGATTGAAAGTGAGGGGATGGAGAACTATCTACCATGCTACTGGAAGTCAAAAGAAAGCTGGAGTAGCCGTACTTATATCAGACAAACTAGACTTTAAATTAAAGGCTGTAACAAGAAATGAAGAAGGGCATTATATAATAATTACAGGGTTTATCCATCAGGAAGAGCTAACAGTTATAAATGTCTATGCACCGAACACAGAAGCCCCTAAATACATAAAACAACCACAAACATAAGCAACCTTATTGATAAAAATGTGGTAATTGCAGGGGATTTTAATACCCCACTAACAACAATTGATAGATCATCTAGACACATGGTCAATAAAGAAACAAGGGCCCTGAATGATACATTGGATCAGATGGACTTGACAGATCTATTTAGAACTCTGCATCCCAAAGCAACAGAATATACTTTCTTCTCGAGTGCACATGGAACATTCTCCAGGATAGATCACATACTGGGTCACAAAACAGCCCTTAATAAGTATAAAAGAATTGAGATTGTACCATGCACACTTTCAGACCACAATGCTATGAAACTTGAAATCAACCACAGGAAAAAGTCTGGAAAACCTCCAAAAGCATGGAGGTTAAAGAACACCCTAGTAAAGAATGAATGGGTCAATCAGGCAATTAGAGAAGTAATTTAAAAATATATGGAAACAAATGACAATGAAAACACAACAATCCAAACGCTTTGGTATGCAGCGAAGACAGTCCTGAGAGGAAAACACATTGCATTGCAGGCCTATCTCAAGAAACAAGAAAAATCCCAAATATAAAATCTAAAAGCACACTTAAAGAAACTAGAAGCAGAATAGCAAAGACACCCTAAACCTAGTAGAAGAAGAGAAATAATAAAGGTCAGAGCAGAAATTAACAATATAGAATCTAAAAAAAAAACAAAAAAACTATAGAGCAGATCAGTGAAACCAAGAGTTGGTTTTTTGAAAAAGTACACAAAATTGATAAACCTCTAGCCAGGCTTCTGAAAAAAAAGGGAGATGACCCAAATAGATAAAATCATGAATGAAAATGGAATTATTACAACCAATCCCTCACAAATACAAGCAATTATCAGCGAATACCATGAAACATTATATACCAACAAATTGGACAACCTGGAAGAAATGGGACAAATTCCTAAGCACCCACACACTTCCAAAACTCAAACATGAAGAAACAGAAAACTTGAACAGACCCATAACCAGTGAAAACATTGAATCAGTTATCAAAACCTCCCAACAAATAAGAGTCCTGGACCAGATGGCTTCCCTGGGGAATTCTACCAGACATTTAAAGCAGAGATAATACCTATCCTTCTGAAGCTGCTCCAAAAAATAGAAAGGGAAGGAAAACTTCCAGTCTCATTCTATGAAGCCAGCATTACTTAGATTCCTAAACCAGACAGACCCAGTAAAAAAAGAGAACTACAGGCCAATATCCCTGATGAACATGGATGCAAAAATTCTCAACAAGATACTAGCAAATTGAATTCAACAGCATATAGAAAGAAATACTCACCATGATCAAGTGGGGTTCATTCCTGGACTGCAGGGCTGGTTCAACATTCACAAATCAATCAATGTGATACATCACATTAATAAAAGATAAGAACCATATGATCCTGTCAATCGATGCAGAAAAAGCATTTGACAAAATTCAGCATCCTTTCTTAATAAAAACCCTCAAGAAAATTGGGAAATAAGGAACATACTTAAACACCATAGAAGCCATTTATGAAAAGCCCACAGCTAATATCATCCTCAATTGGGAAACACTGAAAGCTTTCCCCCTGAGATCAGGAACACAACAGGGATGTCCACTCTCACTACTGTTGTTTAACATAGTGTTGGAAGTTCTAGCATCAGCAATCAGACAACAAAAGGAAATTAAAGGCATCAAAATTGGCAAAGATGAAGTCAAGCTTTCACTTTTTGCAGATGACATGATACCATACATGGAAAACCTGACAGACTCCACCAAAAGTCTGCTAGAACTGATACATGAATTCAGCAAAGTCACAGAATACAAAAATAATGTACAGAAATCAGTTGCATTCTTATATACTAATAATGAAGCAACAGAAAGACACATAAAGAAACTGATCCCACTCACAATTGCACCAAGAATCATAAAATACCTAGGAATCAACCTAACCAAAGATGTAAAAGATCTGCATGCTGAAAACTATACAAAGCTTATCAAGGAAATTGAAGAAGATACAAAAAAATGGAAAAACATTCCATGCTCATGGGTTGGAAGAATAAATATTGTTAAAATGTCAATACTACCCAAAGCTATCTACACATTCAATGCAATCCCAATCAAAATTGCACCACCATTCTTCTTGAAGGTAGAGCAAGCAATCCTAAGATTTGTATGGAACCACAAAAGACCCAAATAGCCAAAGTAAATTGAAGAAGAAGACCAAAACGGGAGGTATCACAATGCCAGAGTTTAGCCTCTACTACAAAGCTGTAATCGTCAAGACAGCATGGTATTGGCACAAAAACAGATAGAACCGATGGAACAGAATAGAGACTCCAGAATTGGACCCACGAACGTATGGCCAACTCATCTTTGACAAAGCAGGAAAGAATATCCAATGGAAAAAAGACAGTCTCTTTAACAAATGGTGCTGGGAGAACTGGATAGAAGCATGCAGAAGAATGAAACTAGACCACTTTCTTACACCATTCACAAAAATAAACTCAAAATGGATAAAGGACCTGAATGTGAGGCAGGAAACCATCAAAACCCTAGAGGAGAAAGCAGGAAAAGACCTCTCTGACCTCAGCCGCAGCAATTTCTTACTTGACACATCCTCAAAGGTAAGGGAAGTAAAAGCAAAAATGAACTATTGGGACTTCATGAAGATAAAAAGCTTCTGCACAGCAAAGGAAACAATCAAGAAAACTAAAAGGCAACCGAGAGAATGGGAAAAGATATTTGCAAATGACATATCAGACAAAGGGCCAGTATCCAAAATCTACAAAGAATTCACCAAACTCCACACCCAAAAAACAAATAATCCAGGGAAGAAATGGGCAGAAAACATGAATAGACACTTCTCTAAAGAAGACATCCGGATGGCCAACAGGCACATGAAAAGATGCTCAACGTCACTCCTCATCAGGGAAATACAAATCAAAACCACACTGAGATAACACCTCACGCCAGTCACAGTGGCTAAATGAACAAATCAGGAGACTATGGATGCTGGAGAGGATGTGGAGAAACGGGAACCCTCTTGCACTCTTGATGGGAATGCACACTGGTGTAGCCACTCTGGAAAACAGTGTGGAGTTCCCTGAAAAAATTAAAAGTAGATCTACCCTATGACCCAGCAATAGCACTGCTAGGAATTTACCGAAGGGATACAGGAGTGCTGATGCATAGGGGCACTTGGACCCCAATGTTTATAGCAGCACTCTCAACAATAGCCAAATTATGGAAGGAGACTAAATGTCCATCAACTGATGAATGGATAAAGAAATTGTGGTTAATATACACAATGGAATACTACTTAGAAATGAGAAAGAATGAAATATGGCCTTTTGTAGCAATGTGGATGGAACTGGAGAGTGTTATGCTAAGTGAAATAAATTATACAGAAAAAGACAGATACCATATGTTTTCACTCTTATGTGGATCCTGAGAAACTTAACAGAAGACCCTGGGGGAGGGGGAGGAAAAAAAAAGGTTAGAGAGGGAGGGAGCCAAACCATAAGAGACTCTTAAAAACTGAGAATAAACTGAGGGTTGATGGGGGTGGGCAGGAGGGGAGGGTGGGTGAGGGGCATTGAGGAGGGCACCTGTTGAGATGAGCACTGGGTGTTGTATGGAAACCAATTTGACAATAAATTTCATATTAAAAAAAAGAAATAGACATTTAGGGGGCTCCTGGACTCCAAAATTTTAAACCTTGGAGTAAGGGAAAATTAGAAATACACTAGCCTGGGGCACCTGGATAGCTCAGTCGGTTAAATGTCTGACTCTTGGCTTTGGGTCAGGTCATGATCTCACACTTCATGAGATCCAGCCCACGTTGGGCTATGTGCTGGCAGTGCAGAGCCTGCATGGGATTCTCTCTCTTGCTTTCTCTCTGCCCCTCCCCTGCTTTCTCCCTCTCTCTCTCTCTCTCTCTCAAAATAATAAATAAAATTTAAAAAAAGAAGTAGACATTTAATCTCATTTTCTGGATCTCCATTGGAGCCATGAATGGTTTTATATATACAAATGCCTATACATTTATTTATTATTTAAAATATATTTATGCATTTTAATATATAGTATTAATATAATGCTTTATTTAAAATATAGTGTATGATATATATATTTAGTGCTTTACTTCCCCATTGCTGTAACTCTGTAGGTGTAGTCTGCCTACTGAGAAATCCAATACTGATTTTAGTCATAATAAAATGCATTCATCATGTTTTCTCTGAGGATTAAATAAGCTAATCTATATCAAGCAACTTATCATGGTCCCAGACACTTGGTAAAAGGTCAAAACATACCAGTTATTCTTTTCTCCCTCTCCTAACCCTGGTAATAAGAGACAGCATGGGCAGTGGGGAGAGAATTGGAGTCTGGATCAGGACAATTCTGTTCATGTCCTGTCTCTATGCCAATTTCTCTGTCAGCAAGTCTCTTCCTCCTTAGAGCCTCAATTTCTTCATTACAGAAGTTTGGGTGCAATATGAGATGACCAAAAGACTCTCCTTAGTGTCCTGGGAATCTGCCTGTCCTCACAGCCCCCAGGGCCCCCAGAGCCCACTGGTTATCAAATTCTTTCAAATTTTTCTATTAAAATTCTTTCCTGGCAGATGAAAACTTGATAAATCATTACAGTAGTTCTTGTGTCAGAAGCACTTAGCATGTGATATTAAGTTTCATAGTCAAATGGATTTATAAGAATCTGTACTGTAATTTTACAAATGAGGAATTAGGAACTTGAGCCAATTAAACGCTTTTAAGGATGTTTAAGAAGTTGGTTTTGAATCTAGAGCTGGATGTTGGGTGACAAACTGCCCCAGTTCACAGGACTGAGGGGCTTCCCTCCGTGCAGGATTTTCTGTGCTAAAACCAGTATAGTTCCAGGCAAACCAGGATGGTCACTCTATTTTCTGACTATAAGAAGGCTCTATGTCCAATGTGGGGCTTGAACTCACAACCCTGAGATTCAGAGTCACAAGCTCTACCCACTGAGGCAGCTGGGAACCCCTCTATTTGCTGACTGTAAATTATTAGGCTTTTAGTGGTTATGCTATTTTGTTTTTTGAAATCTATTTGTGTTGTAGGATACTTAGTGCAAAAAGCTCTAATTTGGGAATTGGTGAGAGTCAGAGGGTCTGGGGTTGAATCCAACTCTTTGTTGGCTTCCTGAATGGTTCCTTCTGGGCTTCACTTCCTCTTCTATAAAATAAAGAGCAACACAGTTAGAATTCTTAATTTCTTTGAAGCCTCTAAAGAAGAGAGATTCCAGAGCACAGGGGAGCCAACCACTTAAGATTTTGTGCAGTGCCTGCTGCCCCAGCCCCCTTGAGCCCCAGGGCTAACTGGGCCCAGGGGGCTCTTAAGAGACAGCTTTATAGAGATCAAGGCGGGGAGGTTGTGTGCCCAGTATGCACCCTGGTAAATGCTTCACCCACCACTCTCCTCCCTTCCAGCACAGCTGCCCTAGGGAGGTAAGTCGGGTCTTCAACTCTTCCCACTCAAAGGTCTGTAAGAACCTCATTATGAGCTTCAAAATCCTAAGGCAATTAGGGTACAAATAGTTGAAGAAGACGGAGAGGCTGTCTGTGATCTAAATTTAGAGATTTTGCCTACATTCCTCTTCCCCTAACCCACACTTCCCATCTGCACCCCTTGATGCCTGAAATCCCAGTGTCCTGGCCTCATTCTTACAGATTTACTCTACACCTCCAAGCACGTATAGACCCAGCCAGGCGGCCTCCGAAGCTTTTTATTTAGTGCAGAAGTTACAATGTAATTAACTTACACTCCAGTATTCTCACTGGGTGGTGGATAAAGGCTGAGACAAAGATTTTGGGATCTTGAAAGTGGGCAGACAGTGTGGAAAGAGGACCAGGGGACCCCACCCCCTGAATAACCTTTTTTATTCCTGCTCTGTGGTTGCCATTTATTCAGTGCATAACTTGCACCAGCGTCCTGAATATGAATTTTAAATGTTTTACTCTGTTATTTTTTTTCTATACTATAGATGTAAAAATAAGGTGTGAAGACATAAACTAAATGCACAGCTGCCATATGGCAAAGCTGAGATAAAAACTTAGTTGTTAGATGTCAGGTGAGTTATTTAGTTTATCAAATTCCTTTTACACTTGAGAATGTATAGCTTCTTCCTCACATAATGTATTTATCTACTTAATCGATACTTACTGATTAGAACTAGAATTGGTCATCTTTGAGTCCTAGTCCAGGGCTCTATGCCAGTGACTCAGCTAGGCACTGAGAATAAGATGAGAAGTAAACCAGACAATTATGGGAACTTACAATTTATGGGCGGAGAAAGATACTAATCCAATATCCAAACAGATATATAATAATTCTATGATTCTAAAGTGTGATGAGTCATGAAGAAAAATATGTATGGGATTGTGTAACAGTGGCACACAACCATGAACAGAGAAGTAGTGAGTGATTTGAATAACTGGAAGGTAACACCTTCCCAGGTAGTGCTGATGATGCTTCAAAGTAAGGATGCATGAATTCTTATTTCTAAAGGTAAAGGAACCCATTGGAAGATTTTCAGTGGGAGTGTAACACCATTTTACTTATAAAGAAATAATTTGGTTCTGTTGTGGAGAATGGATGGGAGAGGGGCATGACACGAAGCTGGGTAATCATTAAGGAAGGTTCTACAGACATCCTGGTTGCAGATGCTGAGGGAGATGGATGGATGACAGTTGGAAGTGCGATGAAGGAGAGAAGCCAGTGTTATAGTCTGGAAAGATGGTAATAGGTTAATTAGATCTTGGTACGGGAAAGGGTGAGAGATGCCTCCTAGGTTTTTCTGGCTTGAGTGCATTGGTAGATGGAGATGGGCTTTCATGAGATGATAAATATTGGAGAGGATCAAATACGGTGATTAACAACTTTGGATGTTATGTTTGAGATGCAGATAAGCTCTTACAATTGATGGTCCAACAGGGAATTGAATGTTTGTGTCTATAACTAGAAGAGAAATCTGAGCTACATAAATTTGGGATCATTGATGTACAGAGAAGAGACAAAGGAGCACATTATAAATAGAAAATAATTTTGAAAATTTTAATTATGAATGAGAAAAAAGAAGTGAATGGTTATAGAAGATTATTGTTTGTTTATTTCTCATGACAGTAGATCATGAAATTGTTCCTCAACAAAGAAGTTGGTGTAAGGTAGGACATAGCTGAAGCTTATGGGAGTGATCTAAGCCCCTGATTTTCACACTTGGCTGCCTATCACATTTACCTGGGAAATAAAAAAACTGTTTTTGAGATCCACTGACCGAGATTCTGATTTAATTGATAAGAGTGTGACCCAGACAAAGGAGCTTTTTAAACCTCCTCAAATGAATCTAACATGCAGTACAGTTTGAGAATGCTTCATCTAAACAGAGAAGAAAAAATGTGAACATGCAGGAGAGGACAATCTAAAGCAAGCAGCTGTGGAGGAATCAGATATTCTGGACCCTTGACAAGTAAGTGAGGGGCTCAAGCAACAAAGAGAGGATGAGGAAGGAGCTGGAGTGATGGCTGAGTGCAGGTAAGAGAGGAGAAACGGTGCAGAGCATAGATGGAGACGTCATCCCGTTCACAAGAATGAATGAATCAGTAAGCCAGGAGGGTTAAGGAAGACATCCCGTACCTCACTTCTTGAAGAAGGTGGTAGCTAAGAACTGGTAGGAATAAAGGGTAAAATCACTTTCCACTAATGGAGAAAGATTTGATTCTTTCTGTAAAGAACACACAGAGACAACAAGAATAAGGGATAATATCTGACCCTCAAAAAAGAGTGAAAGGGTATCTGTGGAGACGGATTTGGAGCCCATGACCCATCTATGGATATGGTAAGACTAAAGAAGTTCCGAAATATAACTAACAGCCTCTTACCTGTTCCTTCCTGACCCTTTCATGATCTAACTGTCATGGACTCTAAGGATCATTGCCCCTTCCATCCTGAGGACAGTGACCACTCCTGATCTTCCACTTTCTGACCTCACTTTGCTCTGGTTCTCTTTCCCCAAAAGCCACTCAGGGATCCTCATGGGAAGTTTTGGGACTAATACCTCTAGCACCACCAGCTTCACACTAACAGGCTTCCCAGAGATGGAGGGCCTACAGCACTGGTTAGCGGCCCTCCTCTTGCTGCTTTATGCTGTCTCCATCCTGGGTAACATCCTAATTCTCTTCATCATAAAGGAGGAGCAGAGCTTGCACCAGCCTATGTACTACTTCCTGTCTCTGTTGTCTGTCAATGACCTGGGCGTGTCCTTTTCTACATTGCCTACCGTACTGGCTGCCTTGTGCTTTCATGACCCGGAGACTGCCTTCGATGCCTGCTTGACCCAGATGTTCTTCATCCACCTTTTCTCCTGGACAGAATCTGGGATCCTGCTGGCCATGAGTTTTGATCGCTATGTGGCCATCTGTAACCCTCTGCGTTATTCTTCAGTGCTCACTGATATCCGTGTGGCTCACATGGGCATATCCATCATCATCCGCAGCTTCTGCATGGTCTTTCCATTGCCATTCCTTCTGAAGAGACTGCCTTTCTGTAAGGCCAATGTGTTAACCCATTCCTACTGTTTGCACCCAGACCTGATCCGCCTGCCCTGTGGAGATACCACCATCAATAGCATGTATGGCTTGTTCATTGTTATCTCTGCCTTTGGTGTAGACTCAGTGCTCATCCTCCTCTCCTATGTGCTCATACTGCGCTCTGTACTGGCCATTGCCTCCCAGGAGGAGAGGCTTAAGACACTCAATACATGTGTGTCACACATCTGTGCTGTGCTCATCTTCTATGTACCCATGGTTGGTGTGTCCATGGTTCATCGATTTGGGAAGCATGCCCCTGAGTATGTGCACAAGTTAATGTCCCTGGTATATCTCTTTGTGCCTCCAATGCTCAACCCAATTATCTATTCCATTAAGACTAAAGAAATTCGTAAGAGGCTACACAAAATGTTTTTTAAGCCTAAGCTTTGATCAGGGAGAGATCTTCTGGGAACCTAAGTACCCTAGGAGTTTGTTGTTCTTGCTGATTTTGGCCCTGGAGCGTTTCAATCTCCTCCTGTAAATGTACCTCTGCTCGGTATCTGCTATTAGTTGTATGGGACAGCCTGGGTATAACCCATTAACTCAATACATCGGACTGCCTTACGCTGTAATTAACTATGTCACAAGTTGCCACAGATGACTTCTCTCAGATCTAACAAGGAAGAGGGTCTTCAATTAGACTCTTTTATTTGTCCCAATGAACTAGTTACATCTATGCTTTCAGGTAAATCTCAAAACAGACAAACACCTATGTAAACCATGCTATAACTGAAGATTGTTACTTGAGATCAAAGGTATCACCTAATACATTTTAAAGGAATAATACTTTGAATATCTTTAAACTTTAAAAATTAAAGACACACAATAGCTGTGACCAACTTTTGACTTTTGAAATAAATAAGACTATTTATGAGTCTTATAAAATGGAACCTATATGCTTGACATTCTGACTATGCAATACAAATGTTTACACCTGAACTTCACAAGTTAAAACAAGGAGAAAAAATTTGTGGAAAAAAATCATATATTTCTATTCCTTGGACTTGACTTGGGGGATGACTAACTTTCTTCTAGAGAGCTAGTTAGCACTCTAAATGGAAGGTGAACAGATACCAGTGATTGATGGTGGGGCGAGTCTGCTTCAGAGGCAACAGCAGTTGGGCCCACAATTTGCTGGAATATGGACGTTCATGGCTTTAGTGAGCACCCAAGCCCAGGGACTTCAGCACATGCTAGAGGAGAGCTGTAGAGTAAAGTAGAGAAGCTGAAGAATATCAGGACATTCAGAGAGCATAATCCCTGTAGAGTAACAGCCAGGAGGAGAGAGTAATCATCTGAAAATTCATGCAAAACACATAGAGCACAACCCACGTAGGGCACGTGAACACTTGACAGAAGTAAACACAAGCATGGCAGCTTTCACTGGACAGAGGGCAGGCTATGGCATATGTCAGCTCTGTTGGATGACTGGAGGAGGCAGACACTGAGGCAGAAACTTAACACTTTTTAAAGAAACATCCTTTTCCATATTTGTTTTCTCAAATCATCATCAAATAACCTTTAAAAAATAAAGCCATAAGGACTGAGTGACATGACATTGCCCTAAACATAGCAACAATATATATCTGAATCTTCTCTGAACACCACCTGAATGCAAAATTCACCATCCATTACAAAAAATGAAACAGAATAAAAATATAGAGATAACATCTTCGACAGTATTAGATGACAGAGAAATGACAAGTACCCTCGAACAAGATAGTTATAGCCAAAGCACAAAGTTAGAAAGTATTTGGTAGGGAGCAGTGGAGTGAAGGGTAATAACCAAACTTATTCCAACAAGAAATGCCCCCCCCCATCACAAACATTCACCCCCAACAGGAGAGGATGGTAACCTAAACAGAAATCTGGGCAGGTGACCTTGACTGGTGAAACTGGGAACAAGCCTTACAAGGTCCAAGTCCTCATGCACCTGAGAGGATCAAGCAATGCTGTGGTGCTCCTAAGCATTTGAGAATCTCAGAAATGTTCAACAAATAAGCTTTTCCAGGAGGTTTTAACCTCAGCCTGAAGGAAACCAGAGATAAACAGATAAAGATCACTGAGTAAGGAAGACTGTACTGATGACAGGTGCAGGCTATAGAGGAAACAGATGCAAGATAGCGCCACAGTACAGAATAAAATTCTCAACTGCGTGTACCCCTTGGAAGGATGGTTTGGAGAGCTCTAGGGTTGGAACAGAGGGAGGGAGCTAGACATCTTCTGGAAACACACAAGTGTGTCTGAGACACACAAGTGGCCTCAAAAATAGGTGTTCCTTTGCGCTGTTTGCACAATAGACGGCGCCCGAGAGCCACAAAGCTGGAAACGCTACCTGCAATCCCCTCCCAGTCCAGAGAATCCCCCTCCCAGTCACCTGGAAAACCATCCTTCTCTATGTATGGGTCCAAAAATCGGATATAAACTAACTCTCCACACAGATATGAGCGAAAAAGAAAGGAAGGAGAAAGATTAACCCACGGCCCTTAAAGTCATGCTTACAATTACAATGGGAATCTTTCCTCTTCTTTTAAAACTATTTTTATATCCTAATGCTTTGGTATCTATAACTGAATATCAGAAACCATATGGCTGACTTCAGTATTTCATAGGTTCTCCAACCACAGAATTGAAAAGTCACAGAATAAGGGGCAGAGTGAGTGCTAGGTGTAACACAAAGTATTTCTGTCATCATTTTGTTCAGTGATGCCTTATTTATTCCTTTAGCAAACACGCATGGAATGACTAACCTGTGCTGAGCACTGGGGCGGGGGCAGTGATAAGCACTGCTTCCTGAAAACAAAGAGCATGTGACACTGGGAATGTTTTCTTGTGTGTGTCTCACCAGTTGAATATAAATGTGCTGGGCTAAGCTCTGAATAAGTAAGGGATCACTGCACAAAAAAAGTGAGAAATCCCTTTCATTGTTCTAGAACTGTTGACCTGCCAATCCTTAGTTGGACAAGGACCAGTGGGGTGTACACACACACACGCACACACACACACACACACATGCACACACATGCACACACACACAGTAAATATGACCTATGCACACTGACTGTGAATTAAAGAAAAATATACTGAGGAGGCAGAAAATTAAAAGTTCTTAATTCATTAAAAAAAATCCTTTACATTTATTCATGTATATATGTATATATTTTACTGCTGCTTAAAAAATATTGATCAAGTTACTAATTAACAGTATGTTAAAAGAAAAGTTTTCTTTTGGACATAAATTTCATGTGTTCAAACTGGTAAGGTTAGTATTTAATCTGATATATAAATAAATGATACATTTATAAACCTGTTTATAATATTTCGTGTGGTTTGAAGGCTAACACAGTTAAGAAAGTGTATTGAAAATAAACCAGGATTGATTTAAAACTCATGTACAATTAATTGTCCAATTTATACCTAAGATGTGTCTTTTAACTTTCTTTCTCCCTAATAACTGTAAACTTGTTTTTCTACATTATTTGTAAAAACGTTCTTGCACATATTTGGATGCTAAATGTTGGATGGTAATAGAATGTAATCATTAATCTCCATCCTTGCTGAATAAATGAAATGAGAGCTATTTCCATTCCAGTGTTTGTAACCCAGGCGTATAAAGTTTTGGATATATGTTTCGCAGGAATTTCTTTGAGTTTCAGATTTATTTTACTTGCTTCTACATTTCATGTAAGATTTGTTTATGAAATTGCTGACTCCAGAATTTTGTGTTAAAATCCACCGTAGATTTAGTTTATACAATGTCATGTCAAATGTCCAATACAGAAAAGCTACTTAACACTCTGTCTCTTCTAAGCTGTTTAATATTCACAGAGGATTTTGTCTCAGTCAGGGACAATGTGCTTGACCACCAAGACTAGTATTTAAAGTTGACTCGGAGCCACTGTTGCTTACAGACTGTCTTCTGTGGTAAGAATACAGACAGCCATTCAGGAAGCTTCTTACTCCCAGGTTGTAATATGGGATATTTGCCCTAAAAAATAGCCTTGTGGTTCCCAGGCTTCATGCTGCTCTGCACAGTTCTCATAAACATTAACTACAGTCTCACGTTCTCTGTCACACTGCAGCCATTCCCAACATGGCCTAGCTATGCAAGGGGGTATTTAAAAGGAATAGTTAGTAAACACATCTTGCGAGACTTTTTCATAACCCTACCATCTCCCTTCAGGCAGTTTTCTCTCGCAGACCCTAATGACTAAATTTCATAATCACGGAGCCCTTAAAACGAATATGGTGCTTCCCGTGTTGTAAGTCACAATAAATACTTTTGGAGGAATAAAGGAATGAGCTGTGTTTCTTTTAAGCAAACCAGAAGTAAAGATTGTAAGGAAAATAGTGTGTCACCAGAATTATATCCACTCCACTAAAAAAAAAAGTGCTTTTTTTAGACTCAGGATTGAATAAAGGATAGTGACTAATATCTGTGCTAGGAAAAATGGAGATTGAGGGGCGCCTGGGTGGCGCAGTCGGTTAAGCGTCCGACTTCAGCCAGGTCACGATCTCGCGGTCCGTGAGTTCGAGCCCCGCGTCAGGCTCTGGGCTGATGGCTCGGAGCCTGGAGCCTGTTTCCGATTCTGTGTCTCCCTCTCTCTCTGCCCCTCCCCCATTCATGCTCTGTCTCTCTCTGTCCCAAAAATAAATAAAAAATGTTGAAAAAAAAAAATTAAAAAAAAAAAAAATGGAGATTGAGAAAAAAATTTTTTTATTAACACCATTACTGGCCGTAAATGTTGTAAGATCAAGATTGTCCAATAACCAGCTCTGTCTGTTGCATTTCTATTAATTGAGATCTGTTTATAATCTAAATTTTTAATAAAGCTTGCCACACATCCATGCTTTGGATGAGTGATGCATGACTCCAGAAATGTATCATAAGTTTTGGCTGGGGGCTATACTTTATTTGTGAAGAATGTTGGGGGCTTATGCAAAGTTCAACGAAATAGCCAATGTTTAGGTGGTGTCAGCTGACTCCTGAGTGACACATGTACAAAACAGACTAAATCAAATAATCATTTAACAGATAAAGTATCTCCTCTATTTTCTTACATATATTTGATAAAGAAGTTTTCCACGGGTAATAGAAGAAAAGAAAAAGGAATAAAAACACTTCATATGAGAAATATGAATACAAACCACATACACCTACACCTAATCTGACAAATCCATTGAACAAGCTGTTGGCCTCTGACTTTGGCTTGAAAGATCCTCTAGAGCTTCCCAAGTATTATTTGAAACTGACCCCCATATTCTGAGGACAGGAAGAACCCGGAGAAAGATGCAGGCCGCCCCAGATCTGTAGGTGGCAGATTTAACAAGGAAACTTACATACTAGGTTTGTCCTGGATGACCCAAGGCCAGTACATCTTCACACCTGCTGCCAGAATCTTAAAAGTTTATATAGAGGGGGTCGCCTGGGTGGCTCAGTCAGTTAAGCGTCTGACTTCAGCTCAGGTCCTGATTTCGCAGTTCGTGGGTTCAAACCCTGTGTTGGGCTCTGTGCTGACAGCTCACAGCCTGGAACCTGCTTTGGATTTTGTGGATTCTGTGTCTCCTCTCTCTCTGCCCCTCCTTCACTTGTGCTCTCTCTGTCTCTGTCTCTCTTTCTCTCAAAACGAAATAAACATTAAGAAAAAAAAATTTAAGTTTCTATGGAGGTTTTACCTGGGCTCAGTCATGTATATTTTATAGAAGGTTTCAGCAAGACATGACTATCTCAAGGTCATTTCCTTGGGGCTGCGTTAGGGAGAGGGAAGACAAACTCTATGCACATTCCAAGGACAGGGTCAGGGGTGAGGAGCCCCCACGGCTGGGGTCCAGCTCTTGGGTCAACCAGCAGTCACGACTTCTCCATGACCTTCCCAACAGACATTCGTGTTCAGGTGCTGCTTGATGAGAGGTCCTCTTCTTCCCCTGCATGGGGTAATTGCTCAGCAGGGACCCAATTACTTGTTTGAAGTTGGGAAGATAGTAATTCACAAAGTGACTGCTGACTTCATGAGCTCTTCGTTGTTTCTATGAACCTTGAGCCCTCTTCAGGGCACACACCCCACTGAGCTGTCTGGAGGGCATTCCTGTGCTCAGTGCACAGCCACCAACACATGGATCCCCTCTTTCCTGAACATGAAACAGAGCGGTGCAGGGTCCTGAGTCCACCCTGCATCAGCACGGTGGGAAAATATGTGCAGCTGACAAAAGAGGGTTGGATATTCTCCTGACGAGGCAATGCCCTTGCTGGGGAGAACCGTAACCCAGAAGAAAGATCGTCTGTACCCCTGATTCTGGGGAAGAGCGCTACTCATCCTGCTGAATCACAACAGCAGCAGCAAAGCTGTCCCATCCTAGCAGAACTGATCAAGTGTGGAGATGGCTTCCTGGAGGTTGGGTGAACCTCAGTGGGACTGAGAAATTGGGGCTGATGGTCAGCCATGCCCAGGGGCCTGGTCATAGCCCTCTGCTACCCTGCTCTCATTTCTGAAGGTTCTCCCACTTCCTGGGCTCACACAGAAATTAATTGCATGGAAGGCCACACAACATGGATGTGTGTTTTCTCAATTCTGCATCACATTCTAGTTGTATTGATTTTACTGTGAGTCTTACTATGAGGCAAGGGGGTCAGGAATGCTACCCTACTGTGAGTCTTGTTCTAGTTCCATCTCTTTATTGACCCACCCAATGCAGACCCTGGAGGATGAACTATGCACCCCTGACAGGCAATGCAAAAGCATGGCCTTTATTACTCAGACATTTTCCCCCACAAACCTCAGTATTGTTCCCCTGCAAACTTAGCTGAGCCAAGTTCAGTATGTAGTTTTCTTAGGTAACCTAATTTTCTTTTTTCTTTTTCTTTTTTTTTAAACTCACACTTGTTTTCTTTTTCCATGTTTATTCATTTTTGAGAAAGATAGAGACAGAGTGTGAATGGGGGAGGAGCAGAAAGAGAGGGAGACACAGAATCGAAGCAGGCTCCAGGCTTCAAGCTGCCAGCACAGAGCCCGAGGCGGGGCTCGAATCCATGGACTGTGAGGTCACGACACCTGAGCCGAAGTCAGACGCTTAACCTACTGAGCCATCCAGGCGCCCTGTGACCTAATTTTCTAAGGCAGAACTAAGGGACATATAATAAAAGAAGTGTAAAATATTCTTTTCTCTTTTTAGTTGGCCAAATCCAGGTATTTTCCCATGTCAATAGGGAAAAAGGTTGAGTTCAAAGAAAAGCTTGTTAAATAAAGAAAGACAAGAGAAAGTTTCCATTTTAGCAAAAAGCAGGGCTTAATCTCCACCTTCTGGGGACGGAAGACCCAGTAGTGGCCCTAAGTTCTTCCGAAGTACTTCATAAGAGGAGGAGAAACATAGGAATGTTTCTTCCTTATCCCCTGTAAACAAGCCACATTGGTAACTGAAAATGAAGAAAGAAGGGAGGAAATAAAGTGGAGAGGAGCCAGCGGCACGTATAGGAGGCTCCTATTCCAGTGCTCCTTGTCCTTGCTTCTTTCTACCCTTGGCTGTCAATGTTAGGCCTGTAGTGAAAAGGTCATCTTCTTCTTCTCCCTGGGGATGGAGTCAGAGAACGTTTTCCTCATTTTCATATATAGAAGGGTCCCCAACCCTTGCCTTTGCACCTATATAATAATTTAATCTGACTCTCAAGGCATAATAAATTACTACTCTTACTATTAACTGATGCAGTGCTTCTTGTATGAATCAAAAAGGTCATTATTGGGGTGCCTGGGTGGCTCAGCTAAGCATCTGACTTTTGTTCTCAGCTCAGGTCTTGATCTCAGGGTCATGAGTTCAAGCCTTCCATGGGGTGTGGAGCCTACTTAAGAAAAATGTATATATATATATATTACTTAAACTGACTGAAGACCATAGTCTGACTCATTATTTCCCATTTGAACTCATGCTGAGTGATGTTACAAGGGAACTGACATTATGATTCTCTTATTTCACTTATGGAACCCGGAATCCCAAATGCTTATATCGTTTCCATTCAGAAATAGTTCCCTCCCTCTGGCACCTGATACTTCACTTTCATATTCCCTTAGGGAGGGAGGGGAGGGTGGGTGATGGGTATTGAGAAGGGCACCTGTTGGGATGAGCACTGGGTGTTGTATGGAAACCAATTTGACAATAAATTTCATATTAAAAAAAAAGAAAACTCTAGATAACTTTATGCTCAGCTGTGCTGGGGTATCTGGCCCAGTTTCCCTTGTGTGTAGGTCGATCTCAATAGGGCATCTCCTTTAACTTAGTCTAGATGTAAGCCCAAACCTCATCTGAGAGTACTCTAATTCTTACAAGGAATTTCTTATTGTATCCCACCTCCCTGGTATCAAGGAAAGAGAATGCAAGAAAGCCGATCTAACAGAAGGTGCAAAATAATTATTTTCTGGTGTCTAAGTCATAAATTCTCTATTGCCTCTCCCAGGGCTTTTTAGCTAGAAATTCTAGAAAGACATGATTTTTGACATCTGTTTTACCACATCATTATGTAGAAGAAAATTAAAATCCCAAGAAAGGAAGACAAAGAAAAATCATTTTATTAGTACAATGTCGAAAAGAAAAAAGGTCTATGGTTCAGATATTGAACCTCCCTGTGAGAGGATGGTTTAGTGAGCAGATGAAGGAAGCAGAGAAGAATCTGGAGTTTCTTCTAGATGTCAGCCTCTTTCAGCTTTCTGGGGTCATACATCGTATAGCAAGTTCTGACAATACATCAAATTTCACTTTGTGCTTTGAGTGTTTTGAAGCACTCATGAATGTTCAAGGTGACAGTGATGGTGAAGGGAAGGATAACTGTGGTAATGTTAATAGTGAGGCCAACTCGACAGAGGGTGGTCCTTGTTGGGGTTAGACACACAGAATGGAGATAGACAAGAACTGAGTCTCATCTGAATCACCTATCATCTATGTTATTCTGAAAAACTGACTTAATTCTCTACACCTCATGAGATTGTGATGAAGGTTAAATGAATTAAATCACATCAATTTCTTATAGAACCTGACACTTTTAGTGATGACACTCAATTTATTAGTTATTATAATATTGGTAATAGTTCTGTTATAAAAAATGATTCCTAGCTTACATCAATCTTCCTCAGGAAAATGTTATCTAATCACCAACATTCACCTCTCTATGAATGCCACTGAGGTTTGCTGATTGTACTACCATTTGTTTTGTGTTATCTCCACTTTCTGATCTTTTACTTTTCCCACACCACACACATCTATTTTATTATTTGTGATTGAAGATGATGACGGTGATGATGACAATGACACCACGGATGAAGCCTTATGGCTACAGTCAACATCAGATATTAAAGGCAAGCGCGAAAGTCATGTTTTCATGCGCCGAAACATACGGACAATGGTTCGGCGGATCTCCTTTGTCTTGGCGCTGTAAATGAGAGGGTTGAGCACAGGAGGTACAAAGAGGTAAACATTGGACATGAGGACATGTACATAGCGTGGGGCATGCTTCCCAAAGCGGTGCACTGTGGAGACCCCAATCATCGGTACATAAAACACAAGTACAGCCAAGATATGTGACACGCATGTGTTGAGAACTTTCAGGCGTTCCTCTCGGGAAGCGATGGCCATGACTGAGTGCAGAATGAGCACATAGGAGAGGAAGATAAGAAACATGTCCATGCCAAAGGTGGATACAAGAACAAAGAGTCCATAGATGCTGTTGATAGTGATATCAGCACAGGCCAGCTTCATCATGTCTGGGTGAAGGCAGTAGGAGTGGGAAAGAGCATTGGATCTGCAGATAGGCAGCCTCTTGAAGAGGAAGAGAAGGGGAAAGAGGGTGATGAAGCTCCGAGCAGCCACAGCTATGCCTATTCCGGCAATGACTTCATTGGTGAGCACGGCAGCATAGCGCAAGGGATCACAAATGGCCACATAGCGGTCAAAGCTCATGGCCAGAAGAATGCCCGACTCCATCATGGAGAAGGAATGAATGAGAAACATCTGGATCAGGCAGGCATCGAAGGCAATGTTGCGGGCATTGAGGCAGAAGGTTCTGAGCACGGTGGGCAGTGTGGCCATGGACATGGCCACGTCACTGAAGGACAGCATGGACAGGAAGTAGTACATGGGCTCATGGAGGCTGGGCTCCACTCGCACGGCCTGCAGGATCACAGTGTTGCCTCCGAGGGCCACAGCATACATGACACAGAGGGGCCCTGCTAGCCAGGCGTGAGAGCTCTCCAGCCCAGGGATGCCGGTCAGGAGGAAGGAAGCAGGATGAGTGACATTGAACAGTCCCATGGTGGGGGGGAGGCCAGGGCACTTTTCAGGATTGGAACCTGGGGACTTCTGGGAGTTGCCCCTACTGGAGGGCAAGAAGCCAGGGAGTAAGACACACAGGGGGTGAAGTCTACACAGGTGGAAACTGATGCCTTCCTGAAATCACTGGTTAGAGGTAAATGTAGGCAAACTTTCTTTCTTCATTTTATGATCAGCAGGCCCCAGGAAGGGCTAATATTTCCTCTATTTTATGAAGAAAATTAAGACATTGAGAATGCTTCAAAAATATTACTTAGGTACAAAGAAAATTGTCTATATTTCAATTAGTTTTAAGAGCATCATTGAATGCAAATATGTCAAGTATAATCTGTAGATTGTCATTGTAAAGACAACCAGGAATCAGAGTTACAATAACTCTTGGAAGTATTAAACATTTCCCTGAAAATGGTTAACCAGAGGTGTCTTCGACTAATCACAGCCTTTCTGAGGGCTAGTTTGAATAATGATGTGCTATGTGAGAGAGGGGAAGGGTCCATGGGATATGGAGAAAATTGACCACCTCTGGACACCAGCCTTTTATTGGCAGAAGTGCTCCAAAAGAACAAAACAAAAAGAACAAGAAAACGTTGTGGAAATGCACAAAGGTGTTCCTCGTTTTGGAAACATTATTACTTCTCTCTTAAATGTTCTATAGTTATGCTACCATTCAGCTTGTGGAAGGGCATTGCACCAAACACCAGGCTTTCACCCCCTTACATAGTCATATATACTTTCAAAATATCCTTTATCTCAGAGACACATTCATGTACCTTCACAACAACCTCACCAGGATCCCATTCCTGCTCTTAGAAAGAGTACCTTGCACTTGCACTGCTGTCTCTCACACACTTTCTTTTTTTAAATTTTTTAAATGTTTACTTATTTTTGACAGAAAGAGAGAGAGAGAGAGAGAGAGAGAGAGAGAGAGAGAGAGCGAGCACGATCTGGGGATGGGAAGAGAGAGAGGGAGACACAGAATCTGAAGGAGTCAGCACAGAGGCCAACACGGGACTTGAACTCATGAACCAGGAGATCATGACCTGAGCCGAAGTCAGACACTTAACTGACTGAGCCACCCAGGAGCCCCTCACACACTTACTTTTATTGCACAGATACACTCAACTCTTCTTCTTGACATTCATACTCTTGAACATGCATGTGCCCTGCGGTGCTCATACACTCAGTCCACACTGATATATATGCAGATTTTGTATGCACACAACGCACAATGTACATGCAGAGTTTGACCATCAACAGCATGTCACTTACATGTGTGTAGACTCCTGTGCCCACATTATTAACCCCTCACAACATAGACACACCCTCATATACTCTATTACTCAGCTTTTCTACCATGACATGTGTTCCTGACTCCAATCCCAGAGGCTAACCCACCACCATTTCTCTGTGAGAGTGATTACATTTTGTAATCTCCAGCATTCTGATGTTCTGGGAATTCTTTCACCTCCAGCCCCTCATGATGGATGAAGACAGAGAGGGCTGGAAGACTTTTCATCTGGCAAAACAGTATCAGGCTAAGGCACTCTCCTATAGGAGAAAACTCCATAAATATTTTGTTTCCCCTTCCTCTCTCAAACCTAACAAAGCATGGTCACAGTATAATCTCAGAATCCTTGCTGATCAGGATGGAAGAAAAAGGACCTGAGAGCCCCAGGTATACAAAGGCCATAGAAATTCTTGGATGACCCTTCATTCAGCATTATTACAAGGGGAACATTACAGAATTTATGGGAAAATTTATAATTTGGATCGTCTTATGGTTCCCAGGAAGTACGCGGCCATTCTCTGTGTTACTGATTACATCCCTTCTGGTCCTAGAATCAGTCTGTGCATACCTGCCTCTCTCCAGACATGTGATGCTTGGGATCCAAGACTGAACAGCCCCAATCATCTTTATTTTCCCCCACTTGACTGCAATTATCATTCTTCATAAAAAAGTCATGGAAGGAAAAAAAAGCAGAAGAGAAGTGAGCAAAGGTGAAAGGAACAGAAAGAGAAGGGAGAAGAAAAAGAAGAAAACAGGCTTCAGTGAACAGGATTCTGTGCGGCACAGGGCAAAAGCCATCGTGCGTGTAGGGATCTGAGTTGTAGCATTTGTGGGAAAAAGGCTGCCGGACAGCCCCAGGAGCACATCCTTTATCATTCCCAGGAGTGACTCACCTTGTTGGGGGGTCTGGATGAATGGGAAAAAAGAAACCAGTGAGAGAAAACCAATCCTTGCTGAGCACATTACGTGCCAGATACCCTTCCAGGAACTTATATCTATGTCACCAGTGAATCTATGACAGAGGTGGAGGCTCCCCAAAGTGAGCCTGCCTCTTAGAGCATGGAAGCAGGTGATAACGCCTCATCTGAGTAAAGAACTGTAAGACTCTCTAATGTCTAGTTCAGTCTTTGAGACCCATTGAGGTGTTGGAGAAGATGCCGAGAAGGAAAACAGAGCACACATTTCTGCATGGAGATTTCAAAGACACTATCGAACAAAGAGGAAGGCTAAAGGCAGATTCACGTGGCCAACAAGATGCAGAAGTTCTTGTCTCCAATGCGGGACTCCACTTCCCTTGTCCTGGCTCTGAACTTTCCTTTCTCTGAAGCCACAGAGGGACCAGAGTGGTTTAGGGGAACAGGCCCTGGAGGGGGTGAGGAGGCCTGGCATTTCCCCTGGATGGGGCTTGTCCTGGCCGTGTGGGCTTGGGAAGCTCAAGTTCTCTGTCTAGATCGAGTCTCCTCCCCTTTATCACTGTTTTCCCACATATTATCCTTTATGGCTCTGAAGTCCTTTTACTTTTTACTTTCTAGTCAAAGAGAGAATGCCTGTGAAGGTTTGCTACAGAGCTTCAAGAAGGCAAAGACAGGCTGAGAAGGAGTTGGGGGTGAACTGAGAGGCTCTGCTGATGACCAGCATTTGGAATCAAGGGCAGGAATAGAAAAAGATTAGACATGCTTGGCTATGCCAAACTGCTGTAAAATTTAGAACTAGCTGATTTGTCTACACTTTTAATCTCCCAGGTGACTTTTACAGACTTTGTCTCAGAATTCATATGACAAGTACAAACGTTGAACATCTGCACGCTCAGCAGTGGGTTTGATCCGTGTTGTAATTTGTGATCATCTTGCTTCCTGGATTTCTGAAATTTGCCTGTGCCCTGATCCTATTCTCCACCCTGAACTGCTATAATGTTAATGAATCGTAGGAACATGGATCCCAAGTTCACTGAATCTGCAACGTGAGCTCTCTGGAGAAACAGTGCATGACCCAGGGTTAACAAGTTAGTGGCAAAGCTGGAATGGGAACCCCATGTCCAGGGACTTTGCATCTGATCTGCTCACTCTAAGTTTTTTTTAATGTTTATTATTTATTCCTGACAGAGAGAGAGAGAGAGAGAGAGAGAGAGAGAGCACAAGTGGGGGCAGAGAGACAGGGAGACAGAATCCGAATGAGGCCCCAGGCTCTGAGCTGTCAGTGCAGAGCCCGATTTGGGGCTTGAACTCGCAAACCGGGAGATCGTGACTTGAGCTGGAGTCAGGCACTTAACTGACTGAGCCACCCAGGGACCCCTGCTCTGCTCACTCTAATAAAAAGCTCCCTTCTGGTAGCTTCCTGCACTCTATTCTTCTTTATCTCCCCACCCCTTACCCAGTTTCACCCTTTCTTAGAAGAAACCTCAGAAGAGTCAGCTAGCTGCCCACTACTGGGTTGCAGAACTCACCAGAAGCCAAACAGAGGAACGTCACCAGGGGAACGACACACACACTCCTCTGTATCTGCTAGAGTGAATTCATGCCTGCTCTTTTTTATCTAATTCTAAGCCTCTGGAGAGAGCAAGTGAGGCTGGCTTTGTGTCTGAACATGCATCGGAAAGAATGTAGTCTCTGGAGAGCCTTAAAGACCAGTGAGAATAAAGCATGGGCTCCTGTATCTGAAAAAGAACTCAGCAATTATTCAGCCAGTCTAATTCTCTACCCAGGGCAAGACACTGTCTGGAAGGATGGGCAGGTGTGTTAGAGGGGAGTTCATGGTCTTCTAAGGGATCCCAGGATTTTGTAATGTTGACCAAGCCCAACAAGTAATGTATGAGCAGAACATAACCAATTTTGCTTCTCAGACCCCTTTAGTTGCACTGAATCAGGCTAGTTCTTTCTTCCACCGTGCATGAAAACTGAGTTTCCTAAGATTTCTGGTCCTCTGCAGATGATAACACAGCCTCTGGTGAGCCCTGTGCGTACTGACAATGCCCATGGTCACATAATAGTCGAACTTTCCAGGGTTCAGAGTCACCCCATTTCTCTTCTCCCATCCCTCACTCGCTGACCATGGCTTTTGACTTGTTCTTCTGAAAGGAGAGAGAAGGGAAAGTGGATGGTTCATTATTCATGCGTGTTTCATTTAGCTGCTGTCATGTTTAGTAGGTGTGTGAAATGTTTAGACCTGACCCTTTCATTGTGTTTCATAGATTATCGTGGAACCTCTTTCCATAGTTTACTTCTCCTTCACTTGGTTTAAATTAATGTCTCTTTACTCTGTATGACTGCTTGTGTCTTCATCCAAATACTCATCACCCCTGTAGAGCCCTATGCTCTGGTGGACCGGAGCTAAGGCAACGCCTTGACAGCTCTCTCTAGCACACAGCTCATCCAGGAAATGGTCAACCTGCCCCTACTGCAACAAATAGTCTCCTCAGAACATCATTAGTCTGTCATGCAAACTGTAAGGATGTAAAAGAGTAGATGTAGGGGCATGAGTCAGGAACCAGTCGGCCATGTTTTTCTTTCTCCAACTTTTGGGGGAACATATGTCTCCTGAGTAGAATCCTTGAGGTATCTCTGTATTGACCCAAGTTAAAATGGGGTGTACTTCCCTATCCCTTTCCCTTGGGTGTGGTGTGGGGCTGAAGACTCATTAATTTCCAACAGATCTCTTCAGCAGTCATTATTCAAATCCTCTAATTCACAACTGTTTTTTAGCACTTTAATTAGGGCAGGATTTTTCATCTCACCCATATTACCATCTTGAGCTGGATGACCGTTTGTTTCAGTGTGATGTCCTCTGCATTGTGGGATATTTAGTGGCATCCCTGATCTTCACACAGCAGCTGCTTCACCCCTGAGGGTATGATACCTCACACTGAGGTAATAAATTACCTCAGTGTAATAAATTACTGGGGGAATAAATTAACCCAGTGGAGAACCACTGAATTCTGAGAAGGAGTTTGAAATGTGGCTAACTGGTTCCCTGATAATTAATTCAAAATTTCCCCATGTGCTTTCATTTAGGATATAGAACCCACTGTGCTCATGTATTAGCCATTTTGGGATATGGAGAATTCATTTTAAATTTCTGCTCCATGTAAGTGTACAATCTCAAACTCCTGGCAGATTGGAGTTTCTTTCCTCAAAGGGCTATTTTCTGAGCTGTATTTGTGCAATTTGGGAGATGCTTATTTTCTTTATCACAACCCTCCCCTGAAAGGATTGCAGCTGGGTGTGGCCAACGCCTAGTTGTTCCCCTTTCCCACCATCTCTGCCTAATCCGAGACTTATGACATTCTTGAAAAAGACGTCTTACTGCAGCTGTTGCAGATTCTGAATCACTAACTACTCTCTTTCATGCTTTGTGCTTCCTCATTGTGTTCACATCATTTCCTCTGCATGGAATTCTATCACCTAAACCCTTCCTGCTGAATCCCACAGCTCCAAGATTCCTTATAAGCTTTAGCTGCTCTGTGATTCTTTTCCTAATGTATTGACCTTTTTCATTAGAACCCTAGTTTCTTTTCATTTCTTCATTAGATCATCAGATACTGCTGAAATGTTTACAACCTAAACATATTTGCCCTCCCAGCTGTAATCATTGCTTTATCCCCAGTACGTAGACCAGTGTTTGGGTCTTGGTTGTCCTTTAGAATGAATGAATAACATTATTGTGAACTTCATAATCACAGAAAGCGTGTCTTATAGGGTCTGGCATGGCTCTCTGTGTTATAGCAAATTGGCAGCTGCTTTTGGGTTGGAGTGTGCCCACGGAGGAACTCTATTCATGGCATAGCTATAGATGTTTCCATAAATTAGCAGTTGTCCCATGTAGTCTCAGTTGGTATCATATCCATTTATCATCATTTACTCATTTTCAAAGTTTCTTTAAAACTCAGAAATTGAGCAGTATTTTCTGAGATGAAATATAATATAGGCAGTGAAACCAGCTGTTTTCAGAATAGTACACAGGATTTGGAATCTTTCACCCAAAGATTTCAAACCTTGCTCTGGCTAAGTGGATTTTTGTCAATTACTTCCTTTTTCTTTATTATACCTGGAATGTTTCTGGCATTGTCAATGAGGGGATTTACTCACAATTTTGTTAGGCTGTCACCACAAAACTCTCTTCAGGGTCTATGAAGAAGGAAGGAGTCTGGTTGTCATTTCCCTCTACTATATCTTGGGGGATCAATAATATTTGTTCAATAAAATGTGAAACAATAAATCAATTAGCTGAAGATCACTGTTATGTGTTTAGTCTATACCTGTACTTGAATACATCTTTCACAGTCTGGAATAGGAATTCTGCATCCATATCAGGTTCAATTGATATATAAAAGATTACCAAAATACCCTCAGCGTATTAAAATAACAAACAATCCCTATGTCATTAAGTTATGAACTCAATGTGGCAATGAAACACATCACAGATGTTCAACATCACTAATCATTAGGTTATTGCAAATCAAAACCACAGGAAAATATCACTTTACACCTACCAGATGCTTAGAATTAAAACGTCAAGAAATAGAAAGTATTGGTAATGATGTGGAGGAAAGGAAGCCTTGTGCACTGTAGGTGGAAATATAAATCAGTACAGCCACTGTGGAAAACAGCATGAAGTTCTTCCAAAAATCTAAAATAGAAATACCATATGATCCAGTAATTCCACTACTGTTTACGAAAAACAAAACAAAACAAACCCAAACATTTTTAAAGCTACATGCATTCCTATGTTATCTGCATTATTTAAAATAGCCTGTGGGGCACCTGTGGGGCTCAGTCAGTTGAGTGGCTGACTGTGTTTCAGCTTAGGTCATAATCTCACGGGTAATGAGATTGAGCCCCACATCAGGCTCCATGCTGACAGAACGGAGCCTGCTGGGGATTATCTCTCTCTCTCTGTCTATCCCTCACCTGTGCGCATGCACATACTCTCTCTCTCACTTTGCATGCTCTGAAATTATCTTATTACTCTTTGTTGTCTATCATCACCACTAAAAGAGAAACACCAGCATTATGATCCTTAACTAGTTTGTTCACAGTTGTGCCTACATTATTAATTAATTAATTAATTTACTTTTTTACATTATTTGAAATATTGTAGCATACCAGTAGGTACACAATAAGCATTTGCTGAATGAATGAACTCATGATCCCTGCTCTATTTGATGAAGATATTGTGAATGTGTTTCTTGTTTAAGCATCTGTGAAATTTTAGTGTCTGTTCTGTTCAGTTGTTTCTGATTATTTGTATAATATGTGCTTCAGTACTCCCACACTATGCCTTACTTTCTTATAAGGGTCCTTTCACATTGATGGCAAGGGATTCACTTGTATTTCCAAATATAACACAAGTCCTCCCAGAGAAGGATCCCAGTGTCCCAGAGGAGCACAGCGTCTCCACATCCTGGCCTGGGCTCAGAATGCAGTATTCAGTACTGAAATGTATGTATTAGTCATAATCTAACCCAGGAGACAAAACCAGCGTCCACAGACAGTACAGCCAGAATATAACCACATCACATAAAAATTTGTTAATCAAACATTAGAGAACCTATACACAAAAAAAGAATGTGAGGTGTCAGTTCCAGAAGTCTTTTCTAGCCCTAGTACTGGAGAATAAAAAGAGAGAATGAGAGTATGAATTCTGACCAGACTGGAGGAGGAGGGACACCCCCCCCCCCCCCCCCCCCCGTCCCCCAAGCTGAAACAGATTTTGAACATTGGGTGCTGTTTAGATATTGCTGGGGTCTCAAGAGTTCAGAGAAGAGGCTGGGACTTACTCTTCTGAGATGATGCAGTGGGCCAGGGCAGGGGGTCTCTCTGGCTTGTTCTGAGGTAAGACTGGTTCTGAAAGTGTGGAAAACTACAAAATGGAACAAATAATCTCTTGGAATTAACCTGCAGTGTTTAACAGACAGGGTTAACCTACAATTAACACACGGGGGTGTGGCTGGGCTGCCGCCAGCAAGGACAGAATGCAAATCTTCCTACCCCAGCTTCCAGCTTCCAGCTTCCAGCTAGCTTCCCCCATGCCCTCTTTTGCAGATTTGGGAGCTGGCTGGCAAAGTGACACAGCTCTTGACTGAATAGCCGCCAAGGATTTTTGTCCCTGACTTTTTATTGGGACCTTATCAGAAAGTTTGTGAGGGTCCATTCATGGTACCTAGCCTGGGCGGGTCTGGAATACCTTTCTCCTCCACCCCTGCCCCCCAACCCTGCTGCTTTTTCAGCCTCCCACTTGCAGCTGCAATCTGCCCCTCCAGCCCCCACCTGCCCTAGGCTCCCTTATCTCTCCCTAATATTAACCATTTCCCTTTTCAAAAGGCGAAATGTCATTTGCAGAGGTCCAGACACAGTATTACAAAGAATAATATAAAAGGTGGGCTTGAAACACAAAAACATTAACATAATAACCAGTACGATATAACAATGAGCCGAACCCTGGGAATTGTTTACACACATTTCAAAAGAGCTGAGAAACTGACCAGCAGAAGAATACAACCTAGAGATTTGCAACAGCAGGAGGCCACAGCAATCCCCAGGCTGGGGAGTCAGAGGTGGTGGTTCTGGAGCTGCAGCCAAGGTGACCTTGCCCGGTAGAAGCTGGAGCAGACATGCAGACCCAGCTGGGCGACTCTGCTTCAAGGCGGGAGAGTGGAGTGAGTGACGTGCCCCCTGTCTGCCGGTACTCCCTACACCTGAGCTTATCTCCCTCCGAAGTCTGGGATATTCAGGTTATGACTGGTCCCCTGTGATGGGGGGAAGAGCTGCAGAAGGGTGAGTGGTGGATCTGAGGGTAAACATGCGTATCCTCAGTACCATAGAAGCATAGTTGATTCATTCACTGCAGTGTGATGGTACCACTAACACCGTAAGATCCGTGATCTCTCATGGACTTCCGGCGTCATGGCCAGCAACACTTTGTCATGCCTGGAAGAGGAAGGTAGTTGAATTTGTAGCGTTCTGAGAAGTGGAAATTCTGTACATTAAGATCTTTTCTCTCAAAGCCAGATAGCCAGATTTCTCTGGTAACTACTGCAAGATTGGCACACAATGAAACCAGCCACACTTCTGAAAACCTTCCCTGTTCAAGTAGAATTCACGACTCTCTCTTTACTGCATTATTTATTTCGACCATGAAAGCAGCGATCCCACTGTGTTACAGCTGGCTCTGCCTGGTTCTGCAGCCTCCACTGCAGAGAACAGTCTGGGGAAGGAACCGGATGCCCCTAGGATGGGGCACAGAGATGGAGGATGGCTGGAGTGTGCCTTTATTAAACATAAGTGGCTGACCTTGGGACAAAACAAGCCGTGGCTGAAAAATTTGATTCGTGTCTTTAGCCATACGAAAGACAGCAGTTATCCAAATAGATAAATTTATCCCGTAACACATATGAGTACCGAGTTTATACAAAAGATGACCAGGGTTGGTTTCAGTGAGGACTTGAAATCATTTTGCAGTAAGTTGCATTTTCTTTTTTTTTTTTTATTATGAAATTTATTGTCAAATTGGTTTCCATAGTAAGTTGCATCTTCATTGCAGTTTTATTTTATTTTTTTTAACGTTTATTTATTTATTTTATTTTTTATTTTTTAATATATGAAATTTACTGTCAAATTGGTTTCCATACAACACCCAGTGCTCATCCCAAAAGGTGCCCTCCTCAATACCCATCACCCACCCTGCCCTCCATCCCACCCCCCATCAACCCTCAGTTTGTTCTCAGTTTTTTTTTAATTTTTTTTTTCCAACGTTTTTTATTTATTTTTGGGACAGAGAGAGACAGAGCATGAACGGGGGAGGGGCAGAGAGAGAGGGAGACACAGAATCGGAAACAGGCTCCAGGCTCCGAGCCATCAGCCCAGAACCTGACGCGGGGCTCGAACTCACGGACCGCGAGATCGTGACCTGGCTGAAGTCGGACACTTAACCGACTGCGCCACCCAGGCACCCCTGTTCTCAGTTTTTAACAGTCTCTTATGCTTTGGCTCTCTCCCACTCTAACCTCTTTTTTTTTTTTTTCCCTTCCCCTACCCCATGGGTTTCTGTTAAGTTTCTCAGGATCCACATAAGAGTGAAACCATATGGTATCTGTCTTTCTCTGTATGGCTTATTTCACTTAGCATCACACTCTCCAGTTCCATCCACGTTGCTACAAAAGGCCATATTTCATTTTTTCTCATTGCCACGTAGTATTCCATTGTGTATATAAACCACAATTTCTTTATCCATTCATCAGTTGATGGACATTTAGGCTCTTTCCATAATTTGGCTATTGTTGAGAGTGCTGCTATAAACATTGGGGTACAAGTGCCCCTATGCATCAGTACTCCTGTATCCCTTGGATAAATTCCTAGCAGTGCTATTGCTGGGTCATAAGGTAGGTCTATTTTTAATTTTCTGAGGAACCTCCACACTGCTTTCCAGAGCGGCTGCACCAATTTGCATTCCCACCAACAGTGCAAGAGGGTTCCCGTTTCTCCACATCCTCTCCAGCATCTATAGTCTCCTGATTTGTTCATTTTGGCCACTCTGACTGGTGTGAGGTGGTATCTGAGTGTGGTTTTGATTTGTATTTCCCTGATAAGGAGCGACGTTGAACATCTTTTCATGTGCCTGTTGGCCATCCGGATGTCTTCTTTAGAGAAGTGTCTATTCATGTTTTCTGCCCATTTCTTCACTGGGTTATTTGTTTTTCGGGTGTGGAGTTTGGTGAGCTCTTTATAGATTTTGGATACTAGCCCTTTGTCCGATATGTCATTTGCAAATATCTTTTCCCATTCCGTTGGTTGCCTTTTAGTTTTGTTGGTTGTTTCCTTTGCTGTGCAGAAGCTTTTTATCTTCATAAGGTCCCAGTAATTCACTTTTGCTTTTAATTCCCTTGCCTTTGGGGATGTGTCGAGTAAGAGATTGCTACGGCTGAGGTCAGAGAGGTCTTTTCCTGCTTTCTCCTCTAAGGTTTTGATGGTTTCCTGTCTCACATTCAGGTCCTTTATCCATTTTGAGTTTATTTTTGTGAATGGTGTGAGAAAGTGGTCTAGTTTCAACCTTCTGCATGTTGCTGTCCAGTTCTCCCAGCACCATTTGTTAAAGAGACTGTCTTTTTTCCATTGGATGTTCTTTCCTGCTTTGTCAAAGATGAGTTGGCCATACGTTTGTGGGTCTAGTTCTGGGGTTTCTATTCTATTCCATTGGTCTATGTGTCTGTTTTTATGCCAATACCATGCTGTCTTGATGATGACAGCTTTGTAGTAGAGGCTAAAGTCTGGGATTGTGATGCCTCCTGCTTTGGTCTTCTTCTTCAAAATTACTTTGGCTATTCGGGGCCTTTTGTGGTTCCATATGAATTTTAGGATTGCTTGTTCTAGTTTCGAGAAGAATGCTGGTGCAATTTTGATTGGGATTGCATTGAATGTGTAGATAGCTTTGGGTAGTATTGACATTTTGACAATATTTATTCTTCCAACCCATGAACAGGGAATGTCTTTCCATTTCTTTATATCTTCTTCAATTACCTGCATAAGCTTTCTATAGTTTTCAGCATACAGATCGTTTACATCTTTGGTTAGATTTATTCCTAGGTATTTTATGCTTCTTGGTGCAATTGTGAATGGGATCAGTTTATTTGTCTTTCTGTTGCTTCATTGTTAGTGTATAAGAATGCAACTGATTTCTGTACATTGATTTTGTATCCTGCAACTTTGCTGAATTCATGTATCAGTTCTAGCAGACTTTTGGTGGAGTCTATCGGATTTTCCATGTATAATATCATGTCATCTGCAAAAAGCGAAAGCTTGACTTCATCTTTGCCAATTTTGATGCCTTTGATTTCCTTTTGTTGTCTGATTGCTGATGCTAGCACTTCCAGCACTATGTGAAACAACAGCGGTGAGAGTGGGCATCCCTGTCATATTCCTGATCTCAGGGAAAAAGCTCTCAGTTTTTCCCCATTGAGGATGATGTTAGCTGTGGGCTTTTCATAAATGGCTTTTATGATCTTTAAGTATGTTCCTTCTATCCCGACTTTCTCAAGGGTTTTTATTAAGAAAGGGTGCTGGATTTTGTCAAAGGCCTTTTCTGCATCGATTGACAGGATCATATGGTTCTTATCTTTTTTTCTGTTAATGTGATGTATCACGTTGATTGATTTGCGAATGTTGAACCAGCCCTGCATCCCAGGAATGAATCCCACTTGATCATGGTGAATAATTCTTTTTATATGCCATTGAATTCGATTTGCTAGTATCTTATTGAGAATTTTTGCATCCATATTCATCAGGGATATTGGCCTGTAGTTCTCTTTTTTTACTGGGTCTCTGTCTGGTTTAGGAATCAAAGTAATTCTGGCTTCATAGAATGAGTCTGGAAGTTTTCCTTCCCTTTCTCTTTCTTGGAATAGCTTGAGAAGGATAGGTATTATCTCTGCTTTAAACGTCTGGTAGAACTCCCCTGGGAAGCCATCTGGCCCTGGACTCTTATTTGTTGGGAGATTTTTGATAACCGATTCAATTTCTTCGCTGGTTATGGGTCTGTTCAAGCTTTCTATTTCCTCCTGATTGAGTTTTGGAAGAGTGTGGGTGTTTAGGAATTTGTCCATTTCTTCCAGGTTGTCCAATTTGTTGGCATATAATTTTTCATAGTATTCCCTGATAATTGTTTGTATCTCTGAGGGATTAGTTGTAATCATTGCATTTTCATTCATGATTTTATCTATTTGGGTCATCTTCCTTTTCTTTTTGAGAAGCCTGGCTAGAGATTTGTCAGTTTTGTTTATTTTTTCAAAAAACCAACTCTTGGTTTCGTTGATCTGCTCTACCGTTTTTTTAGATTCTATATTGTTTATTTCTGCTCTGATCTTTATTATTTCTCTTCTTCTGCTGGGTTTAGGCTGCCTTTGCTGTTCTGCTTTTATTTCCTTTAGGTGTGCTGTTAGATTTTGTATTTGGGATTTTTCTTGTTTCTTGAGATAGGCCTGGATTGCAATGTATTTTCCTCTCAGGACTGCCTTCGCTGCATCCCAAAGCGTTTGGATTGTTGTATTTTCATTTTCGTTTGTTTCCATATATTTTTTAATTTCTTCTCTAATTGCCTGGTTGACCCACTCATTCGTTAGTACGGTGTTCTTTAACCTCCATGCTTTTGGAGGTTTTCCAGACTTTTTCCTGTGGTTGATTTCAAGCTTCATAGCATTGTGGTCTGAAAGTATGCATGGTATAATTTCAATTCTTGTAAACTTATGAAGGGCTGTTTTGTGACCCAGTATATGATCTATCTTGGAGAATGTTCCATGTGCACTCGAGAAGAAAGTATATTCTTTTTCTTTGGGATGCAGGGTTCTAAATATATCTGTCAAGTCCATCTGATCCAATGTATCATTCAGGGCCCTTGTTTCTTTATTGACTGTGTGTCTAGATGATCTATCCATTTCTGTAAGTGGGGTGTTAAAGTCCCCCACAATGACCACATTCTTATCAATAAGGTTGCTTATGTTTATGAGTAATTGTTTTATATATCTGGGGGCTCCGGTATTCGGCGCATAGACATTTATAATTGTTAGCTCTTCCTGATGGATAGACCCTGTAATTATTATATAATGCCCTTCTTCATCTCTTGTTACAGCCTTTAATTTAAAGTCTAGTTTGTCTGATATAAGTATGGCTACTCCAGCTTTCTTTTGGCTTCCAGTAGCATGATAAATAGTTCTCCATCCCCTCACTCTCCATCTAAAGGTGTCCTCAGATCTAAAATGAGTCTCTTGTAGACAGCAAATAGATGGGTCTTGTTTTTTTATCCATTCTGATACCCTATGTCTTTTGGTTGGCACATTGAATCCATTTACATTCAGTGTTATTATAGAAAGATACGGGTTTAGAGTCATTGTGATGTCTGTATGTTTTATGCTTATAGTGATGTCTCTGGTACTTTGTCTCACAGGATCCCCCTTAGGATCTCTTGTAGGGCTGGTTTGGTGGTGACAAATTCCTTCAGTTTTTGTTTGTTTGGGAAGACCTTTATCTCTCCTTCTATTCTAAATGACAGACTTACTGGATAAAGGATTCTCGGCTGCATATTTTTTCTGTTTAGCACACTGAAGGTATCGTGCCAAGGCTTTCTGGCCTGCCAAGTTTCAAAGGAGAGATCAGTCATGAGTCTTATATGTCTCCCTTTATATGTGAGGGCACGTTTATCCCTTGCTGCTTTCAGAATTTTCTCTTTATCCTTGTATTTTGCCAGTTTCACTAAGATATGTCGTGCAGAAGATCGATTCAAGTTACGTCTGAAGGGAGTTCTCTGTGCCTCTTGGATTTCAATGCCTTTTTCCTTCCCCAGTTCAGGGAAGTTCTCAGCTATAATTTCTTAAAGTACCCCTTCAGCACCTTTCCCTCTCTCTTCCTCCTCTGGGATACCAATTATGCGTATATTATTTCTTTTTCGTGTATCACTTAGTTCTCTAATTTTTCCCTCATACTCCTGGATTTTTTTTATCTCTCTTTCTCTCAGCTTCCTCTTTTTCCATGACTTTATCTTCTAGTTCACCTATTCTCTCCTCTGCCTCTTCAATCCGAGCTGTCGTCGTTTCCATTTTGTTTTGCATTTCGTTTAAAGCGCTTTTCAGCTCCTCGTGACTGTTCCTTAGTCCCTTGATCTCTGTGGCAAGAGATTCTCTGCTGTCCTGTATACTGTTTTCAAGCCCAGCGATTAATTTTATGACTATTATTCTAAATTCACTTTCTGTTATATTATTGAAATCCTTTTTGATCAGTTCATTAGCTGTTGTTATTTCCTGGAGATTCTTCTGAGGGGAATTCTTCCGTTTGGTCATTTTGGATAGTCCCTAGAGTGGTGAGGACCTGCAGGGCACTTCCCCTGTGCTGTGGTGTATAACTGGAGTCGGTGGGTGGGGCCGCAGTCCGACCTGATTTCTGCCCCCAGCCCACCGCTGGGGCCACAGTCAGACTGGTGTGTGCCTTCTCTTCCCCTCTCCTAGGGGCAGGATTCACTGTGGGGTGGCGTGGCCCATCTTGGCTACTTGCACACTGCCAGGCTTGTGGTGCTGGGGATCTGGCGTATTAGCTGGGGTGGGTAGGCAAGGTGCACGGGGGCAGGAGGGGCAGGCTTAGCTCGCTTCTCCTTAGGTGATCCACTTCAGGAGGGGCCCTGTGGCAGCGGGAGTGAGTCAGATCCACTGCCGGAGGTTTGGCTCCGCAGAAGCACAGAGTTGGGTGTTTGCGCGGAGCAAGCAAGTTCCCTGGCAGGAACTGGTTCTCTTTGGGATTTTGGCTGGGGGATGGGCGAGGGAGATGGCGCTGGCGAGCGCCTTTGTTCCCCGCCAAGCTGAGCTCTGCCGTCCGGGGGCTCAGCAGCTCTCCTTCCCTTTGTCCTCCAGCCTTCCCGCTTTCTGAGCAGAGCTGTTAACTTATGACCTCCCAGACGCTAAGTCGCGCTTGCTGTCGGAACACAGTCCGTCCGGCCCCTCCACTTTTGCCAGCCAGCCTCGGGGGCTCCTCTTGGCCAGCAAGCCACCCCTCCGCCCCAGCTCCCTCCCACCAGTCCGTGGAGCGCGCACCGCCTTGCCACCCTTCCTACCCTCTTCCGTGGGCCTCTCGTCTGCGCTTGGCTCCGGAGACTCCGTTCTGCTAATCCTCTGGCGGTTTTCTGGGTTCTTTAGGCAGGTGTAGGTGGAATCTAAGTGATCAGCAGGACGCGCGGTGAGCCCAGCGTCCTCCTACACCGCCATCTTCTCACCAACCCTCTTCATTGCAGTTTTAAACCTGGTGTGTGCTTTCAGGAGAATGGTCTATGTCTGGCTCCACTTGTTTTTTAATTTTATTATTTATATTATCACCATCAGGTAAACACCCTTTGCCTCAGTTACCCCCATTCCCATCTTCCTCTCCTCTCTCCATCCAGGGGGGGCAGGGACAGAGTCAAAGCTAGTGGGTGGGACTGGGGAGGGAGAGCTGTGTTGAGCCATCAGTTCCTTGAAGAGGCCTCATTTTATCACACCCTCCGCTTTGGGCACCTTTGTTCTCCAGTGCAGGATGCCTGGCTTCCAATTGCTTTCTCGGCCCCAGCTGGGTGGGGGGCAATGGTCAGGTGGGCCAGAGGTGGACTAGGTTGACTCTTGGCTCTAATTGAACTTCCAGTCCCTCCCAGTGATCAGGAATTGGGTGGGTGTGTCAGGTCTGGTGCTGAGGTGTGGGGCTACCCCGGTGCCCCCTGCTGTATGATTTCTAAGGAGGATGGGTGTGCTGGAGATCTCAAGTTGGAGTGGGCTCCTGCCCAAGTACTTAACAAAAATCCCCAACATTTTATCATGTAAAATTTCAAACACGGACAACTTGAAATAATTTTACAGTGAACATCAGTCTACCTGTCACAGATCATTGATATTTTATTCTGCTTGCTTTATCATATATCTACGGGCGTATCCATCCCACTATCATCCATCAGTCCATTTGTCTTATTGATGCATCTCACTTCACCCTAAATATTTCAGAGTTCAGATCATTAATTGAAGTTTAATATTTTATGTAGTTCTTTGATTTTGTTCAAGCACATAACGCACAGATCCTACGTTAGATACATTTTTGACAAATGCATTGATCTTCTTGTGAAATCTGTTTATGACATATTTCTAGGGAGTGCCTGAGGCATATTTGTCTGCGCTATTGAATGGATCACTTTTCCAGTATTTATCTTCTTTGCAAGAATAGGCACTGTTGCTCTGTATAACATCAGTTTTGAGATAATACCTGGAGGAGAATAATGCTCAAAAATGTGGTTTTTAATTTTTATGTTGGTTTTAGTTGAATTGAATGAAATTCATAATTTTTAGGCTCCATATGGTGTTGGAGTAAAGGAATGCTTACACAAGTATGTTTGTAAGTGCTGACATGCATTTGTACAAAAAATATGCAGTGCATTTAAACTCCATATGTGAATCTGTGAATAGATGTGGTGATAGTCTGAAGTCAGTGGATATTTTGCTGATCTCTCTCTCTCTGTTTTTCTTTTTCTTTTTCTTTTTTTCTTTTTTCTTTTTTTTTTGCTGATCTCTTAATGAGAATGTGGATATGTTTGAAGTGTATACTTTTGGATATGTGATCATGGGAATATATTTGTTTGTTTTGTCAAGCATTTATATGAGCCTTCAGCGATTTCTAAGATTTTGTCTATAATCCACATGAGTCTGTACAATCAGTGTAAGAAAACAGAGATTGTGTGTGTGTTTGATGTGTCAAGATATGTGACTGGTGATTAGAGCATTGGGCAGTTGAGTGTATTTGTGTTTTTCTGTTTGTGTGTGGATCAGAAAGAGGCAGTACGAATGTTGGTAAAGAAATGGCTAAATGTGTCTAGGGTTGTGTCTGTGGGAGTCTCAGAATGTCTATGACTATGTATGTTTTGCATACATGTGTTTGCATGCCCTGATCAAGGAAAGGTTAATTAATATAGTAATGGATATGGATGACGACATCAGGAATGATGAGTCCAAGAAAGAGATTCTCCTGGGAGCAATTCTCATATGGCCCGGCTCACTACTCATGGATACCACCTTCTCCATTGTTTCCGCTTTCTCCTCCTCCTATCACAAACAAACGAGCTTTGGGATTCTAGGGTAGTCGTAAATTTATGAGTCACAGGAGAGTGAGTTGATGCTGCTTTGCCAGCTGGACTCATAGGCCAGCACATCTAGCTACAGGGAAAAGAATCTTCTGCCACCCAGTGAGTGTCCTTCCTTTAGATTGCCTATGTGGGCTCCTTATCTGGAAGTTGTCCCAAGCTTTAACACTCTTACTGCAACCTCAGACAGACTCCGATCCTCATATTTCCCCTGCAGACCTGAGCCAAATTTGTTGGCCTGCAAAGTCAAGGATCACAGCTTCTGATGCCAGGTCCCATCTGAACCAAAACCCTGATACCAAACCATATGCCTTTAAGGCTAAGGAGCTCTAGATGCATCAGATCTAGATTTTGTCCATACTTTCATTGGCCTGAAATTTGAATTATTGTCTCGTATACCTACCTTTTCGGTGTGCAGCTGGAGAAAAAAATCACAGAACCAAATGAATTGAAGTCATTCAACCATGTAGTATTCAAGCTTAGCTGGGATTTTAGTATTGACTATGTCATGGGAATGTAATTGGTAGAGATATTACTGTGGGTCTGTTATTACTGATGTACTGATGTGAGTCTGTTATTACTGACGTACTGATGTTATTTGTGGCACGTGTGTGTATGTGCATGTGCGTGCATGTTTGCAAGTCTGTGTTCTGAGGGGGTATAAATATGAGAGAATATTTCACGCATATTGTATAATGTCAGTGAGTAGCTCTGCATCTACCTAAAGTCTGTGGTTGTGATTGTGTTATGTATGACTAAAAGAGTGCATTATAGTTTCTGTCTGTGTGATGCCTGAGACAGTCCTTATGAATATCTGAGTGCCTTAGTGTGTGTAGGAGTGTAAGCATGTATATTTAATGGTACTTTTGTGTGACCATGTGTGTGTTCATGCTCATCCACATCCTGTGCAAGAGTACCACCTTGTTGTGTCTGTCTCTATCTTCCTGGCTTTTCTTTCTAGATTAGTCACATTTAGGAATCTTTACCTGACACCTTTATGGCCCAAACAATGACAAATGTTCGTTATGTGGTGGCAGAGCATGTTTTCTTTGGGGTACACGTTTTAAGAGTTGCTTTCTAGACTGAGGAAAGTCTGGAGCATGGATGAAATATGCCCTTTTGGTTTACCTAAATTTGCATACCTGGATTCAAGGACAGTGGGCTATATCTCTCTTGTGAGAGACACCTTAGTATCTGCTGGTGCTCTGAAGAGTCTTTCCATTTCTTCAGTATGTGGAAGTAATCTTGAAGTGAAAATGCTAAAGAAAAAATCTGGATAGGCTGGATTTATGAAGACTTCTTAGAGACGTGGCCTTTAAACCTGGGTAAGGAAAAGAGAGAGGTCTGCAGGGGGAGTAGGGAAAAGAAATCCTACCAGTGAAAGGGTTCCTTTGGATTCTGATTTGGAGGAAAGAAAACAAAGGAATAAACAAATTCCTTCTCATGGCCCCCATACTTTCAAGATTTTTGCTAATACCTGGGTGTTGTCCAGTTTCTAGGCACCATGTAATTTCACTATATTTACTAAGAGGACTAGAAAAAAAAGATGGAAACTCTAGAATTTCAAAAGAAAAAGGAGTTGTTAGAAGCAAATGAGGGAGTCATTAGCTTAAATTCAAAAGTGGAACTTTGTTTTATTTTTAAATTGTTAATATAGATTTTTCCAGGTTTTTAAAACTTTTTTATATTAAGTATAATTTATTGTCAGATTGTTTTCCCATACAACACCCAGTGCTCATCCCAACAGGTGCCCTCCTGATTGCCCATCACCCACTTTCCCCTCTCCCACCCCCCATCAACCCTCAGTTTGTTCTCAGTATTTAAGTCTCTTATGGTTTGCCTCCCTCCCTCTCTGTAACTTTTTCCCCCCATCCCTTCCCCCATGGTTCTCTGTTAAGTTTCTCAGGATCCACATATGAGTGAAAGCATATGGCATCTGTCTTTCTCTGCCTGACTTATTTCCCTTAGCATAATACCCTCCAGTTCCATCCACGTTGCTACAAATGGCCAGATTTCATTCTTTCTCAATGCCAAGTAGTATTCGATTGTATATATAAACCACATCTTCTTTATCCATTCGTCAGTTGATGGACGTTTAGGCTCTCTCCATAATTTGGCTATTGTTGAAAGTGCTGCTATAAACATTGGGGTACAAGTACCCCTATGCATCAGCACTCCTGTATCCCTTGGGTAATTCCTAGAAGTGCTATTGCTGGGTCATAGGGTAGTTATATTTTTAATTTTTTGAGGAACCTCCACACTGTTTTCCAGAGCAGCTAGACCAGTGTGCATTCCCACAAACAGTGCAAGAAGGTTCCTGTTTCTCCACATCTTCTCCAGAATCTATAGTCTCCTAATTTGTTCATTTTAGCCACTCTGACTGGTGTGAGATGGTATCTCATTGTGGTTGTGATTTGTATTTCCCTGATGAGGAGTGACATTGAGTGTCTTTTCATGTGTCTTTTGGTCATCCTTAGAAAAGTGTCTATTCATGTCGTCTGCCCATTTCTTCACTGGATTATTTGTTTTTTGGGTGTGGAGTTTGGTGAGTTCTATATAGATTTTGGATACTAGCCCTTTATCTGATATGTCACTTGCAAATATCTTTCCCCATTCCATCGGTTGCCTTTTAGTTTTGTTGATTGTTTCCTTTGCTGTGCAGAAAATTTCTTATCTTGATGAAGTCCCAATAGTTCCTTTTTGCTTTTAATTCCCTTGCCTTTGCAGATGTGTCGAGTAAGAAATTGCTACAGCTGAGGTCAAAGAGGTTTTTTTCCTGCTTTCTCCTCTAGGGTTTTGATGGTTCCCTGTCTCATATTCAGGTCCTTCATCTGTTTTGAGTTTATTTTTGTGAATGGTGTAAGAAAGTGGTCTAGTTTCATTCTTCTGCATGTTGCTGTCCAGTTCTCCCAGCACCATTTGTGAAAGAGACTCTTTTTTTCCATTGGATAGTCTTTCCTGCTTTGTCAAAGATTAGTTGGCCATACATTTGTGGGTACAGTTCTGGGTTCTCTATTCTATTCCATTGGTCTGTGTGTCTGTTTTTATGCCAATACCATGCTGTCTTGATGATTACAGCTTCATAGTAGAGGCTAAACTCTGGCATTGTGATGCCCCCCGCTTTGGCCTTCTTCTTCAATTTACTTTGGTTATTCAGGGTCTTTAGTGGTTCCATAAAAATCTTAGGATTGCTTGTTCTAGCTTCAAGAAGAATGGTGGTGCAATTTTGATTGGGATTGCATTGAATGTGTAGATTGTTTTGTGTGGTATTGACATTTTAACAATATTTATTCTTCCAATCCATGAGCATGGCATTTTTTCCATTTCTTTGTATCTTCTTCAATTTCCTTCATAAGCTTTGTATAGTTTTCAACATACAGATCATTTACATCTTTGGTTAGGTTGATTCCTAGGTATTTTATGCTTCTTGGTGCAATTGTGAGTGGGATCAGTTTCTTTATGTGTCTTTCTGTTGCTTCATTATTAGTGTATAAGAATGCAACTGATTTCTGTACATTATTTTTGTATCCTGTGACTTTGCTGAATTCATGTATCAGTTCTAGTAGACTTTTGGTGGAGTCTGTCAGGTTTTCCATGTATAGTATCATGTCATCTGCAAAAGTGAAAGCTTGACTTCATCTTTGCCAATTTTGATGCTTTTCATTTCCTTTTGTTGTATGCTGATGCTAGAACTTCCAACACTATGTTAAACAACAGTAGTGAGAGTGGACATCCCTGTTGTGTTCCTGATCTCAGGGGGAAGGCTCTCAGTTTTTCACCATTGAGGATGATATTAGCTGTGGGCTTTTCATAAATGGCTTCTGTGATGTTTAAGTATGTTCCTTATTTCCCGACTTTCTCGAGGGTTTTTTATTAAGAAAGGAGGTTGAATTTTGTCAAATGCTTTTTCTGCATCAATTGACAGGATCATATGGTTCTTATCTTTCATTAATGTGATGTATCACATTGATTGATCTGTGAATGTTGAACCAGCCCTGCAGTCCAGGAATGAATCCCACTTGATCATGGTGAGTATTTCTTTCTATATGCTGTTGAATTCTATTTGCTAGTACCTTGTTGAGAATTTTTGCATCCATATTCATCAGGGATATTGGCCTGTAGTTCTCTTTTTTTGCTGGGTCTCTGTCTTGTTTGGGAATCAAAGTAATGCTGGCTTCATAGAATGAGTCTGGAAGTTTTCCTTCCCTTTCTATTTTTTGGAACAGCTTGAAAAGGATAGGTATTATCTCTGTTTTAAATGTCTGGTAGAATTCCCCAGGGAAGCCTTCTGGACCAGGACTCTTATTTGTTGGGAGAGTTTTGATAACTGATTTAATGTTTTCACTGGTTATGGGTCTGTTCAAGTTTTCTGTTTCTTCCTGTTTGAGTTTTGGAAGTGTGTGAGTGCTTAGGAATTTGTCCCATTTCTTCCAGGTTGTCCAGTTTGTTGGCATATAATGTTTCATGGTATTCGCTGATAATTGCTTGTATTTGTGAGGGATTGGTTGTAATAATTCCATTTTCATTCATGATTTTATCTATCTGGGTACTCTCTTTTCTTTTTGAGAAGACTGGCTAGAGGTTTATCAATTTTGTGTACTTTTTCAAAAAACCAACTCTTGGTTTCATTGATCTGCTCTACAGTTTTTTTGGATTTCATATTGTTTATTTCTGCTCTGATTTTATTATTTCTCTTCTTCTTCTGGGTTTGGGGTGTCTTTGCTATTCTGCTTCTAGTTTCTTTAAGTGTGCTGTTAGATTTTGCATTTGGGATTTTTCTTGTTTCCTGATATAGGCTTGGATTGCAATGTATTTTTCTCTCAGGACTGCCTTTGCTGCATTGCAAAGCATTTGGATTGTTGTATTTTCATTTTCATTTGTTTCCATATATTTTTAAATTACTTCTCTAATTGTCTGGTTGACCCATTCATTCTTTAGTAGGGTGTTCTTTAACCTCCATGCTTTTGGAGGTTTTCCAGACTTTTTCCTGTTGTTGATTTCAAGTTTCACAGCATTGTGATCTAAAAGTGTGCATGGTATAATCTCAACTTTTTTATATTTATTAAGGGCTGTTTTGTGACCCAGTATGTGATCTACCTGGAAAATGTTTCATGTGCACTCGAGAAGAAAGTATATTCTGCTGCTTTAGGATGTAGAGTTCTAAATATATATGTCTAGTCCATCTGGTCCAGTGTATCATTCAGGGCCCTTGTTTCTTTATTGATCCTGTGTCTAGATGATCTATGCATTGTTAGTGGGGTATTAATGTCCCCTGAAATTACCACATTCTTATCAATAAGGTTGCTTATGTTTGTGGTTAATTGTTTTATATATTTGCAGGCTTCTGATATAGGTGCATAGACATTTATAACTGTTAGCTCTTCCTGATGGATAGACCCTGTAATTATTATATAATGCCCTTCTTCATCTCTTGTTACAGCCTTTAATTTAAAGTCTAATTTGTCTGATCTGAGTATGGCTACTCCAGCTTTCTTTTGACTTCCAGTAGCTTGATAGATAGTTCTCCATCCCCTCACTTTCAATCTGAAGGTGTCCTCAGGTCTAAAATGAGTCTCTTGTAGATAGCAAATAGATGGGTCTTGTTTTTTTATCCATTCTGATGTCCTGTGTCTTTTGATTGGAGCATTTAGTCCATTTACATTCAATGTTATTGAAAGATATGGGTTTAGAGTCATTGTGTTATCTGTACGTTTCATGTTTGCAGTGCTGTTTCTGGTACTTTGTGTTCCTTGCAACATTTCACTCACAGAATCCCCCTTAAGGGCTGGCTTAGTGGTGATGAATTCCTTCAGTTTTTGTTTGTTTGGGAAAACCTTTATCTCTCCTTTTCTGCATGACAGACTTGCTGGATAAAGGATTCTTGGTTGCATATTTTTCCTGCTCATCATATTGAAGATTTCCTGCCATTCCTTTCTCGCCTGCCAAGTTTCAGTAGATAGGTCTGCTAGTACCCTTATGTGTCTACCTTTGTATGTTAAGGCCCATTTATCCCTAGGGGCTTTCAGAATTTTTCTTTATCCTTATATTTTGCCAGTTTCACTGATATGTCATGCAGAAGATCGATTCAAGTTTTGTCTGAAGGGAGTTCTCTGTGCCTCTTGGATTTCAGTGCCTGTTTCCTTCCCCAGATCGGGAAGTTCTCAGTTATGATTTGTTCAAGTACACCTTCAGCCCCTTTCTCTCTCTCTTCTTCTTTTGGAATTCCTATGATACAGATATTGTTCTGTTTGATTGCATCACTTAGTTCCTTAATTCTCCCCTCGTACTCCTGGATTTTTTTAATCTCTTTTTGTCTAAGCTTCCTTTTTTCCATAAGTTTATCTTCTAATTCACCTAATCTCCCCTCTGCCTCTCCAATCTTCCTTGTGGCCACCTCCATTTTATTTTGCACCTCATTTAGAGCATTTTTTAGCTCCTCATGACTATTATTTAGTCCTTTGATATCTGTAGCAATAGATTCTCTGCTGTCCTCTATGCTTTTTTTCAAGCCCAGCCATTAATTTTATAACAATTATTCTAAATTCTTGTTCAGTTGTATTGCTTAAGTCGATTTTGGTCAATGTGTTAGCTGTCACTACTTCCTGGAATATCTTTTGAGGAGAATTCTTCTGTTTTATCATTTTGGCTAGTTTTCCATCCCTTATGTGTTTTAAAATTTGTTGTGTTCTCTGCACCTGTGAACACTGCTATATTAAAGTGGGGGGGGATCATACACTGTCCAGGGCCTGGCCCCTCAGGAGGTGTTTTTTTGGAGATTGTTACTTGTTCTCTGTTGTTGTCACTTTGGTTATTTTATTACCCTAGTCATAGTGATATTTTGGACCCTCTACCAGGTGTGCTTTGATTTGTTCCTTGGAGTAGCCCTATCTTTTCTCCAGTTTTCCCATTTTCTTTCTGGTAGATTCAGTCTCTTTTCCTCCCAGACTCTGGGGTTCAAAGTCCTTTGGCTTCAGCCTAGATTTTTCCAGTTTTATTGTGATATTGACATATAACATGTGTCAGTTTAGGACCTATGAGGCGATGATTTGCTACACATCTATATTGCAAAATGATCACCACAATAAGATTTGTTCACACCTCTGTTCCCTTGTGTAATTTCTATTTTGTTTGTGTGTGAGTTGATAACATTTAAGACACACTCTTTTGACAAGTTTCAAGTCTATATTAAAGCAGTATGAGTTAGAGTCACCAAGCTGCAATTAGATCCACAGAATATATTCATCTTAGAGCTGGAAGCTTATACCTATTGACTAACATCACCCCATTTCCCTCACCACCCCATCCCTCAGCCCCTGGCAACCACTATCCTATTCTCTACAGAATGGAGCTTTAATTTTAAGATATCAAGTACTGTGGAAATACAGTTACAGAGATATTTTAGATAAAGGCAGAGAAGAAGCCCTTTATGGTATGGTTTCTCAATCTGCACCATTCTGACTAATGTTTACTCTTCCTAGAGTTGTAATGGCTTGAAGAGAAAGACAAAGAAAGAGAAGTCAGTAAAGATGCTACAGAAAAAGATGCCAAGGTAGGAGGAAAACTGAGTTGCCAACAATGTTAACTTTGGTAGAGAGCTCAAATAGATGAAGCAACAAAGAGTTCGCTGGTGAGCAGAGAGAAATTCACTTTATTTGGGAGAGGGAAGGGTGGAAGCCACATACAGTGAATTGAACGGTGATAGAAGGTATGGTTAATAAGGTTGAAACCCTGATTCTCAGGATCTCAGAACGGAACTGGAAAAGCAGACACGAACAAGCCCCCTTTCCATGGCATCCAGAGAGACAGTGTTCCAGGAAGTTTGACTAAGAATTAATGAGGGTAATAGAATGACAGCTAGAGAGTAAAGGTTATGGCTTCATGATGGGCTGGTCTTGCACATGCTTATTGCCTGAAAGGAAAGAGACAGAAATGGAGAGGCTGAAGATACAGTTCAATACACTATTGGAAGTGATCTCTGAAAGAGATAGCAAGGCATGGAATCCTGAAAGTGGAGGGCCTTATCCTCAGAGAAGGCGAGACATCTCTTTCTTGGAATACCAAGGGGGTAAGAATAAATAAAGATGTTGAGCTTAAAATTTAGGTAGTGGTAAAATCAGTTTGTCTGTCTGTCTCTTCTCCAATCAAACACTTGCTTCTTTGGTTTTATCCAGCTGTACACCCGGAAGTTTGGTTATAGAATTTATCAAAGGTTAGGGTTTCCTGTGTGAACGTGAAAGACAAGCATAGAGAAGATGAAGATACCACTCCTAGTGTGAGTAGGTCAGAGAAAAAGTGAGGAGAGGCTCATAGACGAATAGAACAGAATCATATGGAAGAATTATTGAGACTCTGAGAGCAAGTACATGGACATGAGAAGGTAGGCGAGGTGGAAGCTGGAAGTCTATGGTAATAATGAAAAAAATGGAATTTAAGATTTCAGAGGTGGAACCGTTTCTGGTGATGACACATTCAGGGTGTGCCATGGGATTGTGAGCACGAGGAGAAGTCCGAGGACAGCTTATTGTAGCTATACGTGTACGACAGTAGAGGCTTCATCTGCACCATTGACCACAGGGCTCCCAAAGACATGGTGGTGTTTCTTTTCCCCCGTTTATCTTAATTTCTGTTTGTCCCACATTTCCAGAATATGGCTTCTGGGGTGAGACCGGGGATGTGAAGGCATGATGCACTTTCAGGGGAAGATTAGGGAGCATCATTCCAGTTGTCTCCTACCCTGTTGCTTTGCCACGTCATGGGCCCTCACCTGATCATCACACCTTCATGGAGTTCCTACTATGGCTCAGACAGGGTGCTGGGCCCTGATGATACAGAAATTATTAGAACCCAGTTACTGTCTTCAAAGAGCTCATAGTCTGATGGGAGAAGCAGGAACATAGATAAACTCTTTCAATCTCTAACCTTTTGTGTTGGAGACAGGATGTCTGAAAGAAAGTGAAGAACCCCCCCCAATACATCCTCAGGGGCTTATACCCCATCTGCATTCTCCCACCTGTCTGCCATGTTGGGTGTCAATGGTACCCCCTTCCAGCCAGCCACACTCCAGCTCACAGGCATTCCTGGGATGCAGACAGGCCACGCCTGGGTTGCCCTGGTTTTCTGCATCCTCTACCTGATTTCCATCATAGGCAACCTCAGCATCCTCACTCTGGTGGCTCAGGAGCCTGCTCTGCACCAGCCCATGTACTGCTTCCTCTCTATGCTCTCTCTCAACGATCTGGGAGTGTCCTTGTCTACACTTCCCACTGTGCTTGCTACCTTCTGCTTCAACCACCGCCATGTTGGCTTCGATGCCTGCTTGGTCCAGATGTTCTTCATCCACACTTTCTCTTTCATGGAATCAGGCATACTGCTGGCCATGAGCTTTGATCGTTTTGTGGCTATTTGTGACCCACTGCGCTATGCCACTGTGCTCACCAACAGCCGCATCCTGGCTATGGGCCTGGGCATCCTCACCAAGAGTTTCATCACTCTTTTCCCTTTCCCCTTTTTGGTAAAACGGCTGCCCTTCTGCAAGGGCAAAGTTCTGCATCACTCATACTGCCTCCATCCAGATCTCATGAGAGTGGCGTGTGGAGACACCCATGTTAACAACATCTATGGGCTTTTTGTGGTCATTTTCACCTATGGTGTAGACTCAGCGTTCATCCTGCTTTCTTATGCATTGATCCTCAGAGCTGTGCTGGCCATCGCATCTCAGGAGCAGCGGCTCAAGGCATTCAACACCTGCATGTCACACATCTGTGCAGTGCTGGCTTTTTATGTGCCCATAATTACTGTCTCCATGATCCACCGCTTCTGGAAGAGTGCCCCACCTGTTGTTCATGTCATGATGTCCAATGTCTACCTGTTTGTACCCCCCATGCTCAACCCCATCATCTACAGTGTGAAGACAAAGGAGATACGCAGAGGGATCCTCAAAGTTCTCTATAAATCCCAGAGCTGAGGAAGGCTACTGAGAGAAAGGACTTGGACTTGTTTGCAAGCTTGAGGAATGCTGAGACACAGGAGGGGAACCAGGACCTTGATAGTTGTGAATACAGAACGAATAAAAGAACAGCTGACTCAATAAAATGACCTAAATATGTACTGATCATTCACCAAGCTAGTGCCAGTCACTAAGAATGTTATGATGGTGAACGAGGTGAACTGTTAAGTAAGAGATAGACATATCAAGGAAAAAGCATATAAAAGAGTAACAGATGCCCGGAAAAATGTTTGACATATGGAAACAATGGAAGTTTTACAGAGGAAATAGGCTGAACACAAATAATTCTACCACCACCTAGAGTGGGGGAAATAATAAACATTGGAGACAAAATTCTGTAAAGGCTTGGTGCTTCATGCGAGAAAGAGGACCCGTTTGGTTTGTGGAGGTCAAGTTAAGTGTGTGTGTGTGTGTGTGTGTGTGTGTGTGTGTGTGTCAAGTAGTTTGTGAAAGATGAGAGGTAAGGTTAAGGTACTTGGTACAGGGTGGCAGGAAAAAAGAAGATAATGATCTCAGCAAAAATAGCATGAATAACTGCTTGAGAAGAAATATTGAGGCAAAAGAAGGCTAGAACCTTACTGTTCCAAGTGTGGCCCAATGGACAACAACCACACTGGTGTACCCGGTAGCTTGTTAGGAGAAACAGACTCTTCTCCTCACACAAGACCTACTGGATTCAAATTGTATTTAATAAGACTAAATACAGTCTGTTCGGTGACTAAAGCTTGAGAAGCACAGCACTACTCTTTCAGACATCTTTCAGGTAATGCCTACCTGATATGTAACAAAAATGGTGAGACCCACAAAGTATAAGAGTCTGGACAAGTGTTTCTCAAAGTGTGATTCCCAGACCAGCATCATCAGCCATGATTGGGAACTTGTTAAGTGTACAAATTCTCAGGACTTTCCTCAGATCTCCTGAATCAGAAACTTTGGGGGGTGAGGTCTAGCAATCTGTGTTGTTTTTTTTTAAATTTTTTATTCTTAATATTTATTTACTATTGAGAGACAGAGAGAGACAAAGCTTGAACATGGGAGGGGCAGAGAGAGGAGACACAGAATTTGAAGCAGGCTGCAGGCTCTGAGCTGTCAGCACAGAGCCTGATGCGGGGCTTGAACCCACAAACCATGAGATCATGACCTGAGCCAAAATTGGACGCTCAACCGACTGAGCCGCCCAGGCCTCCCTAGCAATCTGTGTTTTTAATAAGCCCTCTGGGTAATTCTGATATATGTCAAAGGTTGAGAGAGGCTTTAACCTAGAATATCGGTCTAGAATATTTAGGAGAATTTCAAACAGCTTTGTTTAGACGAAGGGGAAGTTTCACACTGAGAAGCTTGGGAAACATGATCTTGAGAGACCGCCTAGTCAGATCATGCTGGGGCAGGGTGCCTGGATGTCTCAGTCCATTGAGTTTCTGACTCTTAATTTTGGCTCGGGCCATGATCTCACAGTTCGTGGGATCAAGCCTTGCATTGGGCTGTGCACTGACAGCATGGAGTCAGCTTGGGATTCTCTGTCTCCTGCTCTTTCTGCCCCTACCCTGCCCATGCTCTATCTCTCTCTGTCAAAATAAATAAATAAACATTTACAAAAATAAATAAAGCTTGGGGAGACTGAGTGCAGGACAACTAGGCATATGGTGCAGGTGGTGACGGGAAATGCCGACTTAGAGACTTTTATCTCCACGAAGTGGGAACACTGAAATAGCTTCACAGAAGGATTTGATGAACAATCACCAGCCATTCCACAGTCACTCTGAGGCCCCTGTTCCATCGTGCGATTCCCTTCTTATCCCCCATGCCATCACAACCTACCTGGAATCCAAAATTCAGGCAAGCTCCAATTTTAAGGTTGCCCATTAGGCAGTTAGAACCTGGGAGGCAAAAATCAGCTGGTTGTCACAGTGGGATGTGGGACCTTGCAACAGTTCTGTGTCATTGGGATTTCAATGCATATAAGTCCCCTGACCAGCACATCTTCTGAGGTTTCTCTCTCTTTTCTAAAAAGTCATGAACTTTTTTTCTGAAGCAAGTATTTCCTTTTTTAGAAAACATCTGCTTAACGTGGTTATATTCTTCTACACCAAACACCTACCTGCATTGTGCCTATCTTTGCTTCAGTCTGCTCTGGAAAATCTCACTTCTATTTTACAGGGCAAATTGATTCTTCTCTTTAAGCTTTGTGGGGGAAAATGTTTCATAATTTCCCCAGAGATGACTTTTAACACTTCTAATTTATAAGTCCCTTTTGTTGGGATTTGTACAGGTGTTATGTTTAGTATTACCACTCTGAACAAGTACATAGGGTTTCTCTTTACTTTTCTTGTCATTAAATGGAGGCAGAAACTGATTCTTAAAAGGACTTCTCAAAAGTCAAAAAAGAGAGATAATGGCAGTCAAACCTAAAATCCTACACCTAGCACAGTGTTTGGTACACCCAATACATGGTAAATAAATGAACAACCAAGTGACTAATTAAATAAATGAATGAATTGGATCCGATCTGATGCCTGTTCCGCACCATGTTGTCCCTAATGACATAGCTACAGTTACTTTGCTCTATGACTTTTGAAATCCTGGCCCCTTCTCATCAGGGACTAATGCCTATTCTGAGGCATTTTTAGGTCTCTTTTTCCCCCATAATTCTGTGACCTTATTCACAAAATTGTCATCTGTGTTCTTCTGAATTCCATCTCCAGGTTCCCAAGTCATTAACCTAATGCAAACAATTCTACAGTAATGGGAAAGCAGAGATTGCTCTTAAACTGCCTCTATGAGATAGTTCAAAGTTCCATATGGGGAAGGGGAAATTTACTCTATATCCATGTTCTCTTTGCTTTCCCCATGCATCCCACCCTTTGATTAAGAAAGGGGAGAGAGCTCTTCTGCTATTTCTCCCCGAAATACACTTACACCCTACCTGAAACTGAAATAAGGAAGAGGTCAACTGAAATACTTAATGGGAAGTCTAGGTATCTGGGGGAAAGAATTTATTAGAGGGATCTGAAATTGGGGAGTCCACTAGAATTTATAATAAGGATAATTATCACGTGTGGTGCAATCACATTAAAAAATGTCACTTTCTTCTTTTCATTTGAATGTCTACCCCTATATATGGTTACTATCCTCCTTATGAATTAGGTTCTAAGTTGAAGAAATGCTAGTTTCTTGAGATATAAAGTCTGGTGGATGGTAGACCTTTGACTCAAACCTACATCTCTGTGACTTTGTACCCCACGGTCTTTCAGTATCTTGGGACGTCTCTCCTGGAAGAGACCTTCATCTTTTGGAGCTTGGTGAGAGGTTGAGTAGTAGGGATAGGAGTGAAAATTGAGTAGGGAACAGTCGTCATAAGTGGATGAAGGAAGCTTGGTTATATCCCCTATTGGTGAAACTCTGGGCTCCAAGCTCTCTTCTCTTGATCTCTGAGTCCTAGAGTTTGCCCACTGGGGTCTAAACTTTAGGTTATGCCTCAGATACAGGTTTTAAGCCCAGAATATGAGGAGGTAGATGCTGGATTAAGGGTGCAGAGTTCCAGTTTTGAAATTGGACACTTGAGGGCAGAGGGGATGTTGCCATGGAGCTTGTAGAAATTTATCTCCATCCTCTTCAACATAGGGAAGGAGTTGGGATTTTATTTTCTGTGTGGAGACAGGGCAGCATCTCTAGAGGATGTGTTTTTTCTTTTCCTTTTGTCCCCAAGGCGAGATCTCATCTCCCTCCTTTCCCCATAACCAGTTCAGCATCACCCTCGGGCACAACGTGGACCCCAAGGCCCTGGGCTCTGGGGACTCTCAGGGACATAGAGTCCACCTACTCTCTTGGCCAGTGCCTGCCTGAGGCTCATTCCGGTGCCATTGTGAGCTCTGGCCTACCCTCAATCAATCCAAAAGCTACTTCACAAAGCTCTCTCAGGTGAATCTGAGTCTATTTGCATCTCCTAGGTATGTGCGAAAGAGTGTTCTGTCTGCAATTCCATTTGTGCCCCTGAGGTTCTCTTGGTCTCTCTCATGTCTCTGTATCTTTGAGTGAGTCTCTGTTAAGGCACATGCGTACTGTGTATTCACTACAGTTTGTTTGGCCAGTGAAGGAGAGGTTTACTAGGAAAAAAAGTCCCCAGATCTTATTTTCAGGTAGGTTTCCTACACATAGAGTAATATTTATTCAAATGCCCCCGTGTCCTCCCACACACTTTCAGATAAGGCTGCTGGAGACTGGTTTAGAGAAAGACACGCGATCACCTGGCAGGGGGCGCCATGATCTTTGATCTCTGTTGGGTCCCACAGAGATCTGCAGCCATGATATTCTCAGTGTCATGGAATAAGAGAGACCTTGGCAGTCTGGACATAAATGTGAGGGCAGAAAGGCAGGTGAAAGAGCCTTTAATCCTAATTCAGCAGATGCTGGAATTGCCCCTCTAATATTCCCATCAAGGATTATTCAGTCTTTGCATGAACGTCTCCACTGACCAGAAGTTTATTATCCCTATTGTGCAGCTTTGACTCTTAGAAAAATCCTCCTTACCTGGGCCCCAGACTGACTACCTGTGATCTCTGTTTATTGCTCATCACCTCTTACACCCACCCCCACACATCCCTACCTCCTCTCTATCTCCTCTTCTCAAAGCACCACTGACTCCTTCCATGCTGTTTCAATGACTTGATCCCCTTGCCTTTGCGTGTGTCCCAGTTGGTTTACCTCCCATCTGCAGTGTGGAGCCCAGAGCTGAACGTACTTCCGTTATGGTCCCAAGCAGTATGGTCATGCTTTTATTTATTATAAATTCATGATTTCTTAAGCATGTCTTTGTGTTAGAATTCTGTAAAGTGTTAGGAAGACAAGATTGAACTAAGCACAGGTCTGACTGTAAAAGAGCTCAGGACAGGGAGGACAGAGGCATGAATGTAATTCTAGCAAAATGGGAAAAGTCTGTACAGTTATTTTAAAGTCACAGGTGATAAAATTATTATTTCTGCTTAAAAAGTGTTAGGAAAAGCTTCAGATAAAATTGAAGTTTTCAGTCTACTAGTGGGACTTAAGAACATTATCAAAGAAAATAAGGACGATGTAAGCAGTGGGGATAAAGTATAGAATTGTATGTGTGCATGTTAGGATGTATTATCTTTGAATAAAATGCTTCTTTTAGCAAAGACTAAAACCCATGAAGTTTTTATAAGCTACATATTGCACCGTTGATTCATATTAGACTGATGATCTGTGAGTCACCCGGACAGGGGGATATATGGTGAAGAAATGAAAAATCAGCTACTTTGAATAGCAAAAATAATTTAAGATAATCTGAACAAGGGAAGGTTACAGAATATTATGTTTGGCATATTCAGATACAATGTATCTATTCAATTATTTATTTATCTATCCGGTTACAGTATTTATTAATCATCTGTTATGTGCTTGACCCTGTGCTAGTATTAGGGGTCTAATTACACAACATGAAAAAAGTCAATACTCCTCTTTATTTTGGTGGAGTTCACAGTCTAACTATGTTTGCAAGTTGAGATGTAGTTTTCAAGAAATTAGCAGATACCATGAAGAACAATATTCAGGTGAAATCTGAAAAAGACTGTTGTGTCTCTGTGTCTGCAGCAATTATATATGATGTGGAGGAAGAACCTTTAAGCCCAAAGTAAGACTTTGTAAGTCAGTGCATCTAACCAGGATAGTGGCTTTAGGTACAGTGAGCTTGCCATCACTGGGAATGTTCAAGCTGAGTGTGGGTGATAGTTTGATAAAGATGCCATGGAGGGGACTCTCTGAGTGGGTGCAAGGTTGGACTCTGGTTTCAGGTTCTAGAGAGACTGTAAGTTGGCAATGGAATCAGTGGACTTCTGAGAGGCAATGGAATCAGTTGGCAATGGAATCAGTGGACCTTTAGAAGGTCACTTAACTCCTGTTCACTTTCTCTTGGCCCCCAGTCTGTGTAGGAGTCAGGAAAGAGTGTGTGTCTGCCATCCTGTCCTTTGCACTGCCCGTGGAAATGAAGAAGACCAAGTTCTCCAGCATCTCCCCATTCTTCTCACTTACGTGGCTTCAGTTTCAGAAGCTGCTGCTGGACTTCATAGGAAAGACCGCAGGACTTACAGTTGGAAGAACCAGATTAACCTCTTACTGGTTTAATTAACATGATTGTTACGGGACTAACATGGGGCAGGTTGGAATGGGAAAGTGGCCTCTCTGCTTATCATCTCTTTATTCCCACCCTGGTTATCATTTCTATGATCCAATTTATCATATGAGTCAATTTCCTGGAACTGTGCTCTCCTGGGTACTGCCTTTCCCATTCTCCAGCTTGCGTATTCCCGCTCCACACCATGGATCGTGGCTCGTGCTTCCATGGCTTCACTGTTACTTCCTGCCAAAGATGAGGTTTTATCAGGGGCAGGGGAGACCCACAGGTGAGATGATTAGACACAGGCATCAAATGCTCTGTCTTTAGGTGCACCTTCATGGGAGTGATATACAGCACTAGCCCCCAACCTGGGTTACATCTGTGGGCATCACCTTGGAGATCCCCACAGAGCATTATGAGCACACCCAAGTTTATTTAGAGGAGCTCCAGGATGTTGAAAAATCTAGCAGACAATGAAGCACAAGGAATTGTTTAAGTTACAGGTCAGGAGTGGGGTAGGAAGGCAGTCTTAAATAAAAAAGCTAACTTGGGGAGTCCTTGAAAGTTACAATTTTGTCTAATAAACTGTCACTGTAGGAGTATCAGAAAACGGGTCTGGAGTGGTTCTCAATGTTGGGTTCGTTTTGGAAGCTTTAAAACATATTGATAACTGGATACTGCATCCAAAGATTCTAATTTAATTGGTTTGGGGTGTTATGTGAGCACTGGGATTTTTTACGTTTCCTAGGTGATTCTAATGTGTAGCCAAGATTGAGAACCACTGATCTACAAGGTAGGGCCAAGGGATGCAAATGGATAAAAACACAAGTCAGTATATCACCTGTCATAAAAGTTGTTACTCTTGAGGGAAGCTTGGGAAATAGAGTGCGTGGGATTTCAGCAGGGCTGGTGCATAAAGAGAGGGCTCCAGAGTGAAGAGAGTACGAGGAGGCAGCTCTGGGGCCCTTCTCACTGTCACCTTGTGTCTCTCCATGGTCATAGCTTCTTGCATTCTCTTAGCTGCATATTGTCCTGACTGTGTGTCCATTCCAGTGGAGCATTTCCATTAAACTCATTAGATAAATATGGACCATGTCACATCCAGGAGGTAACCACAGGGTAAAGAATTGGTCAAGAATCTGTGAATCACACCTCCGTGTCGCTTGTGTGAATAAGTGAACTGATCACTGGGGAGAATTCAGTTTGTATCCCAGTTGTGATTGCACCTTCCTACTTCATCTTTTAAAATTTGTTTTACAGGGGTTCCTGGGTGTCTCAGTGGGTTAAGTGTTTGACTTCAGCTCAGGTCATGATCTCACGGTTCAGGAGTTCGAGTCCCACCTCGGGCTCTGTGTTAACAGCTCGGAGCCTGGATTCTGTGTTCAGAATTCTTCTGTTCAGATTCTGTGTCTCCCTCTCTCTCTGCTGCCTCCCTGCTTGAACTGTCTGTCTCTCTCTCTCTCCCTCTCTCAAAAATAAATAAACATTTAAAGAAAATTAAAAAAAATTGTTTTACAAATTTAAGTTATGTTATCTCAGTTGTTATTTTAATTGTGGTGCACCTGGTACCTTATATCATATCACATATTATTTTTACCTTTTTTCTAAAACTTTTTTTTAGTGGGAGTGTGAGAGGGGGAAGGGCAGAGGGGGGAGAGAGAGAGAGAGAGAGAGAATGAATATTTTTTTTATTGTTTTAAATGTTTATTTTATTGTGGAGAGAGAGACAGAACATGAGCAGTGGAGGGGCAGAGAGAGAGACAGAGACAGAGACAGAAACAGAGACACAATCAGAAGCTAGCCCCAGGCTCTGTGCTGACACAGAGCCTGATGCAGGGCTTGAACTCACAAACTGTGAGATCATGACCTGAGCTGAAGTCTGACGCTTAACTGACTGAGCCACCTACGTGCCCCGGGAATGAATCTTAAGCAGGATCCACACCTAGCATGGAGCCTGACTCAGGGCTCTATCGTATGACTAGTCGTGAGATTGTGACCTGAGTTGACATCAAGAGTTGGACACTTAACTGACTGAGCCACCCAGGCACCTTATTTTCACCTTCTGATTGGGGTTTAACTAATTCTTTCTGATCTCTTGCAACTAATGGAGTCCTTTATCTCTGTGTCTTTGATCTCTCCATGGATTCCAGATCAGGTCTGCTATTTTGAAGCCAATACATCTTCTCACTCTGAACTCTTGTTTTTAAATTTAGAAGTCATTTGTGTATTCATAGAATTCTCAGTTGGGATGTCCATATCATTTTCCACTTTTATTCGTATTTCTCCCTTTATCAGTTTTGTAAAACCCCTGTCTCATTTTCATTCAAAACATTTTTTTCCCTGAGCAGAGTGGGGACACATGGAGGTTAGCACTGTCCTCCGTTATCCTTGGTGTCCTTGTTTTCTCAGATCTACACTGGCAGAGCTGAAATGCAATTCTTTCTAATGACTCCATCCTAGATCCTGAGGTTTACTCTCTCTCATCTCCATAGGGAAATGGAAACATCACTACCAGGAGACCCTGCATATCTAAGCCATAACTTACGTTCTGTGGATACTGATTCAGGCTTTTGGTATACGACTTAATCTTCCTCTCTGGGTCTTATTGTCTCCCTAAGAGTAAAAGAGTTTATATTTATTCAGTGTTTTATATGCCATACAATATTGTGTTCACCAACAACCACATGAGGCAAATATATTTTTATCCCTAATTTACAAATGGACACACTGAAACTTGGGAAGGTTAAGTTACCTGTTCAAGGTCACACTGAGAGTAAACTGAGCTTTAACTGGGCTTCCAACTGAGGTGTGATAGAATCCACATATAGAGCTCTAAAACACTGAACATATGATCTTAATTTTCCCATTTATTTCTTATACACAAATAAAAGTATTATTAATATTTCCACTTGACAAGTAAAAAACAAAAACCAAACAAGTAAAAAAAAAAAACCCTTCAGATCAGAATATAGATAAGCTGTCCATATCACACATCTAGTAACTGGCTGAGTATGGATTTTGACAGGCTTGATTTATTCTAGTATTTTGCTCTTAATTTTTAAGCTATTCTGTCTCTCATAAGATCAGCCAGCCTCAAATATCTCTTTTACATGTAAAATTTAAGGATTCTAGAGGTCAGGGGAATAGGAGGTGAGAGGAATATCTGTTATGTTTTTACCCGGAATGATGTAGATGTTTCCAATTTCCCCCACTTCCTTCCATATCCTTCCTTCAGCCTTTGCAGTGGACTGTGAAGGCAGAAGACCTTCAGGAGGAAGTTAATTTCATTTTTTTTTCAGATGTAGGTGAAGGCTTATCTCTGCTGTTGGTGACATGGGAGCTGAAAGCAATGGAAGTCTTGACCTATCCGTCTTCCTGACTGGCATCCCAGGATTGGAGGCCCAACATGGCTGGCTTTCCATTCCTTTCTTCACTGTGTATATTGTGGCCATTGTGGGTAACAACCTAATCATGGCAGCAGTGCAGGCAGACCCTGCCCTTCACGAGCCCATGTACTTGTTTCTCTCCATGTTGGCTGTGACAGAGGTGGGTGTTTCTGTGTCTACACTGCCCACTGTCATGGGTATTCTTTGGTTTGATGCCCGCCAGATTGACCTGGATGGCTGCCTGGCTCAGATGTTCTTCATCCACACTTTCTCCTGCATGGAATCAGGGGTCCTGTTGTCCATGAGTTATGACCGCTTTGTAGCCATCTACAATCCACTGCGATATACAGCCATCCTAACCCTGCCACGTATCATTTGCATGGGTCTGGGCATCACACTGAAGAGTGTGACGCTCATGGCCCAACTTCCAGTCCTTTTGAAACAACTGCCCTATTGCCACACCAGCGTACTCTCCCATTCCTACTGCCTCCACTCAGACCTGATCCAGCTGCCTTGTGCTGATACGAAGCTCAGTAGCATCCTGGGTTTGGCCATTGTCCTGGCCACTTTTGGGCTGGACTCACTGCTTATCATTGTCTCTTATGTGCTGATTCTTCACATGGTGCTGGGCATTGCTTCTGGGGAGGGACGGCGGAAGGCCCTCAACACGTGTGTGTCACATATCTGCGCAGTGCTCATGTACTACGTGCCCATGATTGGTGTGTCTGTGATGCATCGTGCTGCCAAGCATGCCTCACCCCTGGTCCACACACTCATGTCTAGCGTCTACCTCTTTGTGCCTCCTGTGCTCAACCCCATCATCTACAGTGTCAAGACCAAGCCAATCCGACAGGGGATTTTCACCTTGTTCTCCTGCAAGAGGAAATTGCTCTGAATCCCTCCAATAGGGCAGAGACTTTGGGTCCATCTATAAACTGATGGTGTTTCTGCTGTGGGCCAGGCTGTACAGCAGACATTTAGTGGAGGAATAGGAATGAGGGATTCTAAGCATTGTCACAGGCTTGACCTTGGATCACAGGTGTTCTCCCTAGTCCTTTTTATTTCACAACTTGTCAACATGTGTGGGTCTCTGCATGTGTGTACATGCACGTCAGATGTAATCAGTGTGAAGGCAGAGATAGTGAATTTCATTTTTCCATTTCCCCTCAAAAGTCCCAGCAAAAAGCCTGATAACTAGCAAGATAACAGTAAAGACTTGAGACCTAATCATGTTTGAATTGAGGTGAAACAAATTACTGCTTTTGATAGGTTAGGCAAGGATTAAGAATATACCCCAAGCAAGAGAGATCATCCTAGGAACATGCTTTTGAGTAAGGTGAGCATATTCTCTGGTTTGCCCCAGATAATCATGGTTTACACTTACTTTCCTCAGCATCATTATCAGTAGCACTCCCTTTCCCTCCCCCAAAATGTCCTTGTTTAAACAATAAATTGTATGGGAGCTTATAAAGTAGCTTCCTTCCTGTCATGGAAGGAATCAGACTCTCTGTACCACCATCTAATGGCCTCCACCCTAAAAATTTATGTACTAGGAGACTCTGAGATTGAGGAACAGTTGATTAAATTCCCTCATTTTAGGCATAAAGTAAAATAGGAACAATCTCATAATGCCCAGGTTTTAGATCCTAAGACTCCTAGCAAAAGACCCAAATTCTCTCTAGTAGAATCTCAGACCCTATTTTTAGGGTTTAGTAGGTCTGGGGTACTGTACCTGGTTATTCCTGTTTTTCTTTTCTCCCTTCCCCTTAGCCTTCAGTAACCTCAGCATGCCATGTGATGGGAATATATATAAATGTTTGTTTATTTTGCTTCCCATGTGATGGGAATATATATAAATGTTTGTTTATTTTGAGAGAGAGAGAATGTGTGTCCATGTGAGTGGGGGAGGGGCAGAGAGAGAGGGAGAGATAGGGAGAATCCCAAGTGGGCTCTATGCATCAGTGCAGAGCCTGATGTCGGGCTCACTCTCACGAACCCCTAGATCATGACCTGTGCCGAAGTCAAGAGTCTGACCGACTGAGCCCAGGCACCCCATGATGGGTCTATTCCTTGACCTTCCACCTCTTTCAGCCCTGTCAGCATGGGGCTCATTTTTCCCCTTTATCTGCCTATGGCTCTCTAGGGTTTCCCAGAAACCTTTAGTCAAACGAGAAGGACCATTCTCACACTTCCTAAGGGACACAGGTCTTTGTGTAGAGTGGATTGACAGGGCTGGGTTAGTTGATCAGTAAGTGGTCTCATGTTTTCAGTTTCTCTTACTTCCAGGCCTCCAATTACAATGCAAACGTTTTCCTCACCATAAACTATTCTTCTGGACTTCATCCGGCTCATCCCATTGTGGTGACCTTTTTGCCATGAATTACTAGATTACATGTCCACCAATGACAGCTTCTGTAAAGTCAAGGTGACTGGTTATTTCTTACAACTGCATACACATCTACAATTATCTTGAAATAAAAAGTTTTATTTTAAAAAGTATATGCAAAATGCAAGCCCAAATTTTGTATTAGGTTAACAGGTATGTAATTCATCTGAACTTTGGAAACTCTGCTCTTCAAAACACGTTATTAAGAAAATGAAAAAGCAAACCAATGACAGGGGGATGATATTTACAGTACGTATATCTCATAAAGGACTTGTATACAGGGTATAGGAAGACATTTTACAATATGATAAAATACAATGCAGTTAAAACCACAGTGAGATAGTACTTAACAACCTAGCATGACTAACATTTAAGTGACTGACAGTGTTAAGTGTTAGCAAAGATGTCACGTATTGCTGGCGGAAATATAAAATAGCGTGAGTGCTTTGGCAAACGACATGGCAGGCACAGCTAGATATTTACACAGGAGAAGTAAAAGCATGTATTCACATAAAAAGTACACAGCATTGCTTTTTCGGAATAGCCCTAATATGAAACAAGCCAAATGCCCACCAGCAGGTGAATGGATATGCAAAATTGTGGATATCCATATGATGAAATATCACTCAGCAATAAAAGGGAACAAACTATCCTACACAGAGAGACATGAATGAACCTCAAAAACATGGGGCACAAAAACAGCCAGGCACAAAAGACTACTCTGGATAATTTCATTTATATGAAATTTATATACAAAAAGGGTCGAGAATACCATCTTCTGAATTTTATGAAATACACACTTCTGTATCCCAATGGGACCCATATAATCGTTTAGATCCTAGGCAGTGAGTAACTTATGCAGAAACATTTAACATTAGCCAAAAAAATTTTTCAGAAAGCAAATCTATTTTGAATTCTTAAACATATCATGTGATTTCTTAAGTCATGAAGACCATACACATACATATATGCACACACACAAATAATAGTTTTGTCTAGGGACAGGAAACAGAAAGCCTGAACAAAGAATAGGAGCAGAATTCTTCATTTAATCTTTTTTTGGTTCCAGTTAAATATTGGCTGTTGTCTGAGGTTCTGGACATAGGTGGCCATAAAATTCAGTTGATAGAGAGCTCTCATTAAGAGATTACTTAAAAGGCAGAGATAATTCTCAACAGCCACTGCAAAGACATCATGCAGAGACACAAGCAACATAAACCTGGCTGGGAGTCAATGCATGCCTTGTCTTCCATTACTTAGCCTACATTTTATAACCCAGACAGTCAGCCAGACCATTCACTGGTCATGGAAACACTTATTTTGCCCAAGAATTTCTCTTTGTGTTTCCAAATGCATGTCTCTTTATAACCGAAATATCTCTACTATCTTCTACAGTTGACCTTAATTTTATAGTTCTAGAAATACAGGCCACAGGTAGGAATAGTTGATTAGGGCAACTGTAACAAAGTGCCACAGACTTGGTGGCTGAAACAGCAGAAACTTACTTTCTCACGACTCTGGAGGCCTTGCACAATTTCTCACCATACTGGTTTCCTTTGAGGCCTGTCTCCCCTGGCTTGTAGATGGCAATCTTCTCCCTCTGTCATCCCATCGCCTTCCCACCATGCTTGTGCTGATGTGTGTCTTACTTGCCTCTTCTTTGCAGGACACCAGCCATATTGCACTAAAACCCATCCTAATCTCATTTTAATTTAATTTCCTCTTTGAAGACCCTATCTTTACAGTCACATGCTAAGATACGGGGACTTAGGATTTCTAAATATGAATTTTCAGGGGACACAATTCAGCAATTCAGCCCATGACACTGACAGATCTCACTGTCCTGAATTGAATTTTGTTCTGTCGCCTCCACCTCAAAAACCCACCCTCCCACCTGGGAAAGTCTTGAGAGGGAAATGGTAGCATCTGTGCATGTGGACAATTACCATTTAACCCCCCTGATTCTTATTCTCATGGAGTTGAGAACACAGATGCTTCCATAGATGTTCCCATTCACAATCCAGAGTGTAACTTTTTGGAAGAGAGATGGAGAAAACAATTCCTATAAACCTAGCACCTTGGTGATACAAGCCCATGTCTTCTACATACCACGTTTCATTGGAAATTCTCAGCCTTTTGAGCTGGATATTATTAGCCCAGTTTTAGAAATCCAAAAAATGGATTCAGAGAGTTTCATAAGATGGTCAAAATGTCACACAATTATTAATGAAAAAAAGAGATATTATTAAAGGTGTCATGTGATCCTCTTCAAAACCAGGCATAATCCCAAGACTCTTTCTCCCCTCATGATGTTTTGGGAAATTCTCAAGCCTGTAACTGTCCACTGAAAGAAAAGTCTTCTTTGATCGATATTCCTACCAATTTCTTTGACTTTTTTTTTTTAACATTTGGATTTCCTGGTCCTAATTTCCCCTGTTCTGAGATTGCACATGGCACCCATTTTACAATTTATTTCCCTACGCCAGCTGATCTTTGGTCCTCTGGAGAAACATGCTAACTTCTAGGTTCTGGTAAAGAAAGTGGGAAAATAAGGTGGGGGAGGGGGGAAGGATATCGGTGGAGAAAGACATCCTTCCCCCACTTGCTCTCTGCCTTTTGCTTCCTAATCCTACCCTCCCCACTACACTCCTATTGAAGCCCTGCCTATGTTGATTCAAATCTAAGATAGTCCTCATACTGGCCACCTGCACTATGGGTTCAGTAATCAAAAGCTGTGACCACAGTTATAGCTGCCTTTCTGTGACTACAGTGATAGCTGATATTTCTGAGAGAGCCAACCTGGTTTCCACAAAATAATGATCAAGTAGGCCATATTCTTTCTCTTGGAACCTTTTCCAGTACAGGATTCGCCAAAGGGAACTTTCCCCTGACAGTTTGAGCCACGTTAAGGGCATTAAATTTTTAAAAACACAGTCTTCTCTGGTCAGAAAAATGAGTTCCTACTCCCCCAAATACTATCTGTAGACTTACTTGAAGTTTTAATTCTAAATACTAAAGGACCTGTCACAAGGTGAGAGTGTTATTCTAACTGTTGGAGACCTAACCATTCCACCCCAATCTTCTGCATGTGTTCATTTGACCTGCTGAAATCATGTTGATTAAATAAATCTGAATAGCTGAGCATCTTGATTTGCATCCATCCTCCCGGAAAGATTTACCACTTTTTATTTTTTACTTTTTCGGGAGAAAGTTGGGGCATGTCTATGAAGTAGGGTGAGCCAGGGCAGTGGAGCTAGAGTCTACCTGGATGCCTAAGTGGAGCTGCCTTAGCAATGGGTGGCGGAGGCAACAGCGAAGGGATTCCTTCAAATGTAAGTAATCAAGCCCATGGGAGAGAAGTATATCCAGAAAGGAGGATGAAATTTACATCTTAACTCAATTAATGAAGCTTACTCCACTGGCAAATAAATGTGCTAGAATCTTATCAATTCAGATCTACATCTCTTTTAGGTAGGACATGTGCTGCTAGGTTCTCCAAAACAAAAATTTGCAAAAAGACAAGACAATGTCATACGGCCTTAACACAGGATGGCATATTGCTGTAAAGTCATCATTTCTCATTCTGACCGTACCCTCCCCATAAGCCGGTGACTCTAATTCCTGAGTAATTTAACAAATTCGTTCTTTCATCTTAAGCACATATCTCTTTGGGAAAGGAGACAGATAATTCCCTGACGGATCTGCTTAGTCTTGACACTGTAAATGATGGGGTTCATCACAGGCGGTGCCAACAGGTAGATATTGGCCATGATAACGTGGACCAGCGGAGAGGCATGCTTGGCAAATCGATGAGTCATGGATACTCCAACCATGGGAACATAAAGGACCAGAACAGCCAGCACGTGGGATAGACAGTTATTGAGGGCTCGGAACCGCTCAGTCCAGGAGGCTGTGCCCAAGATACTCTTCAGGATGAGTGTGTAGGAGAGCACAATGAGCAAAGGGTCCATCACAATAATGAGCAAAACAAGAGCAAATCCATACCAGCTATTGACCCGGATGTCAGCACAGACGAGGCGGATCATATCCTGGTGGAGGCAATAGGAGTGAGAGAGAAGGTGGGAGCGGCAGAAGGGCAGGCGCTTGAGTAGGAAAAGGCAGGGGAGAACAGCCAGGACACAGCGGCAAATGATGGCTAAGCCGATCTTGCCAATGACTTCACCGGTGAGGATGGAGGCATAATGCAGAGGGCGGCAGATGGCCACATAGCGATCAAAGGACATGGCCAACAACACAGAAGATTCCATAAAGGAGAATGTATGAATGAAAAATAACTGTGCAAAACACGCTTCAAAGCCGATCTCATCAGCATTGAACCAGAGGAGCTGCATGACTGTGGGCAGGGTGGTGAGGGTGAGGCCCAGGTCGGTCAGGGCCAGCATGGAGAGAAATAGGTACATGGGCTGGTGGAGGGATGGCTCCTTGCGGATGACCGTGAGAATGGTGGTGTTACCCATGATGGAGATGGTGTAGAGGCAGCAGAAGGGGATGGAGATCCAGATGTGGGAGGCCTCAAATCCAGGGATGCCAGTGAGGATGAAGTAGAAGGGTGCTTGGGTGCTGTTAGTCACCTTGGACATGACCGATGAAGGTAGCTTCGTGTTGCTTTGCTCAAAGAGAATCAGAAATATGAGAAATCATCTTTGTCTTTACCTCATTTGATCTAAACTCTATTCAAACAAAGGTTCACAGTTGTTGAGTGTTAGGTAAGGACAGATTCAAGAGCTCCACTGTTACTGTTCCTCAGCCTGTCTCTGGATAGTTTGCTTCCACACCACTCAGATTCCCTCAATAACGCAACACAAATGAAATCATGGGCCACCTCCTCGTTTATTTTTTACCGATTCTGTTTTCCCCACTCCCTTTGAGTTCTCAGTGCCCTGGAATCTGCCTGTCATCCAGTCATATCATCAGTACTGTTCTCACAGTGACTGAAAATGAACTCGTACACACAAACGTCATGGCTAAAATCAGGTCCTTCTCTTTATTATCCGGTGTTTCCTTTCGAATTTGCCTTTGACTATTCTAACAGTATCCTCACCTGTTTCACCCGTCCTAAAGGTATCAACAAGTGTTTCTCTGTTATTCACTTTATCATATGCTAAGATCATTATTCTTCTTGATCAGCCTTCATTTCTCACCTGCTGTCTTTTCCTCATTACTTGATGTCATCTGTAGCTAGGCTTTTCTTTTTTTATTTATTTATTTATTTATTTATTTATTTATTTATTTTTTAATATATGAAATTTACTGTCAAATTGGTTTCCATACAACACCCCTAGGCTTTTCTTGATGCAGTATCCAAATATACCTGGAAGCCAAGGGCAGCGTGCACAGGAGAGGAGAGAGGGGAGAGCCCAGATGAGGACAGCCACAGTCTATGGCAGGCACTCCTCTAAGGCAATTACCTACAATAGTTCTTTTCCACCCCTAGCAATAGCCATCACCCCTCCTTTTTTGCCTGAGCACCGAGAGAGTGTTACTTGTGATTTCTCCTGTGTGGTGGTGCCCACATCACTATCTGCAGCTTCTGCTTTCTCTGTTTGTCTCACAGAGTAGCTCTGTTATAAGGTCCTGCAAATCTCTGGGCTGGAATGTAAGGATGTGTGGCAGGTCCCCTCAGGAGTACACGAAGAGGCATCTTGAGACCTGGGGTTCCACTGGGATGCCAAGAAGTCAGCTTTGTCCACAAGGGTCTCTGTGCCCATGGTCCCCTCATAGAGCCCCAGGTGAAGACACCACACTGAAGTATTGTTCTTGTGGCTTGTTGAATTAGATTGGAAACTACATGCATGAGAAGCTTCTTCCTATCAGCATTAGAGGCTGGGGCAGAGATTTTTGGCAGGGGCCAGAGAGCTGCCGGTCAAAGGAATTTTGTCCACCACTTTCAAGGAGCATTCACCTGGCAGTGAATGTCTGGAAAAACAGATAAGTTTTTCTATTATGTTTATAAAATAAGTGAATGGTGAAAGCCATTTCAAACTGAAATAGGAAAGAAGATTAGTCACTTATTGGTCATTTGGTGACTTACTTCACTATCACATGAAACTAAATTTCAAATAGATTAAGTTATAAAAGTCAATCAGTAACAAGAAAAATAGAGAAAACCATGTAAGCATTTACGTAGCTCATTGCAGAGGACTCTATCCTCAGCAGAAGTGGTCAAAAATGACAAAGGAAAAGATGAGTGGATGTGAGCGCAAAAAATTAAGTCTTTGTAACAGAAAATAATGAAATTTAAAAACTTCTAAAAACATGTTTAAAAACCCTACCATAGAAGGAATTGATATTAAATACAGAAAAATGAAAAGTATTAATATTTATCAATACTAATACCACAATAGGTTACCAGGAAAGATAATGACAAAGTTCACAACAAAAGGAGAAACACGGCTACCAACAAGCACATTACAATATGCTTTACAAGACAGGATGTAAACATGAGATCATAGAATCAGTGTTTTTAACCTTTCAAAATAGTCAGAGCTCTTTTTATGATAACGTGTTGTGCAGATAAGGGCATAACCATGCAGAAATCTTCATGCTTTACTGATGGAAGTGGAACATGTTCAGGTTCTGGAACACAATATGACTACAATCGCCACTTCAGGGGTGACTGTTCAGGGACAACTGGGTGGCTCAGTCGGTTGACCTCTGAGTCTTGATCTTGGCTCATGTCACAGGATCTTGTATTTGGCGATTCCACAGATCCATCCTGGCATGGGGCTCTGCACTGACAGTATGGAGCCTGCTTGGATTCTCTCTCTCTCTCCCTATTTCTCTGCCCCCATATGGCTCATGCATGCTGTGCACACATGCTGTAAATAAATTAAATAAATAAATAAATAAATAAATAAATAAATAAATAAATAAATATCATGCTTTAAGTCATATAATTCACTTTGGACAGAATGCTAAGGAAATCTGGACAGAATAATAAGGAAATCATTTTAAATGAGAATAACAATTTGGGATGCCTGGGTAGCTCAATCCATTAGGCATCCAACTCTAGATTTCTACTCAGGTCATGATCTCATGAACCTGACATCAGGGTTCTGCACAGACAGCATGGAGCCTGCAAGGGATTTTGTCTCCCCTTCTCTCTTTGTCCCTCCCCTGTTTGTGCTCTTTCCGTCTGTCTCTGTCTGTCTCTCTCTCTCAAAATGAAAAATAATGGGGCGCCTGGGTGGCGCAGTCGGTTAAGCGTCCGACTTCAGCCAGGTCACGATCTCGCGGTCCGTGAGTTTGAGCCCCGCGTCAGGCTCTGGGCTGATGGCTCGGAGCCTGGAGCCTGTTTCCGATTCTGTGTCTCCCTCTCTCTATGCCCCTCCCCCGTTCATGCTCTGTCTCTCTCTGTCCCAAAAATAAATAAAAAACGTTGAAAAAAAAAAAAATTAAAAAAGAAAAATAAATGTAAAAAAATGAAACTACAATTTTATGCTAAAAATATGTTATTAAGCCTTATAGGTAAGGATAAAAAAAAAGGACCAAATGTGTGTGTGTGTGTGTGTGTGTGTGTGTGTGTGTGTGTATAAGTAGGCATATAAGTCCTGCACATATCATGATCAATAAATTAATAAATATTCTGTGACCACATTTGTATTCCAAAGATGTTACTTTAAAATTTGAGTTATAATGTGATTTAAATAGCAATTTGCTTACTTGTGTGGTTCTGTGCTAAGAGCCTGTAGGAAGTTGGCACAGAGTTATGGAATGCTGCCTGAATGCAAATGTGTGCAGTGCGTGTGTGTGTGTGTGTGTGTGTGTGTCCAGGGTGGTGGTGGTGTACTCTCACTAGTACAGAGAGTGGTAGGTAATTAGTATAGTTTTAGACATCCTGAGTTTGAGGTGATGCTAAGCCACATTGATAGAGATGACAATTCGGTCATCTCTAAAGATCCTGGAGAAAAAGAGAATTTTAACTGGTGGATATAGATTTGAAGTTTATGTACATTAGAGGTAATTGATGCCATGAGAGTCACTAAAATGGCTGGAGAAAAATAAGAGAAAAGGGAGGAAACAAGGGGTTGAGAGAGATTCCTGAATATTGTGCCCCTTGACAAGTGTGTGACGACGGGCTACTTTGAGCCTAAAAAACCTAACTTTTACATTTATATAATGTATCTTTCTCCTGGGGCTGGTGTCATGATTTAATTCCATGACTTGAATGATCCAGTTATCCATGGTTGCTTTCCGACTCCATTAATAACAATAACGATGATAATAGCACCAAGAGCAGTGCTGAAGTAATGAGGGTTAGGCAGATTTTGTGTTGAGTGTTTTGTTGTTGTTGTTGTTTGTCTAAGCCTGTTATGATTATCTCCCCTTGGATAAAGGAAAGTTAGAGCCACGGGAAACGTGTCATGTATGTTTTGAATGCTCTTCTGCAGGTACCAAAGCAGGTTGTCCTCAGCAGCAGATGATTGTTGTTATTCTAGTGTATTTGTTCTTTGATTCCCAAATAAAAGTAAATGACATTTTAAGGCAAAGACATCTTTTCTAATAAGCTAGTCTTAAAGGTAAGTCAGGGGGAGTTATTGAATGTGATCCCCCAACTTGAGCAAAGATGAGAGTGTAGCCCTTTGACAACTGATGTGGGGCACATCAGAAGTGAGTTGTACTCTAAAACCAGATTCAACTCACTGGTATCCTGCTTAAATATGGTGCGAAAACTGGGGCCCCAGGCTACTGATGACAATCCACCGAACGTAAGAACAGTAGTTGAGGCATACCTAATAGTAAGATACATATTTAAGAATTTATTACAGAGTCTTAAGAGGTTAAGGTTTTCCTAAAAGATTATAAATCTATATGCAGTTTTGAGACTGAATTCTCTCTATTCTTCAATTGTTTCTGGTACTGAGGACAATGTGTCACAATTGTGTTGAGTGTCTGAGAGGTGAGAGGAGGGATTTAAAGCACAGGACATACCTTAGATCTACCAGGAGAGGTAGTGACATGGCCACACCCCTTCTGTGTATACACACATGTGGTTAATAGTTGAAAATAGCATAGAATAATGTACGTTAAGAACAATCAGCACACAAAATGTAGCGTTTCTTTATTTACATTGAGATCTCTTTATCACAGCCCTGGTTCCTTACCCTTTACTGATACTGTTTACAGTTTTACTGAGAAAACTCCTTCATGTTCCTTTATCAAAGGTATTCTTGCAAACCTCAGGCAGTTTACAAGTGTTTGCTATTTAATATTCCTTAAAACGAGTTTATGGAGGTATAATTATGCACACTTTACAAATGAAGAACCTGCGATTCCAAAGAGTTAAACTTTCTCAGCTCATTTATTAGCAAGTCATCATGATAAATCAAAGGTACCCAACCCAGTAGGAGCAAGGTTTGAGCCAGCTAAGATGAAAACATCTAGTTATGAACAAATCTCTGTTGTTTCTATGCATTCACACTCTTAACATTCAAACTCTTGTTATGCTTATCTGCAGAGATGTTTGTTGTTTGTCCTGCCTGCATCTATTATCTTCTCGGAGCAGTAGTTTCTGTCTCTCTGAATCGTGATTCCACCATTGAGTTTCTGTGCACTCTGCATCAAAAGTCAGTTCAACAGTTTCTTAAACCCCTGAACTGACTTTCAGTGCAGAGTGCACTGAAACTCAACAGAAGACTATGGGGGAGGGGAGGGAAAAAAAAAAAAGTTAGAGAGGGAGGGAGCCAAACCATAAAAGACTCTTAAAAACTGAGAACAATCAGAGGGTTGATGGGGGGTGGGAGGGAGGGGAGGGTGGATGTTGGGTATTGAGGAGGGCACCTGTTGGGATGAGCACTGGGTGTTGTATCGAAACCAATTTGACATTAAATTTCATATTGAAAATATCTAAATATAAATATAAAATTTTTTCTAAGCGATTAGAAAAAAATATTTAAGTTGAAAAAACAAAACAAAACAAAACAAAAAACCAAGGTTCCTTCTCCAGTTTGGCTTTTGATATTTGCCACTGATCTTCGCAATGGCTTTTCTTTTAAATTTAATCTGAGAAACTTAACAGAAACCCATGGGGGAGGGGAAGGAAAAAAAAAAAAAAGAGGTTAGAGTGGGAGAGAGCCAAAGCATAAGAGACTCTTAAAAACTGAGAACAAACTGAGGGTTGATGGGGGGTGGGAGGGAGGGGAAGGTGGGTGATGGGTACTGAGGAGGGCACCTTTTGGGATGAGCACTGGGTATTGTATGGAAACCAATTTGACAATAAATTTCATATATTGAAAAAATAAATAAATAAATAAATTTAATTTTATTTTGTATTTTTCTGAGAAAGAGAGAGAGGGAAAGAAAGGGAACTAGCAGGGGAGAGGGCAGATCAAGAGGAGACACAGAATCTGAAGCAGGCTCTAGGCTCTGAGCTGTCAGCCCAGACATAGTGCTCGAACTTGTGAACCACGAGATCATGACCTGAGCTGATGTCTGACACTTGTTTGACTGAGCCACCCAGGCACTCCTTAAATTATATTTTTAAATATTCTTTTTCTCAAAGTCATATGGTTAGTGAAGTGTAATGTAGGGTAAAAGACTTTAGGAAAAAAACCGTAGGTTTTTAAACTTCCAGTCAAGGAAGTATGATTTCTATTTATTTACAGCAGAAGCTTATACAATACTTATTCTTTCACCCATCTGTGGTACTTACACTTTTGATGGCAATAGTACCTGCTCTTGACTCCTTATTATTAAATAAAATTCTTCCAGTAAACCTAAATTCCACTCGTTAGTACACTTTCCTCTGGAAGAGTAGATTGAAGACTCCCTGGCGGATCTGCTTAGTCTTGACACTGTAAATGATGGGGTTCATCACAGGCGGTGCCAACAGGTAGATATTGGCCATGATAACGTGGACCAGCGGAGAGGCATGCTTGGCAAATCGATGAGTCATGGATACTCCAACCATGGGAACATAAAGGACCAGAACAGCCAGCACGTGGGATAGACAGTTATTGAGGGCTCGGAACCGCTCAGTCCAGGAGGCTGTGCCCAAGATACTCTTCAGGATGAGTGTGTAGGAGAGCACAATGAGCAAAGGGTCCATCACAATAATGAGCAAAACAAGAGCAAATCCATACCAGCTATTGACCCGGATGTCAGCACAGACGAGGCGGATCATATCCTGGTGGAGGCAATAGGAGTGAGAGAGAAGGTGGGAGCGGCAGAAGGGCAGGCGCTTGAGTAGGAAAAGGCAGGGGAGAACAGCCAGGACACAGCGGCAAATGATGGCTAAGCCGATCTTGCCAATGACTTCACCGGTGAGGATGGAGGCATAATGCAGGGGGTGGCAGATGGCCACATAGCGATCAAAGGACATGGCCAACAACACAGAAGATTCCATGAAGGAGAATCCATGGAGGAAGAAGAACTGGGCAAAACACGCTTCAAAGCTGATCTCATGAACATTGAACCAGAGGAGCTGCATGACTGTGGGCAGGGTGGTGAGGGTGAGGCCCAGGTCGGTCAGGGCCAGCATGGAGAGAAATAGGTACATGGGCTGGTGGAGGGATGGCTCCTTGCGGATGACCGTGAGAATGGTGGTGTTACCCATGATGGAGATGGTGTAGAGGCAGCAGAAGGGGATGGAGATCCAGATGTGGGAGGCCTCAAATCCAGGGATGCCAGTGAGGATGAAATAGAAGGAGCCTTGTGTGGTATTAGTCACTTCAGGCATGCTTCTTGAATGCAAAACCCAAATCTGTGTGTTCCACAATAAGAATTTAATCAGTGTGCTACTACCATAGAATGAATATTTTTTAATCTTACATCTAAAGATGTGTCTGGAATTCCTGTTTTTAAAATTTATTTATTTAAATTCAAGTTAGCTGACATACGGTGTAGTATCAGTTTCAGGAGTAGAACCCATTGATTCATCTCTTATGTATAACACCCAGTGCTCATCCCAACAAGTGCCTTCCTTAATGCTCATCACCCATTTAGCCCATCCTCCCGTATTCCTCCCCCCCAGAAACCCTCAGTTTGTTCTCAATATTGTAGAATCTTTTATGGTTTGCCCCCACTCTGTTTTTATCTCCTTTTCCTTCCATTCCCTTATGTTCATCTGTTTTATTTCTTAAATTCTACATATGAGTGAAGTCATATGGTATTTGTCTTTCTCTGACTGACTTATACACTCCAGTTTCATCCACCTTGTTGCAGATGGCAAGATTTCATTCTTTTTGATCACTGAATAGTATTCCATTGTGTGTATATATATATATATATATATATATATATATATATATATATATGGCATCTTCTTCTTCTACACAACACTTTACAGTTCACATTTCACTAGCCAGAGCACTAGCAAACAGAACTATGGATTCTTCTTCCATAAATTTCTACTTAAGATAACCTTATATTCCCTACATTTAGCCAACACTATGCCCTAAAATTTAGCGTTATGCTTTTTGTTGTTCTTGTAATACACTTATCAGCAACACTTGTATATATGTACAGGTACCTAGAAACTTACAGATACTCATTTACCACTGAATCTTCTGTCAGCAATATTTCCAAAAACCTTCTGGTAATCAAATCAAGAGATTTATTTTAGTTCATCTTATACTTGACACACAAAAAATAAGATTCTGGTGATGACCTCCTTCTCTTCAGTTGAATGGAAACACTGTGAAGGGATGGAAGTTTGGCCATATCCAGAGGTCTTGTTTGAGAAACTATATGGATAACAGGGACAATTTTATTTGGGGTAGTAGAGTAGGAGGCACCTCTAAGGTAATGATTACAGGTTTGGTTTGTGCATGTTGAGTTTGAGGTTTATGGGAGCTACCCAAGAGACATGACAATTGGACAGATAGATATGAGGCCCAGGAGGACAGAGGAGAAATCCACTAGGAGTCTTGGGAGTCTCTGGCATATTAATGGTAGGTGAGAACCTAAAAGTTGATGTGACAATCTAGGCAAGAATTTAGGGTGAGAGAGGAAAAGGCAGAGGACAAATCAATAGAAGGAAATGTAAAATTTAGCAAATTGTGTACATATGAAATAAAAAGCAAAGAAAACAGGAAGTACTGCTCAGGAAGGTATTGGAACACAAAGGAAGTGGGAGTCACAGAGGCCAAGAAGGTAAAGGGTATGGTCACCACAGTTTAGTGCTGTTCAGATACTCAGAGAGCACCTATTCAATTTAGCGATGTCAATGTCCCTAGTCATGTTTTGGAAAGACATTTTGATAAGGTATGGGAGAAGTAGCCAAATTAAAGTGGCCTGAAGGGTGAATTACTATGAAGGATGGGACAGTTTCTGAAGACCTGTGTTCTAAAAGGAAGCTATATTGCCCTCTAGGGGGTGAATGCAGAATTGTATTCTTTGAATAAAAGAATTTGTATAACATGAGTAAATGAATAGTTACTAGTTTTGGGAATGTTCTGAGAAGGACAGCTGTGAACTTTCTTTTGAGGAAACACACATAGCACTTAATGGGTACCTAGTATTCATGGAGTATAACTATATTCCCCGTAAAGTGTCTATAAATCTAAGAATCCCTGGAAAATCATTAAACCCAAGACTTTAGAAAATAATGCAAAATAAAATTAGGGAAAATGAGAAAAAGAAGGTGAATATAAAAATGGGATTTTTTTGATTTAGAAAAACTGAAAAGGTCAAAAAAATTCAAAAATTATTTCTTTGAAAGGATCACCATAATTTGAAACCCTTTGGGAAATGTGACCAAGAAAAACCAATATATATATAGGCAAATATTAAGAAATGAAATGTAATGATAGAGCCAACTGTAGGAAAATTGCAGAGGCCAATGAGAAGTCATCTTCTTACCGGCCACCCCCTGAACAGTCCAAACTCCTCTTTGTGCTTTCTTGTTTCTTCAGTGCTCTCTGGGGCTTCTGTTCTCTGCCCAGTGGCTGAGTGTGCTTATATGCTCATGAAGATCCCAGGCTGAAATGCAGGAGGTGGGTGAGGAAGCATCTAGAGGGATCTTACAGGAATATGAACATTGTACCCAGAGACCTGAGGCCCTCAGGGACAGAACCAGAAAAAATAAGAGTAATAATTATAATAGCACCTAACATTTACCAGGTGCTCAACCTGTACCAACAATTGAGCTAGCTGACTCACAGAAAGTTTTTGTTAGGTGACATGGGAAAGACACAGTCCATATCCTGGCAGATTTTTTCTCAGTGATTATTCTGCATACTACCACAGCCTACCTCGTTTTGAGAGGGAGGTTATGTTGGAAGAGTTGCTATTTGATGTTGTCACCTTGAGTATGACAAAACTCAGATTTGATATAGCTGGAAGATGTGAGGGGGAGGTATCCCATATCTCTATTCAAAAGTCATAGAGGCAAAGCGGGATTTCTTCTTCCAGTGTCTTACAGATGTTAGCTTCAACATTGTACTTCACTTGTTCCCCAGGAGGGCTGGCTTTCGATTCAGGAAAAAAAGGGCTGTGGTGAGTGTTACCTAGAGATAACTGACCTCAGGTTTAATGCGTGACTTTATTTACCTTCTACTTCTCTCTAGACCTTGGAAATCAGCAGCTGTTTAGATATGCACTGTGAATGCCTCCTTTGTTTTCTACCACTGAAGACAGTGTTTCAGCAAATGTGCCTTGGCTTTGATGCCTCCTATATCTGGCCTACTTGGATTTTAGGATCTATTCTGGCTCCACTCCAAGGAATATCAACCTCTACAACATTTCCACTGCCTCAAAAGGAGATCATGAATATAGAGCAGAATATACAGTTACAAACCTGAAAATGTAGAAATTAAATAACACAGTTTGGCTGGGAAGGTAGTGTTACATTTAGGATGCAGTATTAAGTATATGATTACTCCATCTTTAGTAGTTAAGGCTTAAAAGACATAATTTAAAATTGAAAAGTAAAGTATTAAACTAACACTAATAAGTATGAAGGTAAAATGTCAAAATTGATAAAATATGGATAATACTGATAATTTTTCTAAAGAAGTTTTCTTTTTTTCTTTTTTTTAAGTTTATTTATCTTTAGAGAGAGAGCACAGGAGAGAGATAGAGAGAAGGAGAGAGAATCTCATGCAAGCTGTGTGCTGTTAGCACAGACCCCGATTCGGGGCTTGAACCCATGAACCGTAAGATCATGACCTTAGCCAAAACCAAGAGTTGGACACTTAACCGACTGAGCCACACAGGTGCCCCAATACTGATAATCCTTGAAGTTGAAGTTCAATGAAGAATACATGGGAGTTCTTTATAATGTTGTCTTTTTTTATTTTTTAAATATTTTTCAATGTTTTTTTTAATGTAGTATATTTGAACATTTCCCTAATAAAATGCTTTAAAATAAGAGAGTAGGTAGAAGATGGTGGTGGACTGGGAAGTTCATCAACTTCATTATTACTTATAGTAAGAGATTAGTAGATATTGTCAAAAAACAGAATATTAAATGTGTATGTTTTTGTAGGGCACACAAGATAAGAATTGTTTTTACATTTTTAAATGACTGAAACAAAACAAAAGATGATGGTATTTTGTGGCATGTGAAAATTATACTAAATTCAGAATTTAGTATGCATATATAAAGTTTTATTGGAATACACTCTTGCTCATTTATTTATGTGTTGTCTGTGGCTGCCTTCATACTGCAGTGGCAGAGTTGAGTAGTTTTGAAAAAAGGCATATGACCCACAAAGCCTAAAATATTTACTATCTGGATTTTGTAGAAAAATGTTGCCAACCTCAGACCTAGTAAGAGATGGACATAAGAAATAAACAAATTTCAAAGAAATGGAGATATAAATTTTCCCAATCATATGAAAAGATGTTCACTCTCACTTATAATAGAAAGTAATTGAAATCAAATTGAGATTTTTTTTTTATTCATCATATTAGCAAACCCAAATGGTTAAAATACAGTGGTTGAGAAAGGTCTGATGAAAGAAACATTTTCATAATTGCTGATGGGACAGTTAATAGGTATGACTTATATGGAGATAAATGACAATACCGTATCTACCAAAATTGTAAATACACAAAATCTTTTACTGACAATTTAATTCCATTTCTAAAAATAAGTCAGTCAGAGAAAGAAAAATACCATTTTGATTTCGCTATGGATTCACCATATGTGGAATTTAAGAAACAAAGCAAACGATCATAAGGAAAAAAAACAGAGAGAGGGAGGCAAACCCTCATCAAAAAAGATGCTTAACAATAGAGAACAAACTGATGGGCACCAGAGAGGAGATGGGTGGGAGGATGGGTGAAATGAGGGATAGGGATTAAGGAGTGTTCACTTGCCATGTTGAGTACTGGCTGTTGTATGAAGTGTTGAATCACTATACTCTATACCAGAAATTAATAGTGCACCGTATGTTAACTAACTGAAATTTAAATTAAAACTTTAAAAAATTTGGCTTACAAATGTATTTACATGTATGCAAATTGACATATATACAAGACTATTCACTACACTATAAATAAGAAAACAAAAAATGGAAGCAAGCTAGATATTCATCAACTGGGAACTAGTAAATAAATTCCCATAGCATGTAATGTATCAGAATCAACACAGTGAAATATTATGTGTATGTAAAAGCAAATGGTTGTGCCTGGTTATGAATGATCTCAAAGATGTAAACTTATATAAAAATCGGCTAGAGGGTAGTGCACAATGTTCACTGGGAAGAAGTATAAACACACATAATTTCTTGTTTATACATAAATGCCTTTCTAAAGAAAAATGTAATACACTGAAAATATTTGTTGACTTTGGGGAGGGAAACCAGAAAAACTGAAATAGAGACTTGTAGTGAGTGTATATATATATATATATATATATATATATACACATGTGTATGTATATTTATACACATATGTATACACACACATACACACACGTATGTATTCAATAGGAAAACTCAACTTTGTGAATCTCTGACATTGCCAATAATATTTCAACTGTGTGGAGGTCTAACATTGTCAATAATATTTACACTAAAATGCGGTGACAAATAACATCAGAAGGGATTGAATGGTAATTTAAAGAATGCTAAATTCTTTGTTTATTTGAAGATGAAAGACATTTTGAGTAACTTTTGACTTTGTAAACTATGTATGTTTACATTTTAGTCATAGAATAAAAGTGCAGTTTATAACTCCAATACAAATAGGGGAAATAATATTTAAAATATTTTAAATCTTGATAGAAGACAGGAAAGGAAAAAAATATATATGTAAATAAACTCTAGAAACCAGATAGGTTGAGCAAACAGAATTGTTTCAAGTATTAATAATAACACAAGTACGGACTCACAGTGACAGAAACAATGGCCGGGAAGACAATAACAGGTGAGAAAGTTTTCAAAAATGCAATCTAGAAAGCATGGAGATGGCCAGTAACATTTCATAGAGCAAGGAAATACAAAACCTAATTGACTACAGAGGAACAAGTGACCAAGAAACTTAGCAATTCAAACTCAGAAAGCTACCTGAACTTGAGGCATTTGGAATTCAGGAAAGCAAGGGCATAAGACTCAAAACTGGAGATTTTGTGTGAGAGGACTCAAAATTGTGGATTTTGTGAAAATCACTGTTGGGTTAAATTAGAAGATTCAGTCCTTCTCACCACACAAGCACAGAGTGTCAGACTGCATTTTTTATGCACATTTTGTTAGGATATGACATTCATAGATAAAAGTACTCATGTTTTACATATATAGCTTAGTAATGATCACAAAATGAATAGATCCTGTATCATTAATCCAGATCAAGAAATGAGACACTACTGTGCCCCAGTGGTCAATTTGAGTAGGCTGTTCCATACGCACTTGAAAGGGATGTGTAGTATGTAGTAGTTGTTGGTTTCTTTTTCTTTAGTTGTTAATTAGATTAAGGTTTTAAGTAATGTTTTCCAGTTTTTTTTTTAATTAAAAAAATTAATGTTTATTTATTTTTGAGAGAGAGAGACAGAGTGTGAACAGGGGAGGGGTAGAGAGGGAGAGAGACACAGAATCCGAAGCAGGCTCCAGGCTCCGAGCTGTCAGCACAGAGCCTGATGCGGGGCTCGAACCCACAAATTGTGAGATCATGACCTGAGCCAAAATCGAACACTTAACCGACTGAGCCACCCAGGCGCCCCTTTTTAAAAAATTTTTATTTAAATTTCAGTTAGTTTTTGAGGAACCTCCACACTGCTTTCCAGAGTGGCTGCACCAGTTTGCATTCCCACCAACCCTATGACCCAGCAATAGCACTGCTAGGAATTTACCCAAGGGATACAGGAGTGCTGATGCATAGGGGCACTTGGACCCCAATGTTTATAGCAGCACTCTCAACAATAGCTAAATTGTGGAAAAAGCCTAAATGTCCATCAACTGATAAATATATAAAGAAATTGTGGTTTAAGGGTGCCTGGGTGGCTCAGTCGGTTAAGCCTCTGCCTTTGCCTCAGGTCATGATCTCGCGTGAGTTCGAGCCCCGCGTGGGGCTCTGTGCTGACAGCTCAGAGCCTGGAGCCTGTTTCAGATTCTGTGTCTCCCTCTGTCTGACCCTTCCCCGTTCATGCTCTGTCTCTCTCTGTCTCAAAAATAAATAAATGTTAAAAAAAAATAAATTGTGGTTTATATACACAATGGAATACTACTTGGCAATGAGAAAGAATGAAATATGGCCTTTAGTAGCAATGTGGATGGGACTGGAGAGTGTTATGCTAAGTGAAATAAGTCATACAGAGAAAGACAGATACCATATGTTTTCACTCTTATGGGGATCCTGAGAAACTTAACAGAAGACCATGGGGGAGGGGAAGGAAAAAAAAAAGTTAGGGAGGGAGAGAGCCAAATCATAAGACTCTTAAAAACAGAGAATAAACTGAGGGTTGATGGAGGTGGGAGGACAGGAAGGGTGGGTGATGGGCATTGAGGAGGGCACCTGTTGGGATGAGCGTTGGGTGTTGTATGGAAACCAATTTGACAATAAACTTCATATACTGAAAAAAAAAACCAAAACAACAACAACAAAATCTAGAAACTTTTTACCCATCTTGCGTGTTACTTACATTATGAAATGCCCCTCTTATTGCTGATAATGCTTTGCCTTGAAGCTTACTCTATCTGATATTAAGTAAGGCTATCACAAGGTTTTTTTTAGTTGGCGATTACAAGGAATATCTTTCTAAATATCTTTACTTGAAATGTTTCTGTATCCTTATATTTTAGAGAGCTCTTAAAAGACCATATAGTTTTAGTTCTGTATGACAATATTTGGCTTTTAATTGGAGTATTATCCATTTATTTTCAATAAATTAAATGATTTGAATGCATTTAAATTTGCCATCTTACCATGTATTCAAACTTACCATATTCTTTTCTCATATCTTCCTTTATATTGGACTACTTACTGTTTTATTATTATATTTTCATTTATATAAGATTTTGGTTGAATGGTTTTCAGAGAGATTAAAAGAGAGATATTTTGCTTATCAAGTGTTATGGATTGAATATTTGTGTCCCCAAACCTCAATATGATGGTATTAGGAAGTGGGTCTTTGAGAGGTAATTAGGTTTAGATGGGGTCATGAGAGCGAGGCTCCCATTATGGTATTAGTGTCCTTATGAAAAGAGGAAGAGAGATCAGAGATCTCTCTCTACCCACCATGTGAGGAATCAGCAAGAAGGTGGCTATCTGAAAGTCAGGAAAAAAGTCTACCAGGAACGAAATCTGCTGGCACCTTTACCTTGACCTTCTCAGCTTCCAAAACTGTGAGAAATAACTTTCTGTTGTGTAAGCTAAGTCTGTGGTATTTATGGCAACTCGAGCTGATTAATACATTGTCTAACTTATATTAGATTTTTACTACTTAATAGACCATGCAGGAACTGAAGACTAATTTAGTTTCACTTACCTCTCCCCATCTTCTGTCCTTCTGCTGATATGTATGGAATTTTTACTAATTTAAAAATACAAAATATTATATTTTTTCATACCATCAGTCTTTATTTACATTTACTCTGGTATTGTTCTGTATTGCTTCTTGTAGCTCCATACTCTTATCAAATGATTGCCCTTTAAGTGAGTGTTAGTGGGGCACCTGGGTGGCTCAGTAGGTTAAGGGTCCTACTCTTGATTTCAGCTCAGGTCATGATCCCAGGGTCGTAGGACTGAGGTCTGTGTTGAACTCCATGCTCATCGTGGAACCTGCTTAAGATTCTCTTTCTCCTTCTGCCCCTCTCCCCCACTTGGGTTCTCGCTCTCTCTGACAAAGGGGGAAAAAAAGAGATTTCATAAAAAGAGGGATTGACATTTAAAAATAAATAAATAAATAAAAATAATGAAAAATTAAAAAAATTAGCATTAGTGATGGATTCTCTGAATTTTTGGGCTTCTGGTTTTGAATGACATTATATTTCTCTATATAGAATACATATTGGCATCTTTTTTATTTCAGGTATCACTCCAATGTCTTTTTTCTTCTGTTGTTTTTTGTTAGAAGATCAGAAAAAGATGTTACTGGTTATTATTTTATTTTATTTTTAGTATTTATTTATCTATTTATCTTTTTATTTTTCTATAATTTATTGTTAAGTTAGCTAACATACATGTGTATATGGTGTGCTCTTGGCTTCGGGAGTAGATTCCTGTGATTTATCACTTACATAAAACACCCAGTGCAAATCCCAACAAGTGCCCTCCTCAATGCCCATCACCCACTCCTCCCCCCTCCCCCATGACTCCCTTCCACCCTTAGTTTGTTCTCTGTATTTAAAAGTCTCTTATGGTTTGCCTCCCTCTCTGTTTGTAACTACACACACACACACACACACACACACACACACACATATATATATATATATATATATATTTTTTTTTCTTTCCTTTCCCCCATGGTCTTCTGTTAAGTTTCTCAAGTTTCGTATATGAGTGAAAACATACGATATCTGTCTTTCTCTGATGGACTTATTTCACTTAGCATAATACCCTCCAGGTCCATCCACATTGTTGCAAATGGCAAGGTTTCATTATTTTTCATTGCCAAGGAGTGTTCCATTGTATATATAAATTACCTCTTCTTTCTCCATTCATCCATCGATGGACATTTGGGCTCTTTCCATACTTTGGCTATTGTTGGTAGCACTGCTGTAAACATTGGGGTACATGTGCCCCTATGAATCATCACTACTGTATCCTTTGGATAAATTCCTGGTAGTGGTATTGCTGGGTTGTAGGGTAATTCAATCTTTAATTTTTTGAGGAACCTCTACACTGTTTTCCAAGTGACTGTACCAGTTTGTATTCCCACCAACAATGCAAGAGTGTTCCTTTTTCTCCACACCCTCACCAACATCTGTTGTTGCCTGAGTTGTTAATTTTAGCCACTCTGACTGGTGTGAAGTGGTAGCTTAATGTTGTTTTGATTTATATTTTTCTGATGATGAGTGATGTTGAGCATCTTTTCATGTGGCTGTTAGCCATCTGGATGTCTTCTTTGGATAAATGTCTATTCATGTCATCTGCCCACTTTGTCACTGGATTATTTGTTTATTGGGTGTTGAGTTTGGTAAGTTCTTTATAGATTTTTGACACTAACCCTTTATCCTATATGTAATTTGCAAATATCTTTCCCATTCTGTTGGTTGCCTTTTGGTTTTGTTGATTGTTTCCTTTGCTGTGCAGAAACTTTTTATCTTGATGAAGTCCCAATAGTTCATTTTCGCTTTTATTTCCCTTGCCTTCGAAGACGTGTCAAGTAAGAAGTTGCTGTGGCTAAAGTCACAGAGGTTGTTGCCTGCTTTCTCTTCTAGGATTTGATGGTTTTCTGTCTCAGATTTAGGTCTCTCATCCATTTTGAATGTATTTTTGTGTACGGTGTAAGAAACTGGTCCAGTTTCATTCTTCTGCATGTTGCTGTCCAGTTTTCCCAGCACCATTTGTTAAAGAGACTGTCTTTTTTCTATTGGATACTCTTTCCTGCTTTGTCGAAGATTAGTTTGCTGTACATTTGTGGGTACAATTCTGGGTTCTCTATTCTATTCCATTGGTCTAGGTGTCTGTTTTTGTGCCAATACCATGCTGTCTTGATGATGACAGCTTTGTAGTAAAGACTAAAGTCAGGGATTGTGATGCCTTCAGTTTTGGTTTTCTTTTTCAAGATTACTTTGGCTATTTGGGGTCTTTGGTGATTCCATACAAATTGTAGGATTGTTTGTTCTAGCTCTGAGAAGAATGCTGGTACTGTTTTGATTGGAATTGCATTGAATGTGCAGATTGCTTTGGGTAGTATTGTCATTTTAACAATATTTGTCCTTCCACTCCATGAGCATGGAACATTTTTCCATTTTTTGGTATCTTCTTCAATTTCCTTCATATGTTTTCTATAGTTTTCAGCATACAGATTTTTTACTTCTTTGGTTAGGTTTATTCCTAAGTATTTTATGGTTCTTGGTGCATTTGCAAATGGGATTGATTCCTTGATATCTTTTTCTGTTGCTTCATTATCAGTGTGTAGAAATGCAACTGATTTCTGTACATTGATTTTATATCCTGCACCTTTGCTGAATTCATGTATCAGTTCTAGCAGACTTTTGGTGGAGTCTTTTGTGTTTTCTATGTAGAGTATCATGTCATCTGCAAAAAAGTGAAAGTTTGATGTCTTGTTTGCCAATTTGGATACATTTTATTTCATTTTGTTGTCCAATTGCTGAGGCTAGGACTTCCAACACTATGTTAAACAACAGTGGTGAGAGTGGACATCCTTGTTGTGTTCCTGATCTCAAGGGGAAAGCTTTCAGTTTTTCCCCATTGAGGATGATACTAGTTGTGGGCTTTTCATATATGGCTTTTATGATGTTGAGGTACGTTCCTTCTATCCTGACTTTATTGAGAGTTTTTATTAAGAAAGGATGCTGTATTTTGTCAAATGCTTCTTCTGCATCTATTGACAGGATCATATGGTTATTCTCCTTTCTTCTATTAATGTGGTGTATCACACTGATTGATTTGTGAATATTGAACCAGCCCTGCAGCCCAGGAATGAATCCCATGTGATCATGGTGAATAATCCTTTTAAAAATTGTTGAATTAGATTTGCTAGTATCTTTTTAAAAAATTTTACCTCCATTTTCATCAGTTATATTGGCCTGTAATTTTCCTTTTCAGTGGGTTCTTTGTCTCATTTGGTTATCAAGGTAATGCTGGCTTCATAGAATGAGTCCAGAAGCTTTCCTTCCATTTCTATTTTTTTGGAATAGCTTGAGAAGAATAAGTACTAGCACTGATTTAAATGCCTGGTAGAATTCCCTTGGGAAGCCATCTGGCCCAGAGCTCTTATTTGTTGGGAGACTTTTGATAACCAATTCAATTTCTTCACTGGTTATGGGTCTGTTCAAGTTTTCTATTTCTCCCCATTTGAGTTTTGATAGTGTGTGGTGTCCAGGAATTTGTCCATTTCTTCCAGCGAATCCAGTTTGTTGACATATAATTTTTCATACTATTTGCTAATAATTGTTTATATTTCTGTGGTGTTGGTTGTGATCTCTCCTCTTTCATTTGTGATTTTCTCTGTTTGGGTCCTCTCTCTTTTCTTTTTGAGAAGTTTGGCTAGGAGCTTATCAATTTTGTTTACTCTTTCAAAAAATCAGCTCTTAGATTCATTTGTCTATTCTATTTTTTTTTTAATTCTATATTGTTTATTCCTGCTCTAATCCTTATTATTTATCTTCTTCTGCTGGCTTTGGGGTTTCCTGCTGCTCTGTTTCTAGTTCAGTTAAGTTGAGCTTAGATTCTATATTTGTTACTTTTCTTGTTTCTTGAGATAGACCTGGATTGTGATGTATTTTCCTCTTAGCACTGCCTTTGCTGCATCCCAAAGGGTTTGAACTGTAGTGTTTTCACTTTCATTTGCTTCCATATACTTTTTAAGTTTTTTTTATTTCCTGGTTGACACATTCATTCTTTAGTAGGATGTTCTTTAACCTCCATGTACTTGGAGGCTTTCCAAATTTTTTCTTGTGGTTGATTTCAAATTTCGAAGCATTGTGATCTGCAAATATGCATGGTATGATCTCAATCCTTTTGTATTCTGCTTTGTGACCCAGTTTGCAATTGTTTTTGGAGAATGTTCCATGTGCAATTGAGAAGAATATGTGTTCTGTTGCTTTTGGATGAAAAGATCTGAATATATCTGTTAAGTCCATCTGGTCCAATGTGTCACTCAGAGCAATTGTTTCCTTACTGATTTTCTGCCTAGATGATCTCCTCTTTGTTGTAAGTGGAGTATTAAAGACCCCTACAATCACGGAATTGTTGTCTACACATTTATTTATGTTTGTGATTGATTGATTGATTCATATATTTGGGTATTCCACATCAGGGGCATGAACACTTACAGTTGTTAGCTCTTCTGGATGGGTATACCCCTTGATTATGATATAATGACCTTCTTCATTTCTTGTTACAGTCTTTGTTTTAAAATCTAGTTTGTCTGATGTAAGTATGGCTACTCTGCCTCTCTTTTGACATCCGTAGCATGGTAGATGGTCTCCATCCCTTCGCTTTCAATCTGTAAGTGTCCTCAGGTCTAAAATGAGTCTTGTGTAGGCAACATATAGATGGATCTTGGTTTTTTATCCATTCTGATACCCTATGTCTTTTGACTGGGGCATTTAGTCCATTTACATTCAGAGTGATTATTGAAAGATATGGATTTAGTGTTACTGTGTTATCTGTAAGTTTTGTGCTTGTGGTGTTGTCCCTTGTCCTTTGTAGATTTTGCTGCTTTCCACTCACACAGTCCCCCTTTAGGATGTCCTCCAGATCTGGTTTAGTGGTCATGAACTCTAGTTTTTGTTTGTCTGGGAAAGCCTTTATCTCTCCTTCTATTCTAACTGATGGCCTTGCTGGATAAAAGTTTCTTAGCTGCATAGTTTTCCTATTCAAAGCATTGAATATTTCCTGCCACTGGCTTCTGGCCTGCCAAGTTTCAGTGGACAGGTTTGCTACTACCCTTATGTGTCTACCCTTGTAGGACAAGGCCCATTTGTCCTTAGCTGCTTTCAGAATTCTTTCTTTATCTTTGTATTTTGCCAGATTCACTATGATATGTTGTGGCGTTGATCTGTTTTTCTTTATTCTGAAGGGGTCCTGTTTGCTTCCCCAGATTAGGGAAGTTCTCCCATATAATTTGTTCAAATAATCCTTTCTTTCTTTCTTCTGGAAATCCTAAGATACGAATATTATTTAATTTCATTGAATCACTTAGGTCTCTGATTCTTCCCTCGTGGTCTAATAATTTCCTTTCTCTTCGTCATTTTCCATAATTTTATCTTCTGTTTCACCTATTCTCTCCTCTGTTTCGCCCATCCTTGCTGTCACTGAATCTAGTTTATTTTTCACCTCATTTACAGCTTGTCTTAATTCATCATGAAACTGTAAGGTTGACTCCATGGGGGGAAGAAAAAAGTAGGAGAGTAGAAAGATAAGGAAGAGAAAAGAGAAGAGGAGGAAATAAAATAAAAGAAAAAATAATAGCAATTAAAAAATAAACAGAAAAAAAAAGAAAAACAACAAAAATAAAATTAAAAAAACAGAGTAACATGCAAAATCTGAGAACAGTGGTCTGTTGGTGCCTTGGAGACAGTGGCTGTACTGGTTGGTGGAGAGTGAATGACCAGTTGTGTGAGTGTCAATCTCACCCCAGTAGATGAGCAGTTACTAGTCTCTGAGGGGGGAGGTTTGGCATAAGTGGTCTGCCTCCCCTGGTAGGTCGCTGTCCGGTTCCCTGAAGCCCCACTGTGTTGATGTTGGGAAGGAAAAGGGTGACCCTCCCCCTCAATCTCTACCTCAAAGTGTCCCAAACCGTGCTGTTCAAGCAGCCTTCCCAGAGCAGTGTGGGTGCTGGTGGGCTGGTTTGTCCCACTCCACAGTCTCCCTGGGATTCAAAATCCCGTGTGTGAGAGGATGCCACACTGTGGACCGAAATAGCACCACTCCACCCAGCCAACAAAGGGCCTCTGCCTGGCACCTGCAGGGTCTTTTGTTCTTGGAGCATTGATAAACCCTCTTCTCATGGTACTTTATGGAGGGGACGGCTTTCTCTCAAGTGCACCTGTGAGAGTGTTACCCAGTCCGGGGTTGGCTCTCCTTCCCACAAGATGCACCCACATGCATTGGCCTCCGGTCTGGAGATAGTTCAGCCACCCTGAAATCTCTGATCTTCACTCCTAAGGCTGTTTGCAAAGTGGAAACTGTCTCTCTGTCTTCCAGACTGTGGTCTGGAGAGGTTTTTCTCTTATCCAAATATGATCCCACACTTCTACAGCCTCTCTTTCGTTTCTTCACCAAGGGGTACCCCCCACACTTCCGTGCCTACACCGCCACCTGCTTTTATCTATCCCAATCCCTAAGCATGCACCTCTGAACCACCAA